>NW_011494809.1:1630524-1643996 GCF_000754665.1 Bison bison bison | reverse complement strand
GGAGACTTGAGTTTAATCCCTGGGTTGGGAAGATGCCCTAGAGAAGGGAACAGCTACCCATTCCAGTATTGTGGCCTGGAGAAAAGTACATACAATATTACCACTAAAACTAGTAAGTAACAGAAAAAAAAAAAAGTAAAATGTCCTCAATGAGAAGAAAGTCACCAGCAATCAAAACTGAGAAGGGAATGTCAAAATTAACAAATAGCACCTGCAGAAAATGAATAAATTAGATGCTTATGATGCTTTATTATTTTAAATTATGACACCACTAGCTGAGCTGGAAAGGCTTTTTTTCCCCTAGTATCTTTAAAATTATGAATTCCATCTTGAATGCCTCTTTAAATAAGATTAATTCATAGCATTTCCCATTTAATTGCTTTATCTGTTTTGGTCCATTAGATTCTATTTGAGATTATAGCTTTTATGATAAATTAAATTCTAGGGTTTTATTTTGACATCTAAGTTAATTTTTAATTCTGAAAAAAGTTCTGCCCTATGCAATTTAGTTCTTTTGAAATGCTGAAAAAATTGTATTTGGAGCATTATAAGTTATTCATGAAGCAGGTATTTCGTTGAGCTTTCTTTGAGTTTTCTTTGGACTGAGTCTCTTTCGTGAAAGGCCTCTCTGAGGGATGTTTGTGTATCAGCTCTTCCTATGATTTCCAAAGGGAGATTTCTCAGAGGAAGTTGCTTGGTTGGAGTGCATCTGGATGACAGGGTAGAACTGAATCCCTACACTGCCTTCACTTAACTGAAAAGGCTTTTGAGTCTTTCATATGGGTGATTCCCTGTAAATTAGTCTGGGTTTAGCCATGCAATCAAAGCCTCTCTAAGAATTATAGGAATAAAAATATAATATGGGAATTAGGACTTAAGAAGAGCAAGAAGAGTGAAGGTCAGAATGACTGCAGTCACAAGTTTGGCATAAGTTACTGATGACTTTGGCCTGAAGTACTGAGGTAGGTGGTTAGCTGAGAAATCCATTTAATTCTCAAGTTTACAGAACTATCCAATCATTATCCCAGTCTACTGCATCAGAGTGGGAGTGCATAGGTGAATCTGCGAAGCCATACCAGTTGGCCTCCATGACTTTCCTGTTCCCTTCCACTTTCTAAATCTGGAGCTGTAACAGAAGAGAGGATTCTGGGAAATGTAGTATCTGGCTTTTCCTCACCAGTGTAGATGAAATGTTAGACACTGATGGTGATGATGCCCACCGATGGCAGTGCAACCTCTCCTATGAGATACAGAATGAAATGGATCATCACATGAAAAAAAAAAATGAAAGTCCTATACTCTTCCGTATGTTTAATGAATCTTTAAGTATCATGATATGTTGAAAATCAACTTAGGTACTGTCAGTTATTATTTGAACATCTATTTTGTAACTGGCATTATGGTAGGCACTAGGTTATTTCAAGGCACCCAATCAGATTTCCTCTAAATTTTTAAATTTTACCTAAAAGTTGACACACTTTGTCTGTTGAAAAGTGGCAGAATTTCTAGAGCATTTTGATAGATTTAAAAAAAAAAATAATTTGATTATTTGAAATCAGCATTGACCCAGACATTTTAAGGCATTTGAAATCATGATTGTTCCACACATTTAAGACTTACAATGGGTGTCAACCTGAAGAAAACAGGATAAGGATAAAATCTACTATTTACATTTGAGCCATTTGGGTTTGAATAGCTCCTAGGAAGTTAAGCCTTCCAGAGACTACAATGTACAGCCTTTTGCCTCAAAGCTGTTTTAAGTTTTTGGCTGTGTATTCAGTTCAGTTTAGTTCAGTTCAGTCACTCAGTTGTGTCCAGCTCTTCGCGACCCCATGAATCACAGCACACCAGGCCTCCTTGTCCATCACCAACTCCCGGAGTTCACTCAAGCTCACGTCCATTGAGTCGGTGATGCCATCCAGCCATCTCATCCTCTGTTGTCCCCTTCTCCTCTTGCCCCCAATCCCTCCCAGCATCAGAGTCTTTTCCAATGAGTCAATTCTTCGCATGAGGTGGCCAAAGTACTGGAGTTTCAGCTTTAGCATCATTCCTTCCAAAGAAATCCCAGAGCTGATCTCTTTCAGAAGGGACTGGTTGGATCTCCTTGCAGTCCAAGGGACTCTCAAGAGTCTTCTCCAACACCACAGTTCAAAAGCATCAATTCTTCAGTGCTCAGCTTTCTTCACGGTCCAACTCTCACATAGTTCTCTACAGTAGCCATCTATGTCCAGAAAGTCCTTGCTGACAAATAGTCTGTAGACTTTGGAATCTTCGGAGGCAGATACCATATCTAGGATGTATTCTATTCTCATTGACTAACAACATACTATCTACATGGAAAAGATGCAACATAAGTGTATAGAATTAGTATTTACGGTAATTCCAACAATGGTCCTAGACTGTATCGAGGAAATGTGCCTGTGCCCTCTGGGAAAGTGATAGTGTTTCTTCCAAAATACCTCACAGAACGGCATTTATCTTTTTCCTGTATGAACTGACTTCTTGCTACTCTCTCATAATCTCCTCTGCTTTCCCCTTTGCTCCATCACTCTAACCTCATTGACCTTCTCATTCTTCCTGGAACTTGTGAAGCACTCTTCCACATAGGACATCTGAAATTCCCTTTGCCAGGAAAGTTCATCTCCACAATAATATCTCAATGGGAATGTTGCCCAAGAAAACCAAAGCATGTCCTAAATGTAACTACTGGAAGTTAGGATCTAATTTAGGTCACAGGGTCTCAGGAACTCCATTTAATTGTTGAAACTAAATACTGTAATGTAATAAAGGCTGATTTGACTTGTTAAATTAAAAAAAAAATCTTCATAGCATTCTCTCTTTCCCTCTCTCTCTCTCTACCTCCTACTAGCTAATCTGAAATTTTTATTTCCTCCATTCAATAGTTGCCTGATACAGAATAGAAGCTTAATAAATATCTTTGAAGGAATGAATAAATAAACATCAGATTTCAATTAACTTAATGTTCTTTGACTCACAGTGAGTATTTCAGTGAGAATGTGGCCCCTGAACCTAATCAGTAGTCCCGTATGAATCCTGTAGTGTCACCAAGGAAGGTGCTTTCTTTCTTTGTTTTCAATATTGATGGAACTGGTGTAGTCTGGAAAAGTGTGCATGATAAAATGTCATTAATAAAAAGTGTATGGCTAGGTTTAAAGCTTTGGGAATCTAACCCATATTCCTATTTAGTGGTAACATATCTGAGTTCTCCCCTGGTAGTTCAACTGGTAAAGAATCCGCCTGCAATGCGGGAAACCCCAGTTCGATTCTTGAGTGGGGAAGATCCCCTGGAGAAGGGAATAGCTACTCACTCCAGTATTCTAGCCTGGAGAATGCCATGGTCTGTATAGTCTGTTGAGTCTCCACTGAAAGTTGGACACAACTGAAAGACTTTCGCTTCACTTTATCTGATGACACTGTATTTCAATATTTTTAAAGTCACCTGAACCTACAAACAGTTTTCCAGAAGCTCATCATTTTAGCTCATTAGATATTTAATCATATTATAAATTTTGGATTCTTCCAAATTTTTTCCTGGCATTGTTATTCACTTCATACTTCACATAGAAGTTATTATTTAATAAACACTCAATAAAAACCCCACTCAACTGTACCGTGATAAGGAGAATGCATTTTAAATTTTTCAAAATAAAGTTCCCAAACTGTTTAATCAATTGACTAAAACATATTAAAATATCTATGTAACCAACAATATCCTAAATAATTTGTTATCTGTAGAGATATTACAATGGTAAAGGTGTTTATATACTAGATGAATATAAAAAAGAAACAGTTGAAAAAGAAAGAAAATTAGTGCTAATCTGGAAGCCTCTGATGACAAGTGCAAAAACAACTGAGAGAGGAGAGATTGCTATAAACTGGTGCCATAAGGGAAATTTTCCTGGCGGAGAAGGGCCTAGAAGAACAGAGAGAACCTAGCTAGAGGCATAAATAATTTGCACAAACCAAACTGCCTGCAACAAATAAATGGGGTAAAAAAAATGATAATCAAAGCTTGCTCCAATTTTGGCTTACTTCTCTGCATCTTATTCATTTTGGTCTCTGATTTCTGACCTGTGAAATGACTCGTGATGTTTATCTTCTGGGACTGGTAGGAAGATTTACGAAGATGGAACGTGACAGCTCCTGGCAATATGATCACTTATTAACTGCTTGTTTGTTCATTCTTGGAAGATGTTTCTCTCTTCTGTACGAGTCATATAGTTAGTTTATTAAAAATAAGAAAACCAAGAGAAAGTTGTGACTTTCACTGGGACAAAATCAAAAGTATAAGATGAGTGTTTCACGTGCTTGTAGGATCAGTCCAGACACCTCCTCCAGCCTATCAGTTGAGCAGCCCACACTCTGAAATTGGATGTTGCCTTACCAAGAAATATATTTCATTTTGTTATGTATCTGTTTTTTTCATGAAAACTTGAGGAAAAGAAACCTGTTCTTACTACCCCACAGTCACTGCCATTACCCAGAGTTCTTGCACAGAAACCTCTAACAGAAATGCAAATCAAGACCCCTATGAGGTACCATTTCACGCCAGTCAGAATGGCTGCGATCCAAAAGTCTACAAATAATAAATGCTGGAGAGGGTGTGGAGAAAAGGGAACCCTCTTACACTGTTGGTGGGAATGCAAACTAGTACAGCCACTATGGAGAACAGTGTGGAGATTCCTTAAAAAACTGGAAATAGAACTGCCTTATGATCCAGCAATCCCACTGCTGGGCATACACACTGAGGAAACCAGAATTGAAAGAGACACGTGTACCCCAATGTTCATCGCAGCACTGTTTATAATAGCCAGGACATGGAAGCAACCTAGATGTCCATCAGCAGATGAATGGATAAGAAAGCTGTGGTACATATACACGATGGAGTATTACTCAGCCATTAAAAAGAATACATTTGAATCAGTTCTAATGAGGTGGATGAAACTGGAGCCTATTATACAGAGTGAAGTAAGCCAGAAGGAAAAACACCAATACAGTATACTAACGCATATATATGGAATTTAGAAAGATGATAACAATAACCCTTTGTACGAGACAGCAAAAGTGACGCTGATGTATGGAACAGTCTTATGGACTCTGTGGGAGAGGGAGAGGGTGGGGAGATTTGGGAGAATGGCATTGAAACATGTAAAATATCATGTATGAAACGAGATGCCAGTCCAGGTTCAATGCATGATACCGGATGCTTGGGGCTAGTGCACTAGGACGACCCAGAGGGATGGTATGGGGAGGGAGGAGGGAGGAGGGTTCAGGATGGGGAGCACATGTATACCTGTGATGGATTCATTTTGATATTTGGCAAAACTAATACAATTATGTAAAGTTTAAAAATAAAATAAAATTAAAAAAAAAAAAAAAGAAATGGGCTTCCATATACAAAACTCAACTTGCTTTTATCACAAACTCTGTTTAACTAAGTTTACTTTGGACTGAATGATTGAATGCCCTAAAATTCAAATGTTAAAGCATTAACCCCCAACATGATGGTATCAGGAAGTAGGGTGTCATTGAGAGGGGATTAGGTTTAGATGATGTCATGAGGTTCTCATGATGGGATTACATCCCTTATAAGAAGAAACCCAAAAGGCTTTCCCTCTCTCTCCTCCCTGTAGCCATATGAGATACAGCATCTACAAGAAGGCAGCCATCTACAAACCAAAAAGAAATTCTTCACCAGGAACTAATTAGATCCGCACCTTGATCCTGGACTTCCCAGTTTCCAGAACTATGAGAAACAAATAAATGCTTGATGTTTAACTCACTCAGTCTGTGGCATTGTGCTATGGCAGCCCAAGGTGACTAAAATAAAGTTCTTGGGAAAATCACAGAGATCAATGTCATGGTACTGCAGATGAATGAAATGAAACTCAGAACTAAACCTTCTATTGTGCACCCCAGATACTTAACTTGAAAAAAATCATTGAAATATCTGCTAGTAAAATGTAGCTTTCTTCTTCCAACTGAATAATTTATCTTCCATAGCTTTTATCCTTTTATGATATTTTCTAAGAATGATTGTATTATTTTTCTAGTTGCAAATCATATGCGGTTTCTAGAATTAAGAGAAATGGCCTTAATTCTCTTCCCTCTGCCTTGTACTTCATCTTATTAACTCACAGTTTTCTGTTCTCAGTCCCCAGCTTCAAACCCTCATCCTATATAACCTGTTTTTTTTTTCCATCTTTTAATTTAATTTTCTGTGGTGATCTGATCCTCTCGGATCAGCCCCAGTCATCATAGGACGGATGGCAGCAGACTTGGGGTTGGACAAGCAACTTCCAGTGACGGGCACTAGCGGGCACACGTAAAACCAGAGGGACGCTTCATGCAGGCGATGATGTCAGCTCACTCCCACCCCCTTGCTCAGAGCTCACTGCTTTAAATGGAAGTCCTCTGTAAACATTCATTCCGATGGATTTATTCAACAGTGTGTAAAGCAGAGCTGAGTTTGTTACTATAGATATGGTTGGGGCTCTTACAGAGTAGCATAATGCTTCATCAGCTGCCACACCAAACACACGCAGGTGACACATAGTATCTACTCACAGGAGTCGGGGGTCTTTTATGGCAGAGCAGAGATGGGGGAGGTTTGCTGGAGAATTTGTTTTCATAATATTCTGAGTGGGTTAAAGTTTATGAAGATTTTAAATCATCTCTTTTAGCTTAAATTATCTTTTTTTTTCCCTTTTGCCCATCCCTGTCTCCAAAGAAAGTGATAAGCCTGTCAAAGAAGGAATTAATTAAGCAAATCAATCAGTCAGTTTTATTAAGGAATTACAAAGCCCAAGTGGAACATTAATTATTCAGATAATGGGACATCTTTGAGCCTTTCTTTTCCATTATTGATAAGCTGCTATCTATCATCCGGACTGCCATAGTACTGATTTAGTTGTGAATGAAGCCAGGTCATTCAGCCAGAGCATATGGTAGTTATGAGCACTGTTGGGAAGCTGGAAGCAAAAGAAGGACCTGGGGCTCTCTTCCCTCAGCATGAGTACAAATGTGACCATTGCAAGACAAGGACCAGGGCTTAACTGCAGACACTGAAGTGAAAGGCTTGCCACGCTGCTGCCATCCGTCTGACCAATGATGGCCACCGAGGTAATGATGTTGGGGCTTCTTCTCCTTCACCACAACTAGATTTCTTCTTCATCTTAGAAAAACAGCTAATGTCACATTTATATTAAAGCCAATGTCACTGTTTAATAACTAAAATTTTAAAATGCCCTACATTTAACATCTAGAGAAACTAGATTTTTTTTTTTCCTCTGCAGCATTAAGGTGACAAAAGATTTCTTTTAACATCATAATTTTCTATAACAACCTTGGTTTTAGTGTGTGTATACATATAGGAGAAGGAAATGGCACCCCACTCCAGTATTCTTTCCTGGAGAATTCCATGAAGAGCCTGGAGGGCTGTAGTCCATGGAGTCACAAAAAGTCGGATAAGACTGAGTGACTAACACACACACGTGCATGCGCACACACACACACAAACACACACACATATATGTATATAGAGAAAGAGACATGAACAGGATTAAAAGTGTAGGATTAAAAGTTTTGCTCAGATCTTGTCTGATTTGTGTCAGAATCTCAATTACTTATTCATTCTTTCATCAAAGATTTATTGAGTAGCTACTATGTGCTGAATTCTGACAATGCAAACACTGAGACTTCAAGGTACTCATGGTGCTATGATAGAGCACTTACTAATAAAAAATATATTTTTTTAATTCAGATAAGCCATCAGTACCTCAAAAGTAAATTCAAAATAAAACAGAATCTAAAATCTCAGTGCAACAAAACAATCACATCAGTAAGTAAAATAAACAAATTATTTTTTCATAAATCACAGAAGAGACTATATGAAACCAAAAGGGTCCATTGAAACTTAGAAGAAACTCCTATGGAATAAAAGGATATAAGGTTGGCAAGGGGAGATATTCTGGGCAGAGCATGAGAGTTTAAGAACATTCCTCACTCTTTTTATCACTAAATGGCTTTGTTTAAAGCTCACTGGCCACAGATAGACACATTTCTTAAACTTTATGGGCTCAAGCCAAATCTAAAAACACTAACAATATATCTCAATACTTAGAAAATTCAGGAGTCAGCAGCAGCTTATTGCAAAACTGTTAGGCAACATTGTGAAACTACCTCCTTCTAAGTGATATCTCCCTCTCCTGAACGCTTATAAGATTTTGTATTACTCATATGCCACTTAGCACATCTTGTGGCTATTCAGGCAAAGGCTTTAAGTGTGACACCATATTAAAATCTCCTTAGAGCAAAAGCAGAAGTGTGAGCAGTAAGATAAAACATTGATAAATTGAACTCATTAAAAATAAAAATGTTTGCTTTTGTAAGCAAGGTCTTCTAGTTAAAGGTGGTGGATCAATACTCATGCTCATCTTTTGCTCATCTCCTCTCTTCAACACCCTACTAAAATTTAAAATGTTGTTCTGAAAAGGCAATAAAAAGCAAACACAAAATGTAAAAACCAACAGAAAATATACTGTGAGTAGAATCATCATTTTATAAGAAATGCCTGAACATTTCTAGAAACTGAAAAACAATCAGAGAAGATGTAACTGATACCAAAAGATGAGAACGTCACTGGTTTCAAAGCACATAAAGCCATAAAGTGATTTCCGAGCAACAAGAAAGCTCTTCAGTTTGTTTTCATAGAACCTAAAGAACTTCTAGATTCAGAGAAAGTATGAACAACCTACTTCCTACTCCCTTCCCTGCAAGAAGTGGGCTTGCTTACATGTTTCACACTCTTTCTGATTTCTCACTCTTACACTTTGTCCTCCGTTGTGATGACTGTGGTGGTTCTTTGCCTGTTGTGACTCCTTTTAAATATCAGTTCAACGAAACATGCCCAAGAACCATTTCTCTCACACTATACTGCCCTTACTCCTTTGGGTTTTGTCGAAGTTTCCATTTCTAGACCCATTTGCCTGAAAGCTTGGCTAAATTCTCAGTTTGCCCTCCCAAGTCTTGCCACATTTCCAAGACACTAACCATTTTTTTTATGGGCATCTAATGTATTTGGGGCTCATTTTAAAAAATATTTGTGCAGCCTCAAGCCTGGTGAATTGGAAAGAGCACTGGAACATACATTAGAAGTTCTTGACTTAATACTTAACTCAGCCACCAGCTCTCCCAAAGACCTTGAACTCTGAAGACTGGCTGAGCTGTTATTTGTCTCTTTTGAACTTTAATTCAAAATCAAACCTGACTAAGTGTCTGATCATTGAAGCACTTCTCCAAAGAGTCATACACTCATCCAAGCAATTTGGCCAACAGTTTCTTAGAGTTTTCTGAACAGTTCCACGGAACTTTTGGACTTTTCAAAGAATGGTTTTTGACAATTACTGCCATGAAATCATGGCATTGACTTAACAAAACTCATTTAATCTTCATTCATTTATTTCACAAATATTTACTCTCAAGACTAAGTACCAATCTTGATAAAAGTCTATAAAAATAATCCTGGGAATAGAAGATAATTGTTTCTTCGCCCTCGAAGTGTTATGATTCTCAAGCCCTCAAAATGGAAACAAGCTCAGTGCCTCCCACACCGCTCCCTACACACACAGTCTCACTTTCCATTCACCACACAGAACCACCCAGTTTCACAAATCTTCCCATCTCTGTGCTGCTGGTTTTTTAGCAGAGTGCCCCTCCAGCGGCAGCAGGGGCTGGGCCTCAGCTGGACAGTCATTCTCAATTTGTCTCAGCCACGTTATTTCCCCCACCAGCCATTTCAGAGCACATCACAGCCACCTGTCATTTCTCCATTGTTCTTCCATCTCATCTATTTTTTAGTATTTTTCTCAACAGTTCCTCCAGAGGCTCTCATTAAGTGCTGAGCTGATTAACCTCCTGTTTCTGAGGAGTGGAGCTGTGGTGAGCTGCATGGACTTGCAAGAGGGCCCCCTCCCTGGGAGTAAACTGGTCTAGCTCCAGTCAGTTTACACACCTGTCACAGCTCACAACTGAACTTGGCACCTACTTGGGTTAGTTTTCTTTTTTTTAAGCTTCTGGTCTTTTTTTTTCCAGACAAGGATACACCATGGCCCCAATCATCACCACTCGCTGACAATATCTGTGATTGAAATATCTCAGTCCACAGAAGCTTGAAAGTTCTGCCATCATCTGTGATTTTGGAAAGCTTGTCCATAATTATACAAATAACAATGAGAAACCTGAAATTGAAAGACAGACTTAAGTTACAAACCTTAGTTTTTTGCTCTTATAACAAGCTGCCTTCCTTCTACTCTTATTCAAAAAAAAAAAAAAAGAAATGTCTTTAAACATGTGGTACTTTGTTTTTGGCTGTTAATTTTAGACTCACAATAGTGTGCATTACTGTGATGACAAGTTAGGCCTAGCTAGTGGAGCTGTCCACGCTGAAAGCAGACAAAAGATGGGCTAGCTGGCTCTCAGGCACATGAGGATTGTGATTCTTGCACTGGGCAAGACATGGCCATCATGTATGTAAAGATGCTCTGAAAACAAAAAGTGGTCATGGTGGCTTAGTCATGTCCGACTCTTGTGACCCCATGGACTGTAGCCTTCCAGGCTCCTCTGTCCATGGGATCCTCCAGGCAAGAATACTGAAGTGTGTTGCTATTTCCTTCTCCAGAAAACAAAAAAGACCCATGGCTAAGATATAATTTTCCCAAATAAGAAAATTAAGCTCCTAAGTTTAGCCACTGTCTCACCTGCTATTCATGAGATGGCCATGTTCTGTCCCTCATGGTTGCTCTCCATCAAGCCTGTGGACTGGGACGGCAGTAAAAGAGGGTACAAAAGTAAAACATCTTGATTCTACCACCTCTTTGGCTACTGCCTCTGGCACATTAGTAAATATTCCTTGCTGTCTACTGTTCACACTGAATCTGATGCCTTAATTAACCAAGCAGGAGAGATGGTCCTCATTCCTTTCATAGAAACTAGTGAAGTTTGCTCCAAAGAAGATTTCAGAACTTTTATGTTCAAATACTTGTGTCACACAAGGTAGAGTGAGCATGGGGCAATGACATCTCTTCTAGTTCCTTAATTTGTCTATAGCCTTAAAAAAGAGAGTGGGGGTTTTTCTGGTGGCCCAGTAATTAAGAGTCTGCCTTGCAATGCAAGGGACACAGGTTCAACCCCTGTCAGGGAACTTAAATTCCACATGCTGTGAAGCAACTAAGCCTGCACGCTGTGATACTGAGCCTGCACACCACAACCGGAGAGCCAGCACAACTCAGCAACAAGATTCTGTGTGACACAATGAAGATCCCGCCTGCTGAAGCTGAGACCTGATACAGCCGAATTAACTCATGAATTTTAAAAATAAAAAAGAGGGTGACTTTACTGCCTACGTCTGCTGGCCCTTCTCCAGGCCTCTGGGTGTGGCCTTGATATTCATTCTTTCATAGCGAACTGTCACCTGTTTGTCTCCAAACTCTGCAGCCCTCTGCCCCCTATCACCGTCCTCCACTTGCATTCTTCCTTCCCTCCCTAGAGCATGGCATGAAAATCTTTAAGGCCTAAGTCTACTCAGGACTTTCCTGGTGTCTCAGATGGTAAAGAATCTGCCTGCAATGTAGGAACCGAGGTTCAGTGCCTGGGTTGGGAAGATCCCCTGGAGAAGGGAATGGTTACTCACTCCAGTGTTCTTGCCTGGAGAATCCCATGGATATGCACATCTGATAATTTCTCACCCTCCTCTCTGGTAATAAATACCAAGGCTATCCTTTACCTATTTTCTAGAAGTCAAAGCTTGATTCTCACAATTATTGAGGAGGTACTTAAAAAGTGGTATGTATGAGACATTAATATTCTTCCCAATTACATATTTCTTTGCTTTAATAACAGGTCAACCAACAAAGCTAATACGATTATAATGTAAAAGCATTATCCCCCTTCTCAGCTTGAATCTGCAAGCTTTCTGAGTCACTCCTTTGGTGAAGTGAACATGCTCTTGATGCCCTCAGCTTCTCCACGGATTTCTTTTCATGGTCAATTATGACCTCCTTATCCCCATTTACAATCTAATTATTAAGACTTGGGGTTTGGAAACAAACAGGTATGAGGGACAATGAAAGATGGGTCCCTCTGTTCGTGTCCCTGGTAACCAGTGAGCCAACTTGATGTCAATTCTCCCTAAAACTGGTAATGTCCTCCTCCCTCAGGGAGTGAAAGCTGCTACCAGGTCCTGTGGGCTTTCCAATACACACTCCAGGATCTTGCTTCAGATGTGTGAGATCCCCCATCCATTAAACCACTGATGTCTCTGTTGCTGCCTCCAGGCTTTTTGCTCCATCTTAAATCTGGGCAAACACAGGTATTGTCAGCCTGTGGGGTGCAGCCCAACATCTCGGCTTCTTAACGCCTAACTGTCTCGGCACTTTACACTCAACCTTCAGATCTCTTGTATCTAAAATACCTCCCTAAGTGTTTTTCAGCCCAAGCTGAAATCAATCTTCTGGTTTCAAATTATGAAAAACAAAATTTTGGCATTAAATAGCTTATAGTCACCCATCAGACAACCAGTCACTGAAGCCTCATTTTTTTTTTCTCTATGAAAGCTTGAATTCTTATACTAATGCATATATATGGAATTTAGAAAGATGGTAACAATAACCCTGTATACGAGACAGCAAAAGAGACACTGATGTATAGAACAGTCTTTTGGACTCTGTGGGAGAGGGAGAGGGTGGGATGATTTGGGAGAATGGAATTGAAATATGTATAATATCATATATGAAACAAGTCGCCAGCCCAGGTTCGATGCATAATACTGGATGCTTGGGGCTGGGGCAATGGGATGACCCAGAGGGATGGTATGGGGAGGGAGGAGGGAGGAGGGTTCAGGATGGGGAACACGTGTATACCTGTGGCGGATTCATTTCAATATATGGCAAAACCAATACAATATTGTAAAGTTAAAAAAATAAAATAAAATAAAAAATAAAGGCTATCATCAAAAAATAAATAAATATGGCTATGTTTTAGAGAGTAACATTAATTTGGTTTTTAGTTATCAAAATATTGGTGTGAATTTATTTACCTAGGATCTTTCTTGAGATAAGAAACTGTGGTGATAAAAAATCCAGCTAATGAAGAAAGTGGGGTCTCAAATGTACAAATTCCATCAGATGCCTTCAGAGAAGTAATATGCTGCATACGGGGAGATGTGAGAAGGACAGGAGAAGCATGTCATGGGGCCAGGAAGGGGACTGGGGCATGTAAGCTCTAGTATGTATCTCTGCAGGTACTCTGTCGGGCACCCTCTGGAGTGCACCTCACTAATCTTCACAAAAACCCTACCACACAAATATTGCTACCCGTCTGTATCATGCTGTAGCAGAGAGACTTTAATTTCATGATTGCTTAGACTAAATCCTGAGAGGAATCTCAGGATTACT
>NW_011494809.1:1608036-1630424 GCF_000754665.1 Bison bison bison | reverse complement strand
TCCGATCTGATTACTGAGCCAACCCATGATGATACAGAAATTAGAATCTAAGTTTTCCTCCAAAGTCCATCTCTTTCTGACCTGTCCACTTGCCCCCGTAATAAGGGCAAAGCTGAGCACTTTGCTATCATAGTTCAAGTGGCCTTGAGGTCTGTTGGATGACATTAGATGCTGCTAAGTAAACCTGTAAACTGCTGTCCTATCTTTGTAACAGATTCACCTTTGGTAAATTGTGAAGCCGAGAGAGTTTGTTGGTATGATTTCCACCCTCTTCTTTTCCCTTCTGCTCCAGGTGCCCACTTCTGGCCTCTGTCCCTCACTTAAATCCACTTTTAGCTCCTGTCTTCACAGTGTGGTTTCCTGCTTTCTCCCCATCTACTCCTCACCCTGAAATTTGATATTGCTTGCACTCCTGGGAACCTCTGACAATCACCAGCATAGTGAACTGCAGTTGCTGACAGGCGTGTGGCATATATTTCAGGTGTGTGGGTTTAGAATCACTTGCCTTAAAAGAGAAGTTTCTGAAGAAGAAGTTGCACAAGGATTGTCACAAGGAGTAGAGCTAAAACTAAAGGAATAAAGTGTGAAGAGCAAGTTTTCAGGCATGTGGCATTGGGAAGGGTGAGAGGTCCCTGCTGGCATTTCAAGATCCCTGAGATCATTCCACAGAGGCAAGAGGTTAGTCCCTAAGTTAATTTCTGAAACTTAAACATACTTCCTCACATTATAGAAAATTAAACTTGATTTCTAGCCTTTTAGACATAGTTTCCTAAAAGGCAAAAAAAAGTAGGTTTTCATTTCCTCTTCATTGAGCCCAATCCAGAATCCTCATGACCCCATCCCTACTCTGGAGCAAGTAGCTACATTTGGAAGAGTTGTAGTAAATGTTTAACCCTAAGTTTTTGTGCCACTTTCTTTTTTCTTAGTCCACAGACATTAACTATATCTGTGGCAGTGTTGACTAATTTTTTCTTCAGTAATTTCTTTTGCAGCAAGCATGATTCTAGGTCAGCATCATTAGAATCATTCGAGACTGGCTGCATGCCAACCCCCTTGTAATTTCTGTTGGCACCCAGGGAGAGGATCACTCTGAAGTTTTTCTGAGGATCCCAGAAGATCACTCTGGGGGCTTTCAGCAAGTGACTGAAAGCTCTGAGTGACTGAAAAGTCACTTGGTTTGGCAAGTGACTTTGGGCAAATTGTGTAACCTTTCTGGGATGCAATTTCTTCATCTATAAAATACAGGTAATAGTGTCTTGGGAATATCCCACATAATATATCTGTCCTTGCTTACAGCATGTTATAACTTTCCAGAGGGGACTCAATGATTTTTTCTTTTTTTGCATTACTCCATCCTTCTACTTTGCATACATAAGAGGTCTTACAAAAATACTACAACTTTCCAAAGATTATTTAAAATTGGATAGCAGATACAAAGTTGTGCAACTTTTGTAGGATGGATAACTGTGGCAAAACCAATTTTGCTCTGTTTGGATCTGAAGTCTATACAAGGGTGACGCTGTGTACTATTATGTAATCCATTAAGAATATCCTTTCATTTTGTGTTTTTTGTTTTTTTTTTTTGCCTTAGGTATGAGCATGTCAAGAAGTTAACAAAGCACTTGTAGCTTATGACTTTAAAAGTCTCATTTGGAACATGAAATACCTCTTCAATATAGTGTGAAGAACATAGAAGCATGGACTGTAGTAGGGCATGGCCTAAAGGACAACATGACTGACCTCAAGAATATTAAAATTCCACTTCAGTAACCACTCAGTCTCCTTCAGCTCAAGACATTATCCTTGCTCAATCATTTAAATTTTGTCTTCAGATATAGAGAAACTTGAGATATTTATAATGAAATCCTTGGCATAGTGAAGAAAATTCTATAAATACACAAATAATTCTGGATTTTATTCTTAGTGAAATGTATTTTTTCAAGAGTAATTATACTGATTCTTTCTCTTTTACAAATAAAGATTACTGTCATTTGTTTTCCTTTTTTTGAAATACATTCAGTGAAATAAACCATTTTCTTCAAGGAAAAAAAGAGTTAAAACAGCAGCTTGCTTATAAAGTTGATGAAAAAACACAATAATACAAAATAAAAAGCTATTTGTAGCAGCAAGCACATATTCTATACTCAATTAATGCTACCTAGTAATAAAATCCACATTTCTTAACCAATCATTCTCCCTTGTAACAAGATTCTGCAGATCCTAGGGGGAAGAACCTCTTCCTTTGGAGGCATTATAAACATTTTCAAAAGTCATTTTTCCCAATATTTGCTTATTATAAAGATAAATAAATAAAAATATTTAAAGCCATAATAAGCTAAGTCTAATAAGCTTGGTATCTGTCCTGCAATTTTCATGCAATGAAACAGTCACTGATCATTCAGAAGGATGTCAGCCAGCAGAATGAAATTTTCTTCCAAGTTACAAGCCAAACAGCAGAGGGTCATAGATTCCAAATATCTGACCCAACTCCCAAGAATAAGTAGAAGGAAACAATTCTAAACTTCTTAAGAGCATTTGCTCAAAGAAATTAACTCACTCTGAACCAGCAGCCTCATTGTTTAAGCTTAGAGAGACACCATCATCAATCAATTCAACCAAATTGTGCTGAGTCTTCTAAGGGTGTGAGTGAAGCCAGCACAATAAAACTAACTGATGCATTTACTAAATATATTCTCTGAGAAAGAATTAGGCAGTACAGTTTCATTTTTACATCACTACCCCAATTTTGGAAGAGCTTAATCTGGAAAATTTCCTGTAATTAATTTATGTCTTCTGACAGTCTGTCCCTTAGGAATGAAAATAAACTGATAATATAATTACACTCAGGTCTTAAGGACATCATGAATTAGCTTTTCTAGAAGGAATGGTCTTTTAAAAGAGGCATCCAGACAGGGCAGTGGTTCATCAAAAGCAGTAAAGATTAGCAAATTTTCAGACAACAGCAGATGATATATTTGAAGGCAGAAAATTATATGGCATCCATCAAATTATATCACCTAAATAAATCTTCAAATACATAAGTGTTTCCCTAGCTGTTTATTCATTTACACAGAACTATTTAGTTTAGAACATAGCGTTGTCAACTTTAGGTGCTAGAGCAAAATAGACATTCAACGATAGATTAAAAATTGCTGTGAGTACAAAGTGTCTTGAGAGTGTGTAATCAGGACCTGAAGAAGTTTGGGGAGTCAGGGAATGCTTCCTTGAAGGTTTCTTACTAAGTTTTAGTAGAAATTATATATGAAAGGGAGTTTGACAAGAGAGAAAAAAAGCACTTCAAGAGAAAAGACTAATACCTGTTAAGGCCCCGAGGCAAGACAAGCCTGCCTTTACAAAGCACTGACTGAGAGGAGATTGGTAGGAATAGAACACACAGCATGAAAGAAGAGGCTTCTCAAAAGGTTAATAAGGTAGGCAGCAGACAGAGCCCTCTACCACCCCCCGCCCCCAGGCCTTACTCCTTTCTAAATGAAGATCAATGGAAACCAGAAAATATTTAAAGCAAGAAAAAGAGAAGAATGAATGGGGAGGATCTCTTAGGAATCCATAGCAGAGGCCTAGAGAGAAATGACAAGAGTGTGCACAGAATGGATGCAGGAGATGGAAGGGAGTGGAAGAACAAGGTAAGAACCAATACATTTTTCTTCTTGGTTGTATATGGAAGCTGAAAACAAGGGGACAGAAGGAAAATTCTTAGTTCTTTGATTTGCTCAGCTGGCTGGATGATGATGCCCTTATTCAGACAGGGCTTTCTGGGAATCCCAGGGGCTTTCATTTCAGTACACTATGCTCACACTTTGATCTCCTCTTCTGCTTTGCAACATAGTAATTATGGGCAAAGCATATCAGGAGGAAACCAAAAACCTTGTATTAATAGCTTAGGAAAAATAAAATAAATATTTTAATGGACCACAAAAAGAACAGAAACACAAGATGAAAACATAAAATAAAGCTGCAGGTTTTGTCATCACAGATTCACAGACAGATAGAGGGGACTTCCCTGGCAGTCCAGTGGTTAAGACTATACCTGCCAGGGCACAGGTTTGATGGCTAGCCCAGGAACTCAAATACCGCATACCTTGGGGCAGCTAAGTCCATGTGCCACAACTAATGAAACCCACACACCTTACAGCCTAGGCTCTTCAGCAAGAGAAGCCACAGCAATGAGAATCTGTACAACTATACTGGAACTAAAAAGTAGCCCCTGCTCACCACAACCAAAAAAAGCCTGCATGCAGCAAAGAAGACCCCACATAGCCAAAAATAAATACATTTTGCGGTTGGTCAGTCACTAAATCCTGTCCAACTCTTTGCAACCCCACGGACTGCAGCACACCAGACTACCCTCTCCTTCACTATCTCCCGGAGCTTGCTCAAATTCTTGTCCATTGAGCTGGTGATGCCATCCAACCATCTCATTCTCTGTCATCCCCTTCTCCTCCTGCCTTCAATCTTTCCCAGCATCAAGGTCTTTTCCATTGAGCTGACTCTTTCAAACAGGTGGCCAAAGTATTGGAGCTTCAGCTTCAGTATCAGTCCTTGAAATGAGTATTCACTCTTGATTTCCTTTAGGACTGATTGGTTTGATCTCCTTGCTGTCCAAGAAAGGGACTCTCAAGAGTTTCTCCAGCATCACAGTTCAAAAGTATCAATTCTTCGGTGCTCAGTCTTTTTTATGGTCCAACTCTCACATCCATACGTGACTACTAGAAAAACCATAGCTTTGACTAGGCGGACTTTTGTTAGCAAAATGATGTCTCTGCTTTTTAATATACTTTCTAGTTTATCATAGCTTTTCTTGCAAGGAGCAAGCATCTTTTCATTTCATGGCTACGGTCACTGTGTGAGGTAATTTTGGAGCCCAAGAAAATAAAATCTGCCACTGTTTCCACTTTATCCCTATCTATTTGCCATGAAGTGATGAGATCAGATTCCATGATCTTTGTTTTTTGAAAGTTGAGTTTTAAGTCAACTTTTTAGCTCTCCTTTTTCACCTTCATGAAGAGGCTCTTTAGTGCCTCTTCACTTTCTACCATTACGGCGATATCATCTGCATGACTGAGGTTGTTGATATTTCTCCCAGAAGTCTTGATTTCAGCTTGGAATTCATCCAGTCCAGCATTTCACATGATGTACTCCA
The DNA here is from genome assembly GCF_000754665.1 of Bison bison bison. Lineage (NCBI taxonomy): Eukaryota > Metazoa > Chordata > Mammalia > Artiodactyla > Bovidae > Bison > Bison bison. Next base: position 1,625,263 of record NW_011494809.1, on the reverse strand, counting down.
CATATAAGTTAAATAAGGAGGGTCACAAGCAAGGAGAAAACACAAAGCCTTGACATACTCCTTTCCAAATTTTGAACCAGTCCATTGTTCCATGTCCGGTTTTAACTGTTGCTTATTGACCTGCATACAGGTTTCTCATGAGACAGGTAAGGTAGTCTGGTATTCCTATCTCTTTAAGAATTTTCCACAGTTTGCTGTGATCCACACAGTCAAAGATTTTAGTCAATGAAGCAGAGGTAAATGCTTCTCTGGAATTCCCTTGTTTTCCCTATGATCCAATGGATGTTAGCAATATGATTTCTGATTCCTCTGCCTTTTCTAAATCCAACTTGTACATCTGGAAGTTCTCAGCTCACATACTTAAAGCCTAGCTTGAAGGATTTTTAGCATTACCTTGCTAGCATGTGAAACGAACACAATTGTACAGTACTTGGAACATTCTTTGTCATTGCCCTTCTTTGGGATTGGAATGAAAACTGACCTTTTCTAGTCCTGTGACAATTGCTGAGTTTTTCCGAATTTTCTGACATATTGAGTACAGCGCTTTAAAAGCATGATCTTTAAGGATTTTAAATAACTCACCTGGAATTCCCAGGGAATCCGACTTTGATGGACATTGATATTTGATTACAAAATATCCACAGAACTAGGGGAAACAAAGACCCTTGGAGGGAACAAACAAAACTTTGTGGGCACCAGAACCCAGGGGAAAGGAGAAGTGACCCCCAGGAGACTGAGCCAGACCTACCTGTGTTTGAGGATCTCCTGGGGAGCAATGGATTGACAATGGCCTGCTGTGGAGACAGGAGCACTGGCAACAGCTGTCCTAGGACGCATGTGAAAGCATAAGTCCTTCTGGATGTCACCTTTAGCCTTACTATAGAACCAGCAGCCTCCAGGACTGGGCCACCATGGGCCAAATGAATCTTAAGAAATTTTAAAAAACAATACAGGGAGATATTGGGGGCCAGGAATTCTGCATCTCTGGTCAGAAAAGGAGACTAAATGCTCTGAATTCTAGAAAGGAGACTGGATCTAGGCTGTCTTTATAAGGACAAGAGGAGGGCCCCCTCGTTGGTAAAATAAGCTTTAAAAATCCCCACAAACTGTTGACTATCAACAGTTGGTTTCTGGTAAGTGACATTAAAATCTACAAGCTTATTCATATAAAATGTTTATAGAAGCTTGACAAATAATTATCCCAAAGTAGAAACAATCCAAATAGCCCTCACCTGAAAAATGTATATTCATATTTTACAAAGGAATAGTACTCAGCCATAAAAAGGAATAAAATAAATTTATATTAGAAATATATAAAAATATTTAAAAATAAATAAATAAAAATTTTTAAAAAGGAATAAAATATGCATAGAATATGCATAGAATTAAAATACATGAAGCCAAGTGAAGAATCCAGATTGAAAACACTATATACTTTATGATTGTATTTATATGTCCTTCTGGAAAAGGCCAGACCAGGGATGGAAGACAGACCAGTAGTTCCCATGGATTGAGGGACCAGAGGATTTGACTACAAAGAGGCATCAGGAAACTTCTGAAACTTCATAAAGAGTAGCATATTAGTTTTCTAGAGGTGTTGTAACAGATTATGGTGAACTTAATGGTTTAAAACCATACATCCTTATTTTCTTATAGTTGTGTAGGTTAGAAACGACAGCGGGGTCACTGGGCTAAAATCAAGATGTCAGGATGGCTGCATTTCTTCTGCAGTCTCTAGGGGAGAATCTACTTCCTCACCTTTTCAAGTTCTAGACCCTGGCTACATCCCTTGGCTTGTGACCATTTCATCTTTAAAGCCAGATATGACTAGTTGAGTCCTTCTCACACTCCATCATTCTGACCTTCTCTTCTACTTCCCTCTTCAATTTTTAAGTACACTTAGAATTATCTAGGATAATCTACCTATGCCAAAGCTACTTAAAGTTGGCAATCTTAATCTTATTTGCAATTTTAATCCCCTCATAAGCATCATATCTGTACCCTAGCAGAAAGAAGGAAGTGGAAAAGGGAAGGGGTAGTGCCTATGTCAAAAAAACAAAAACCTTTTCTGGAAATTCTCAATTTATGTCTTTACCTAAAACTGTGTTTTTAGCTGCAAAGGAGTTTGAAAAAGCAATGTTTTTTTATTATTATTATTATTATGGACACATTGCTGTCCTTTTGGAAAGCAATTATCTATTAGTAAGAAGGAAGGAATAATGAATATTGCATTGGTAACTAGCAATGTCAACTACAGGATTACTGTCATCATATATTTAATGGTGACATTTTAGGATCATTTCAATTAAAGTCAGGGATAGTTTAGAAATGCCCACTTTCACTGCTTCTACTCATTCTTTTGTAGGTTCCAGTAAATGCGATTGTAAGAAAAATAGTTGGTATAGGAAAAGAAAGAAATAAAAACACAGAAGATGAGCAAATTGGCAATAGGACATCACAGATTCAGTTCTGTATAAGATTTTGAGGAGTCTATGAAATATTTAATTGAGAATGTCCCTTGGATAGTTGAATATATGGGTATAAAATTCAGAGAGAAACCTAGGCTAAGAATTCAAATTTGAGTCATTAGTGAAAAATGAGAAAGCTTTATGATTAAAGATATTGTCCAGGGAAAGAGTAGAGAGGAGGTTTTTAAAAAAGGAGAGTACTTAAGACTAAATATTAAAGAATTATGCTATTTAAAGGGAAAGCTGAAAAGGCATTTTCAGAGAAGTAGGAATAACTATAGAAATGTATGGTGCTGTTGTCAACAACGTAAACAGAATTTTCAGGGGAAGAAACTAGAAATGTCTGATTTTACTGAGAAGTCAAGGGAAAAAGGAAACAAAAAATGTTAAATTGATTTTAGGACATGGCCGGTTTTGGTGACCAAGAGCATTTGGTGGAGTAGTAGGGATTTTGATGCAAGCCTGATCCAAATGAGCTCAAGAATTCATGGGAAATAAACTGAAATATGAAAATCTCTTGAAAATTTTAGTTTTGAAGTAAGGAGGGATATAGGATAGTACTGAAGGGTAAGAGTGGAGTTAAAAGTAAATCCTATTTGTGAGAAATTGGAGTGTGTTTAACTGCAAATTAGCATGATCCTTGGAGAAGGAAATGGCAACCCACTCCTGTGTTCTTGCCTGGAGAATCCCAGGGACGGGGGAGCCTGGTGGGCTGCCGTCTATGGGGTTGCACAGGGTCAGACGTGACTGAAGTAACTTAGCAGCAGCAGCACAATCCTATATATAAAAGGATCTTGTGGAAGTTCCAGTAGAGGAGATGCATGACCAAGAATAAACTGCTCTTAAACACATAGAAAGGAACTGACATTATAAGAGATGAATATTCTTTTTTAACAAGTTGTAGAGAAATAAGAATACATATAGGTAAACAGGGACTTCCCTGGTGGCTCAGAGGGTAAAGAATCTGCTTGCAACGTAGGAGCCCCAGATTTGATCCCTGAGTCAGGAAGATCCCTGGAGAAGAGAATGGCTATCCAGTCCAGTATTCTTGCCTAGAGAATTCCATGGATAGAGGAGGCTGGCAGGTTCTAGTCCATGGATTGCAAAGAGTCAAACATGACTGAGCGACTAACATTTTCACTTCATAGATAAACATGAAGCTGGAAGGACAAAGGAGCTCTCATCAGCCTTCCCTGTTAAGTAAGTAATAAAATCCTCTGCTGAGAATAGGCAGGGGCAGAAGAGGAGCACTAGAAGACTAATGAAAATGGAATATATCTGAAATAGCCATTGTAACAGTTGGAGAGAAAATTGACCAGATAGATAGAATCGTTGGGTAGTACTAGTGTTGAGATTCAGTTGAGGTTGATAATTATAAATTCACAGTGGAATTATACACTATTCTGTTACGTGATATTTTTTTCCCAACAAAACATAATATTTCCTGGCAATAGTTTTATTTGAAAGTTGAGTTTGTCCCAGATGACAGTAGTAAAGAGGGGAAACGGAGTTTACCATTTGTGTAAATGGGTTTAATCAAGCAATCTAAGCTGGATAGGATGGAGTGTGAAAACTGGTTAAATTCTATGGATAGTTAAAAAAAAAAAAATTAGAGGGCAAAGAAATAAAGGTCTGAGTATTCACAGTAAGGTTACTTGAATAAGCAAGCAGAAACGATGGGGAATTTCAACTAGAGAATATAATAATTCTAAACTAATGACCTTAGAGGTAAAATTATTTCATGAATAAGATAAGAAGCTGGAAAAATATTTAGGTAGGAAATTGAGACTATGAAAAAATATTGATCATTGAGCAGACAACTCCAGAGAGGAAAATAATAATAGGTTTGGGCCAGAGTCAAAGTAAGGCAGTACTTAGTATCTGGGCAAGAAGGTGCAGGTTCCAGTGAGGGGTGAGGGCAAGATGGAATAGAACAATGGCAAGACTAAACATTAGGTAATGAATGCCGTGAAGTGAGGGCCCCCGCTGGACATGGTTATGAGCTGGAGAACCACATGGGATATTTCTCTGCACTTACAGAATGGTCCACAAATCACTAAATATGTTCCCTCTGGGATGAATCAGTCCATCTGAATGAAAAGTGGCATCTTCTACTATTAATTAATTTCCTGAGGATCTTGTATGTAGAAAACTCAGGAGCACAAATGATGCTACATGTTAACCTGGTGTATAGTTCTAAATCTGGCTCCAAGACAGCCTTTGAGACACCAGGGGTTTGGGTGCAGCTGACTTTCCTGACCACACACACACACACACACCCCCACGCTTGGCTTGGCTATCCTGGCTTTAGACATCTCAAATCTCCCTGTTGTCTCTCAGAGGCCTGAAAGCAGAAACCCCAGTACTCTGGGCTCTACCTGCTCCTGTGCTTAATCTCAGTGTGTCTTGATTCTCTCTTTTTGATTCCTGTTGGTGACTAATAGGCTAATCAGTCAAAATAATTTATGCAGAGGCACAAATGGCTGAAGTTAGCACTGCTTTGTCTTATAATGTCCTTGCAACCAATTCTTAGCTCAGCTTATCAGAGCTTTAGTCTAAAAGAATGATTCATGGCATGAGTTTTTAAAAACTCATGTGAAAGTGTTAGTCACACAGTCATGTCCAACTCTTTGTGACCCCATAGCCTGTAGCCTGCCAGGCTTCTCTGTTGATGGAATTCTCCAGGCTAGAATACTGGAGTGGGTTGCCATTTCCTTCTCCAGAGGATCTTCCCTATCCAGGGATTGAACCTGTGTCTCTGCATCTCAGGCAGATTTTCTTATCATCTGAATCACCAAGGAAGCCCATGAATTTTATGCAGTGTATGAAAGACAGTTGAGAGTCTTTTCTAGAAAGTAAAGATTTTTAAATTTCCCAAATTTATTATTTTGTTTATAAAGTAGCTGAAAGCCTGTTATACCTGAGATATTACTGAAGGTGCTGGACATATATATGATGAGGCTAGTGTTCCATGCCTCAAGCAATTTGTAGTCTGGAAAGAATACAGACACGCAAAGAAAAATATTTACAGTAATATATGCTCCAACAGAAATCTGTAAGTCTGCAAAGAAATATAAAGTAGAAAGTTGCTAATCCTCACTCTCAACACTGGAAAATCTGTTAATAACCCCCTCTTTTCTGCTTTCTTTATTTTTCTTCTCCACTAGCCCTTTCTACTCATCTCACAACTAAAGTCTGAAAATCACTGAAAAAAGAGTATTATACACTCTGAATATCCTTCTCTTTTTCTATTTCTTTTCTAGTTTCCTCATCCAAAAGGTTTTTTCACTTTGTTTCATATTAAAATTACCTGGGATGCTTTAAATATACTGATATCTGGTCCCCACCCACCCGAGATTCTGATTATATTGATCAGGGAAATGGGCATCAGAACTTTTAGGTCTCTGCAGGTGTACCCTAACACATAGCCAAGGATGAGAGTCACTGTTCTAAAGGATGGTGAAGGCTGAGCAGTCTAACATATGGACAGTGCAGTGCGTATGAAATAACAAATAGTAACTGTGATCATTGCATTAATCAATAAACATGACTGTGCTTTCTGTGCACGGGTGCCTAGTAGACAGATTTGCCTGATGCTGAAATGACTACATAATTACTGGCTATTCCAATTTTGTTTCATCTTCAAAGTGTTGATGGCTAAAAAGCAAGAGTCTTGGCTCTCAGTTTCTCCATCCATAAAATGGGAAAAATCACTCTGTCTGAAATCATTGAATTGGTGAAAGGATTAATTAGTTTGCCTTTGTAAAACGCTCTGCAGAGGGGGAAAAACATCCACAAGAGCTACAGATTATAGTCTCCCAGAAGCATCTATAATTTGTAAAGACATTTATAGCCATTCTAGTCAGTGAAGCCTGCAGTTTGGAGCCTCACCCTTGCTTCTCAGCCTTAAAGCACAGATTGTAGCTAAACTCATCAGCCTCCATTAAGCCCCTGGCAAAATGGCTATGAACCAGTTGCTGTTGAAACCATTTGTGACCTTTGCACTCTTTGTGCCCTAGGGTGGATATTCAATCCTACCTGCTCCTCAAATGCCAATGTTCACTCTTCCTCTTGCGAAAATGAGTGGTAGAAATGAGGGAGTAGGTAGATGGGAGCCACTTCCCCTTAACAGAGTAATTGGATAAGGTTTCTTGACAGCCGTAAGTGGACTTTTACCATTTTCCAGGAGGACTTCCCAGTAGCTATTTTCATATCCCACTTTGGTAATATTAAATATCTCCTCACCGTCTCATTGTGCTCAAAGGTCTTCATAAGGACAGTGAAATAAAAAGGATGGTTCCTGGCAACCACACAGATTGAAACAAGTGAATATTACAAATGAAAAAAATAGAGCAGGGGTCTGCCTCCCTTCTTTTGGCACAAACCTGCTGTAGAAACTAACGTAGATGAGGGGCACTGAGCCATATATAAGTGAGTAATTATCCACTGTTACAGGCCTTATTATCTCTCCAAATGTTTGCTAAAATTCTGTTGGGCAACCATCTGGACCCAGAGATGTACCCTTGGATAGAGAGTGGATTGTTTTAACTTGAGATGAGAAAATTTCTTTCTCTAATTCTTTTCAGTCATCTTCTGTTAAATAATTTAACTGAATGTCTCTTAGATAGCTCTTTGTGTGTCCTCTGAGTAAGTGCATTCTGTGTGATATACGCATATAAAATATTCTTTGAGAGTTTTTTTCTCCCTTTACCCCACCAGAGGATCCAAAGATGCTTTGCCATCTGTTGTAAGAATTTCATTAATGCACCTATTTTCTCTTCTTTTTTGCAAGAATGGTCAGTCCAAATAATTTGTAGCCCTCTCCTGTTCTGGGCAGGACTCACTGCCCAGAAGCCTCACTCTATCAGGGCTAAGTCCCTGCTCTCTCATTACTGCGTTCTCTCAGGTGGCTTTGTTAGCTCTGAACAACAAAGCCTGTGTCCCAAAGCCTGGCTGGTATCAATAATTTAACAACATGTCATAGACAACAGTGAACCATGCTGCTAGGGTTGAAATATTCCTAGGGCTCACCATCTATTATGCTCTGCTTTCTCACTGCGCTGTGAATGGAATACAGGTGGGCCCAGCATTTTCTCAACTCAGAAACTTACAAGATCATATAATAGCACTGGGGAGGGGTTATTTGCATTACAAAAGAATTCTATGCCTTCCTAGAGGTTCCACTTTAGATTTTCTTTAAATTAAGAGCACCTCTTCAACATTTGGAAGTTGATAAGCCTAATTAGTTTGGGGCTTTCAGGAAAACACTCCCAAAGCAGAAAACACCTTATTCAGACATGATGGTATTCTTCTAAGTTTCCTGGTCAAAAGCCTGTACACCAAACATTGGTGAGATAATATACCAAAACCAGAATTTTTATTTGTGATTTTCTCCTAATCCAGATTTCATCTCAGTAAATTACAACAAGTGTAGCTCTGAGTCTGTTGCACACACCTGGTCTGAACAGACTCACCCGTGTTCTCAGTGTCCTCACTTAGCCACAGGGCCCTGTTGCTCCCCACAGTGCCTGACACTGAAAATATAAAACTGTAATGTAGAATGTCCTATGTTCTAGAGATTACCATTGACTGATGCAGAAACGTTTACGGTGCATACCCCATAACACACAACCACATAGATACCCAGAAGAACAGAGATTCATCTTTCCAAAGTCCCTCTCCAAAAGCCACAGACCCTTTCCTGACTGCCCTTCCCAACACAGAGCCCAGGTTTCTGTCTCTGGTCTCCACCCTCCTGGAGTCTGTCCCCACATCCTTCACCCAAATCAGGCAGAGAATTCTGCCCTGTTCAGTCCGGCTTCTACCTCCCTGCTATCATCCATCACTGTGCTCAGCTAAGAAAGAGCTCTCCAACCACCAGAGTCCCTCTCCTGCCCCTTCTGCCTTTTTTGTTTTATTTTGTTTTAAATGTAAGAAGTGGACATTTTGGACATCAAGTGGACATCAATTAAGTCACTCCACCTTCACGAAGAAGTCTACTTCCTTTAAGAGTTGCATGCTGTAAAGTACTGAATAGGACAAGCTCAAGCTTGGAACATGATGCCGGGTCATTTGAAGTACTCTGAACAAGGGATAATTATAATATATCCATGAAGGTCAGAGATCATTGCAGAAGAATTAATTTTCATATAATTCTGCCTTGTTTATGCCACTTGTCTTACACAAAATCAGAGGGACTAGGAGCTTCAATTCCCTTCTCACAATGAAATAGAGTTGGCTCCCTGATCACAGGGTTTCCTTCAATAAAGAGTTGTGATTCTACCTAAACGTTATATTAAGAAGGGTTTGAGAACTACTTGAGGAATGTGAGAGGTCAGAGTTTAGGGGTCAGTTTAGGATGAAGAACATGCCCCTTTCTTCCTGGATCCTATGTCTGTCCCTGGGGTATGTCTTGAATTCCTCTCTTGTCTCTGCCATCATTGCCTGAGTCTTGAATGCTGCCAATAAGAGCAATTTCCTAGCTTTTCTTCCTGCCTTTCATCCTCTCTAAGCCTCTTGTGTGCTATTACCACAGAAATCTTCCTAAAACATTGCTTCTGTCCTGTAAATTCTTCTGTTGAAAAAGCTACACTGCTCAGTACTGTCCTGCATTGGTTATAAGAGATATGACCATATAATTTATTGGCCAAACCGGGACATATTTGGGAGTGGAAAAAGGCACTTTCAATATTTATGTCAAGACCATAGGCACTAATGAAGATTGCCCAGGTAACAAGGGTATATAGTCACCTTAGACATAAGCCCCCTTCCTTGTATTTGAGACTGTGTGCACATAATCATATCCCAACCCCACTTAAAATCAATCTAATTTTATTGTAAAGGTCAGAACACTATTGCTACTACTAAAATTGATAACAGCAATAGCAGTCATAAAACCAGGAACCACTCATGGATCTTTCAGACTGAGCACTATGTCTCACTTACATCCATCTTTCACTCTCCACAAAATTCCTATGAGATAAGCACATTATTATTGCCATTTTAGATAAGAGTAAACTGATGCAGAGAGATTTAAATACATTGGCCAAGATCACTCAGCTAGTAAGCGGCCGGGCTAAAAGTGAAACCCAGGTTTATCTGACTCCAGCCTTACACTGCTTTGGCCAATGCCATCTCCTTACATTTTGAAAGTACTTTGTAAAGCACATGGAGAATATTTAGCACATGATCGGTGGAATGTTCTCCCTGCCTGAATGTTGTTTCAGCTCTATCGCTTAATGGCACGTGTGATTGCCATTATTAACATTACTGTGCTCCTTCCCAAACCTGCATCTTTCCTTATGCTGTTATCTCTAAATCTATTGCCCTCCTATGTTCTCCACATCAACCCACAGTCGATCCATCTGGCAAAGCCCGGCTTAATTTCACACCCTCTGTGAAACCATAGCTGGCTACTCAATTGACGTTAATCCCTCCCACCTGTATCCTCCCAGCTTAATTATCCTCAGTACAACAGAAATTGGCACTAGATTAGAATTTTCCTCTTTGGTTCTCTAATTGCTTTCTGTTTGTATTTTTCTTTCCCCCACCTATACACAAACCCATCAAAGATAAGGAATTTCTTAGAATTTTATTTGATTTGAAATTTGGGCATATTAATATGGTTACAGTGTTATTTTTTAAGGTGAACAAACTCACAAGACATTAAATAGCTCATCCACAATTCTATATCTAAAATGACAACCCTAAAAGGATTGTTAAAAAATATTATTTTCTGCTCAAAAAAATATTAGTACCATTATTGATTTTTAGTAGCAATAAGATTTTTCTTTTAAATGAATAAAAACATACTGAACCAATTGGATAAAATTGGATAAAATAAAATTGGACTTTTTAAATAATGATGTGTTTATTTATCATTTATTTTTGGCTGTATTGGGTCTTCACTGGTAAGCAGGCTTTTCTCTTGAAAAGTTGTGGTGAGGAAGGGCTACTCTCTAGTTGAAGTGAAGGAGCTTTTCCTCGCGGTGGATTCTCTTGTCATGCAGCATGGGCTCTAGGGTACACAGACTTCAGTAGTTGCAGATCCTGGGCTCTACAGCATGGGCTCAATTGTTGCGGTACACAGGCTTACCTCTTCCATGGCATGTGGATTCTTTACCACTGACCACCAGGGAAAACCCATATTTTTTAATAAATATTCCAAACTGACTTGAGTTTTCTCATCCTGTAGCAGGAAAAAGTAACCTTGAACATATTTCATACTCCTGCAATGAGAAAACTTTATCCTACTGACTGCTGCTGCTGCTGCTGCTGCTGCTAAGTCGCTTCAGTCATGTCTGACTCTGTGAGACCCCATGGACTACAGCCTACCAGGCTCCTCCATGCATAGGATTTTCCAGGCAAGAGTATTGGAGTGGGTTGCCATTTCCTTCTCCAATCCTACTGACTGCTGCTGCTGCTGCTAAGTCACTTCAATCGTGTCCGACTCTGTGCGAATCCATAGACAGCAGCCTACCAGGCTCCCCCATCCCTGGGATTCTCCAGGCAAGAACACTGGAGTGGGTTGCCATTTCCTTCTCCAATGCATGAAAGTGAAAAGTGAAAAGTGAAAGTGAAGTCACTCAGTCATGTCCAACTCTTAGTGACCCTATGGACTTCGGCCCACCAGGGTCCTCCATCCATGGGATTTTCCAGGCAAGAGTACTGGAGTAGGGTGCCATTGCCTTCTCCGATCTTACTGACTAGACCACAGTAATATGTCATCTCAAATTCATTAGAAACTTATTTTGGGAGACCAAAGAGGGAGGGAAGAACTGACTCATTGGAAAAGACCCTGACTCTGGGAAAGAGTGAAGGCAGGGGGAGAAGGGGATGACAGAGGATGAGATGATTAGATGGCATCACTGACATGATGGACATGAGTTTGAGCAAGCTCTGGAAGTTTTTGCTCTGGCTTTGTTCTTTTTGCAAATAAATGTGTATGACTTTTCCTGGTGCTACTGGGGTCATCCACCAGCCTATGGTTGATGATTCTATGTGGGGAAATAACAAGCACTACTTGGATGGTCAGCAACCTGTTGCCATGTCTGTTCCCAGAGCCAGGGCAGCATACGAGCCTTTGCTTCCTGGGAGTGATCATTTCAGGCCTGGTAGAGTGGCTGCTGGATACACTACCTTCCAAAGATCCTCAGAAAGTTATGAGGAGAAAAGAAGGGACAAAAAGGACAGAGGCATTCCAGAATACCACAGGTGCAGGATATTATGGCTACTAATTTGCATAAAATTATATTGGTAAGAAATCCCACGGTCCATTCACACAACACTTTTCTGGGTTCCTCTTCAGGGCAATTAAATGGAAAATTATAAATGTAGCTGAAGTATTCTTCATCATTCTCTCTTTTTTGTACCAACATCATTGGGACATTTCTTATGCCTAAGTTCTTATGCCCTTCACTATTCTTTCTCTGGCTATCATTTCTTATAATATGAAAAAATAAAAAACATTTAAAATTGCTAAAATGTATCAGGATCTACACTGAAAACTTTTCATAGTTTATCCCTTTGATGCTTACAACTAAAACTCAAAATTTTTATTGCTTTTATATTTTTCATACTGACTTCAGACAGTCAAGGAAACGAGGCTTAATATGGTGGAGGGATTTGCCCAGAGACACAGAGCTACATAAGTGGCAGAATTGAGATCAAAAGCCAGGCAGGTTCACCTGAGTCCTGACCTTGTAGCCATATACCACATGTGTCCAATTCACTCATGCAGCTGTTAAGAAGGAAAGTGATTTTAGAAACTACTTTACTCTGAGATTACAGATAATTGATCCTCTTCCTGAAGTTATTTGCATTATGAAAATAAGTTCAGAAAGAAAATACTATATAAACAGTATCTCATAGATGGCGTGCTGCAGTTCATGGGGTTGCAAAGAGTCGGACACAACTGAGCGACTGAACTGAACTGAAGTGAATTCAATATTATCCTCATAGTAGATAAAACTTATCCTATGTGTAAGACCAGTCTTTTTAATCTGTTTGTGAAATATTCTAGAACAATTTTAACCTCTATTGATTCAGGGTAAGGCACTCTTCTGATCTACCCAGAAGCTCAGAAGACTGTGATAGATTTTTTTTAGCTCTTTTTTTTCAATCCCCCAATTCAAATCCTGATCTGGTATATATGTGCCTCTGCTCCACACACCCATCAGCAAATCCTATAACTCATAAAAAATTATAATTCAAGACTAACATTTTTCTTCATGTATCTATTCCTATCCAATCCTACATTCCTTCCTTGTCATACATGCGTAATCCATAGCCTATAGCTGAGTCTTTCACTTGATTGACTCTATATACTAGTCTAGTTAGTTTGTCTATGTTTTATTTTCTATCAAAACTGTAAGTTCTGCAGTGAATTAAAATAGATTGAGGTCATTATTTCTGTTTATTTCCAACACAAATTAAATATAAAGGAGATTCCTAAATGAGATAATACATGAAAACTGCCTAGGAGTGGCTAGCACATTTACCCCTCCCTCCTTTTTCTTTAAAGAGCACTGTAAGTGGAAATGTAACTTTTTGATAGGCAAATCCTAATGTACATGTTTAGTACAGTTAAGAACTACATTTGCTTTACAATCCTATTTATAAACAGGAACCAAACAGATGGCTGAGTGTCTGGGCTCGAGCATATCTCTCTTTCCCTGAAATAAGAGGCCCTTTCATTTAAGAAGAGAAGCTCCTGGGAGTCTAGTTTCATGAGTAGGCTAGTCCAAGTGTGCAAACTCAAGAAGTTTCTGGAATATAGACTAAGATAATCAACTGTCCTCACTTAGGCCACCATCACCTTTGAGATCAAGGGAGCCTGTATAAATATAATTTACTACTGTAGGTCTGCTCAGAAGGCACCTGGCAGGACAACCTAATTAAGTATTTACCCCAGAGACCAGGCTAGTTCTTTCTGGCTCATTATGCTTTCTCAACTAAAATTAATTTATGTAAGTAAATAGAAATGTGTGTGTGTGTGTGTGTGTGTACACAAGTTTATATAAATATTTAGAACCTTTATTTGGACAGTGTTTGACTTAATAACTGAATAAACTATTTGTTTTATTGATGAATATCAGTTTATCTTGAACATATGTTCTTGTCTCTATACCAGTTTGCTCATGACTGGTCTGGGACAGAAGAATTGCAGGAGCCTCTAGCAAGTAGACCTTCAACATCTGGTTGACTTTACTTTCCTCACTTTATGGCTTTCCTCACTTATAGACACAAATCTAACACTCAGCAGTTCTACTGACACATGAGCAGGTAAAGGAGAGAAGAGTGCATGGTTGGAGTCTTATAGTGCAAAGACTCAGTTTTAAAACGGGAATAGATTAAAAAAAAGATAACTTGTTTTCAAATTAAAATTCTTTCTAGAGTAAGAACTGTTTGATGATACAATTATGTCAATATTTTAAATGATTTAAAGAAACAATATATATACAATATAATGGGCTTCCCTTGTAGCTCAGCTGGTAAAGAATCCACCTGCAATGCAGGAGACACCGGTTTGATTCCTGAGTAGGGAAAATCCCCTTGAGAAGGGATAGGCTACCCACTCCAGTATTCTTGGGCTTCCCTGGTGGCTCAGATGGTAAAGAATCCATCCGAAATGCTGGAGATGTGGGTTTGATCTCTGGGTTGGGAAGAAAGAAGCCCTAGAGGAGGCCATGGCAACCCACTCCAAGTATTTCTGCATGGAGAATCCCCATAGACCAAAGAGCCTGGCGGGTTACAGTCCATGGGGTCGCAAAGAGTCGGACACAACTAAGCACAGCACAGCACACAATATAATATCTTTTTTGCTAATTCCTGAAGCATTTTCAATCACTATTGATTTGTACTTTTTTAAAAATTTTATTTCAGGATTTGTGTGTGCATGCTAAGTCACTTCAGTCATATCCAACTCTTTGTGACCCCATGGACCCACGACGCTCCTCTGTCCATGGGAATCTCCAGCAAGAATACTCAAGTGGGTTGCCATTTCCTCCTCCAGGGGATCTTCCCCACCCAGGGATGAAACCCACCTCTCTTATGTCCTCTGCACTGGCAGGTGGGTCCTTTACCACTAGCGCCACCTGGGAATTACAGGATGAAGTGAAGTGAAGTGAAAGTCGCTCAGTTTTGTCTGACTCTTTGTGACCCCATGGATTACACAGACCACGGAATTCTCCAGGCCAGAATACTAGAGTGGGTAGCCTTTCCCTTCTCCAAGGGATCATCCCACCCCAGGGACTGAACCCAGGTATTCTGCATTACAGGCGGATTCTTTACCAGCTGACCCACAGGGGAAGCCCAAGAATACTGGAGTGGGTAGCCTCCCCATTTTCCAGAGGATCTTCCCCACCCAAGAATCAACCCAGGGTCTCCTGCATTGCAGGTGATTCTTTACCAACTGACCTAGGATAGGCTTACCTATGTCTTCCTAAATACCACTAATTGTTTTTATTTATGATTTTTCAGTGGCTATAGGACTTTGAAAGTGAAAAGGAACTAAAAAGCCTCTTGATGAAAGTGAAAGAGGAGAGTGGAAAAGTTGGCATAAAGCTCAACATTCAGAAAACTGAGATCATGGCATCTGGTCCCATCACTTCATGGGAAATAGATGGGGAAACAGTGGAAACAGTGTCAGACTTTATTTTTGGGGGCTCCAAAATCACTGTAGATCATGACTGCAGCCATGAAATTAACAGATGCTTACTCTTGGAAGGAAAGTTATGACCAACCTATATAGCACATTAAAAAGCAGAGACATGACTTTGCCAACAAAGACCATCTAGTCAAGGCTATGATTCTTCCAATGGTCATGAATGGATGTGACAGTTGGACTGTGAAGAAAGCTGAGTGCCAAAGAATTGATGCTTTTGAACGATGGTGTTGGAGAAGACTCTTGAGAATACCTTGGACTGCAAGGAGGTCCAACCAGTCCATCCTAAAGGAGATCAGTCCTGGTTGTTCATTGGAAGGACTGATGCTGAAGCTGAAACTCCAATATTTTGGCCACCTCATGCGAAGAGTTGGAAAAGACCCTGATACTGGGAGGGATTGGGGGCAGGAGGAGAAGGGGACAATGGAGGATGAGATGGCTGGATGGCATCACCAACTCGATGGACATGAGTTTGAGTGTTCGGGAGTTGGTGATGGACAGGGAGGCCTGGCGTGCTGCGATTCATAGGGTTGCAAAGAGTCAAACATGACTGAGCAACTGAACTGAACTGAACTGAACTGATAGGACTTTGAAAGTAAGATAGCATTGCTAGAAATAAGTACGGAGACAAGTGACAATATATAGTGAGTTTATAACTCTTACAGATGATATTGTACTAGCAAATCACAAGAGAAAACAGAGTAACTATTTAAAATATATTTCATGGAGGTGGTATTTCTTCCTGATGTCATATGCTTTTGTTTCTTTTAATAAGAGATGGAAATAGAAATGATCATTATTTTTATGCCGATGTCACTCGGGTATCAAGGTCATATTTCATTGTATCTATTTTTAATTCCTCTTCAAATGAATACTTCAGTTCAGTTGGAACTGAAGAATCATAGCCTTGACTAAATGGACCTTTGTTGTCAAAGTCATGTCTCTGCTTTTGAATATGCTATCTAGGTTGGTCATAACTTTCCTTCCAAGGAGTAAGCGTCTTTTAATTTCATGGCTGCAGTCACCATCTGCAGTGATTTTGGAGCCCAGAAAAATAAAGTCTGACACTGTTTCCACTGTTTCCCCATCTATCTCCCATGAAGTGATGGGACCAGATGCCATGATCTTCGTTTTCTGAATGTTGAGCTTGAAACCAACTTTTCTACTCTCCTCTTTCACTTTCATCAAGAGGCTTTTGCGTTCCTCTTCACTTTATGCCATAAAGGTGGTGTCATCTGCATATCTTAGGTGATTGGTATTTCTCCCGGCAATCTTGATTCCATCTTGTGCTTCTTCCAGCCCAGTGTTTCTCATGATGTACTCTGCAAATAAGTTAAATAAGCAGGGTGACAATATACAGGCTTGACGTACTCCTTTTCCTATTTGGAACCAGTCTGTTGTTCCATGTCCAGATCTAACTGTTGCTTCCTGACCTGCATATCGGTTTGGCTAAATCAATTTATTCACATATTCACTCACATCTTCCTTGTTCCATAATACCTATTCTCAAACATGATTGTACTGCCCATATGATTTTCCCACCTTAAAAATCCTTCCATTCTCATATCACAGTCTAGAATTTACCTTAACAGTATCATCTTCTCCAAAATTTCAGCTATAAATCCACTTCACAAATCCCTAAAACATTTATGCCACCACCTCCAAACCAACAATTCATCAGCACTGTTTTCCGATCCACAGTCTGTCACTTTTCATTGTTTAAGACCCATCTTGTATCTTCTATTCCCCCGTTCCCCAGCTTAGACTCCAGGGTCAGTGACTTACTCATTCCCTTGCATAACAACCCCATCTCCTTTGCCTTCCCCTTTCCTATTGGTGAAACTTATGTCCTCAACTGTTCCACTAAAGCCATGGAATATGGGTTGGGAAAAATGAAAACAACATGATAATGCTATTGGTTTCACTCTAAGTTGATAACCATCCAACTGTTGTGGGATCTCATAATATCCTTTCAGCATTTCTCCGTTTTCCTGGTTCTTCCAATCCACAAAATTCCTCTAGATCACTGTCACTACATTTTATTTCTCCTCAAACCTTAATACTCTCTCCTATTTCTCTCTTTAATTTTAATGAT
>NW_011494809.1:1581607-1607936 GCF_000754665.1 Bison bison bison | reverse complement strand
ATAAGACAGAGAAATCATAAGAGAATAATATCCTCATTCCCATCAGCAAAGTCACCAAAATACCTCTACTCATATTTCAGTGCTTTCCTTGAGGTACCAGTGAGTGACCTTTTCCTGCTCACCTTGAAGGCCAATGAATCCCTTGCGCAATGGATCCCACCCTCTCTAAAATATGCAAAGGACCTTGTTCCTTCGATTTTACTTCTCTCTGTGTGCCATCAATCATTCTCTCTACTGTATTATTCTCACCATTCTAAATACTGGTCATAATAACTCTCATTTTAACAACTTCTTTAGCCTCATACACGTATCTCTTCTTGCAGGAAAATTTATGGAAAAAAGTTATTTAAACTCATTCTTTCCATTTCTCAGTTCCAATTCTATGTTAAAGCCATTCCAATGAAACCTCCTTCCAGTCCAAAGGCACTGTTCTTGTCAAGTCACCAAAAACTTTCATGTTGCTGAATCCCTTCTCAGTTCTAATATCCCTTTACTCTATAGCAGCATCTGGCATGCTTAATTACTTCCACTCCTTAAAGCACTATTCACTTGACTTCTAGGACATGTCACCCTCCTGGTTTTCTACTTGCCTCACTGGCTGCTTTCCCAGTCACCTTGACTGTTTTGTTATCCTTAACCTGAATTAGACATTCTTGTTCTCTCAACAATCACTTTGTGTCTTGGATCACCCAGTAATCCATGATGTGGAGCATCATCTCTTCAGTAACACCTTCACATTTATGTCTGCCCTTAACTGTAGAATTGTTTGACTAATAACATCAAATTCAACATAGTTGAATACAGAACTCTTGACACCTATTTCACCATTTCACATCCTTATCCAAATGTAGTCATTCTCTATCTTCATAAATGGTCCCACACTTCAGTTAGTTCCAAGCCTAAGTATTATTCTTTATTTGCCTATTTACCTCACGTTGCTGCTCCGAAAGACATTATATAATTATTTATTTTCTTCTTTTTGTCCATAAGCTCCATTAGGTCAGGAGTTTTTCCTACTTCATTTGCCACTGCATCCCATGCATAGATATGCTTCTGTTACCCAGTGGTAAAATTGATTTTCACAATAAATAAAGATATCTGTTTATTTTTTAACACTTTTGTAAGTTTTAGTTTAACATCATTCTGGTTGGTGCAAAAGTAATTGCAGTTTTTCCACTGTTGAAATTTTCCATTTGATATTAGAATACATTCTTAAATAAATGTGATTATGTTATACATCATCGTAATGCAAATTTCTCACTTTATGTGTTTTTTTTTTGCTAATGGCTTATAACTTACTGTTTATTTTATATTTATTTTTGACTATGAAATGATGTTAGACAAAAAGCAAATTTGAGTGATTTTCTTATTCAACTTCAAAATGAGTCATAAAGAATCAGAGACAACTGGCAACATCAACAACGCATTTGGCCCAGGAACTGCTAACAAATGTACAGTGCAGTGGTAGGTGCATCAGGAAGTTTTGCAAAGGAGATAAGAGCCTCGAAGATGAAGGGCATTGTGACTGGCCATTGGAAGTTGACAATGACCAATCGAGAGCAATCATCGAAGTTGAACCTCTTACAACTACCCGAGAAGTTGCCCCCCAAAATATGTATATGTTAAATAAAATGATATTTTATTTTATCATTATCAGATTATCAGAGTGAAAACACATACTCCTTAAACAATTGGTGTAAAAGTAATTATTTCAGACCATGAATTTTAAAGCACTATAACTAGGCTCAAACACATCTTTATTAATCAAAATAGGAGCGATTGCAATCAACACATTTTTGCCAATGAGAAATAAGCTTGCTTATTCCTGTAGTGTAAAAATTCATGTTGCCTGGTTGCAGGTGTCCACCTGCAGTGTGGGCATGTTCAATCCCTGGGTCAAGAAGATCCTCTGGAGAAGAGGGTGACAGGCCCCTCCAGTATTGCTTGGAGAATTCTATGGACAGAGTCAGACATGACTGAACAACTAACACTTTTTAGTTCCTCACAGTGTATGCAGAACTTTAAAACTAAAGCAGGACAGTGCTTCTAAAGCATTATGGGTTTCTTCCAATTATTTCTGATCCCAGAGTTAGAAATACTCTAATGTTATCTGAAATAGCTTTCCATTTACTTGGTTCTGGGGCAAAGCTTATGGATCTGGAAGTTATAAAAGGCATCACCCACTAAAGTTGGCAATACTAAAAAAAAAAATTCTGATAAGAAAAGAAGATTAAGCAAAGTGCAACATTGTGTGTGTGTGCTCAGTCATGTCTGACTCTTTGTGACCCATTAGGCTTTATGTGACCTGTGGCCCATTAGGCTCCTCTAGCCACGGAACTTTCCAGGCAAGAATCCTAAAGTGGGTTGCCATTTAAAGTGCAACATGAAAAAACTATCTGCAGGTCACATTAGAACTTCCAGGATGTTGAATTTTTATTTCTTTTTATTTTATGAATTTAACATTTGTGATTATAGAAAATAACAGCTGGAAGTTGTTTGAAAGAAAAAAAAAGTCTCTTCTGAATGGCTAATATTTCAGAGTCTCCTTGGTATACTGAGCACTTCTTTCCAATCTCCAGGCCAGTGGAGTAAGGACAAGGGGAGGTGCAATTACCCATGATGAAGATCAAGAAGGGGAGTATGGTGAGGAGAGGGAGATCTACTCATGTGATGAAGGATTTACAATTGACTACATCAATGTATATGTCAGGCAACAAATTTCTCTGGATATTATGAAGGAAGACAGAGACATAACTGAGTAAAAATTAATTAAATAGATGCTAGTATGGATTAACTACATGAGCAGAAGAAAACAAATCATGTGCAAATGCTACTTCTTCTAACACACAAATGTTTGAGTTTGCTGTTGGTATAAATTTTCTCTGAGCAGTCATAAAACCCTCCTCTTTCTATCCCTCATTTAATTCATTAGGGTTTTTCCAATGACATTTTTCACAGAGGTCACCTATGGAGCTATGAATAATACTAAACTTTCCCCTTTAGCAATAGAGGCAACCATCACAGAAGCTTATCGGTCCCCCCTGTAGCTTTGGTGGTGAGATGCCAATGGGCTTATACCCCTAGATCCAGACTTCAAAACGTGCATTTTGCTTTAGCAGAGAGTACTCGGTGTGTCTCTCATAAAATTTCCAATTCCACAGCTCTCTCTAATACCTTTTAAATGTCTCTCAAATCTATCTTTCCTTTTCTGAATTTCTTTCATTTAAAAAAATTCCTAAACTAATTGAATGATCCCTAAGTTTTTATTACACTTTCTTTTTTTTAAATTTTATTTTATTTTTAAACTTTACATAATTGTATTAGTTTTGCCAAATATCAAAATGAATCCACCACAGGTATACATGTGTTCCCCATCCTGAACCCTCCTCCCTCCTCCCTCCCCATACCATCCCTCTGGGTCGTCCCAGTGCACTAGCCCCAAGCATCCAGTATCGTGTATCGAACCTGGACTGGCAACTCGTTTCTTACATGATATTTTACATGTTTCAATGTCATTCTCCCAAATCTTCCCACCCTCTCCCTCTCCCACAGAGTCCATAAGACTGTTCTATACATCAGTGTCTCTTTTGCTGTCTCGTACACCGGGTTATTGTTACCATCTGTCTAAATTCCATATATATGCGTTAGTATACTGTATTGGTGTTTTTCCTTCTGGCTTACTTCACTCTGTATAATAGGCTCCAGTTTCATCCACCTCATTAGAACTGATTCAAATGTATTCTTTTTAATGGCTGAGTAATACTCCATTGTGTATATGTACCACTGCTTTCTTATCCATTCATCTGCTGATGGACATCTAGGTTGCGTCCATGCCCTGGCTATTATAAACAGTGCTGCGATGAACATTGGGGTACACATGTCTCTTTCCCTTCTGTTTTCCTCAGTGTGTATGCCCAGCAGTGGGATTGCTGGATCATAAGGCAGTTCTATTTCCAGTTTTATAAGGAATCTCCACATTGTTCTCCATAGTGGCTGTACTAGTTTGCATTCCCACCAACAGTGTAAGAGGGTTCCCTTTTCTCCACACCCTCTCCAGCATTTATTATTTGTAGACTTTTGGATCGCAGCCATTCTGACTGGTGTGAAATGGTACCTCATAGTGGTTTTGATTTGCATTTCTCTGATAATGAGTGATGTTGAGCATCTTTTCATGTGTTTGTTAGCCATCTGTATGTCTTCTTTGGAGAAATGTCTATTTAGTTCTTTGGCCCATTTTTTGATTGCGTCATTTATTTTTCTGGAGTTGAGCTGTAGGAGTTGCTTGTATATTTTTGAGATGAGTTGTTTGTCAGTTGCTTCATTTGCTATTATTTTCTCCCATTCTGAAGGCTGTCTTTTCACCTTGCTAATAGTTTCCTTTGATGTGCAGAAGCTTTTAAGGTTAATTAGGTCCCATTTGTTTATTTTTGATTTTATTTCCAATATTCTGGGAGGTGGGTCATAAAGGATCCTGCTGTGCTGTATATCACAGAGTGTTTTGCCTATGTTCTCCTCTAGGAGTTTTATAGTTTCTGGTCTTACGTTAGAAAGTGGTCTAGTTTCATTCTTTTACAAGTGGTTGACCAGATTTCCCAGCACCACTTGTTAAAGAGATTGTCTTTAATCCATTGTATATTCTTGCCTCCTTTGTCAAAGATAAGGTGTCCATATGTGCGTGGATTTATCTCTGGGCTTTCTATTTATTCCATTGATCTATAGTAAAGTTGCAGGATATAAAATCAACACACAGAAATCCCTTGCATTCCTATACACTAATAATGAGAAAACAGAAAGAGAAATTAAGGAAACAATTCCATTCACCATTGCAACGGAAAGAATAAAATACTTAGGAATATATCTACCTAAAGAAACTGAAGATCTATATATAGAAAACTATAAAACACTGGTGAAAGAAATCAAAGAGGACACTAATAGATGGAGAAATATACCATGTTCATGGATTGGAAGAATCAATATAGTGAAAATGAATATACTACCCAAAACAATTTATAGATTCAACGCAATCCCTATCAAGCTACCAACAGTATTCTTCACAGAGCTAGAACAAATAATTTCACAATTTGTATGGAAATACAAAAAACCTCGAATAGCCAAAGCGATCTTGAGAAAGAAGAATGGAACTGGAGGAATCAACCTACCTGACTTTATTACACTTTCTACATGGTCACAAGAGTCATTTTTCTAAAATGCAATTGACCCACCTAATCTCTCCTTAAAGGCTTTTATGAACCCCTATCACCTACAGAGGAAAATCTGCTTCTAGCAGGGCCTATACATCATTCGATGGTCTATCTACAGAGCTCTGTTTTCTACCACTTCCAAACACTTGTGCTCTAGCTATATTAACATAGTTTCTTGGCCTTGGCACATTCTCTCTCTTGTGGCATAGTGTGTGCCATTCCTTCTGCAGCACCTCCTCTGTGAAGCTTTCTCTGGAGCTCCAAACAGATTTGCAAGCAGGGTCCTATGCATAGCACTTACCACATTGATGAGTGATTTTGCTTTGAATTACATGGCTCTGTCACTAAACTGCCAAATCTTAAAGGCAATGAAATATCCAAGTCATCTCTGCTATCTCAACACTTAGAATAGGAAGATGGGGAAGATTTGAGTGAGAGAGTTAAAAAAGAGTGATTTTTTCTGTGCCCACTATACTTGATTCTTTTATATTTTAATCTCCACAATAACATAATAGTTATTATTATTCTTGGCTTACAAAATAGAGAAACTGAGTCCAGAAAAGAGTAAGTAGTTCTCCACATAAATCTTGAACAAAGCAAATGCCTAAACCTAAGTAAGTTTGTCTCATAAAGCAGCTTTCATTTTTTCATGATACCACAGTTTTTCCCAAAAAGCATTCACTAAATAAATAAACTAGTAAATAAGTAAAATTTCAGGCTAAGTTCAGTTTCTTTATAGCTCTTGTCTTATGTTTGGAAACTTTACTCTTGGGAAAAAGTGATACAAAGCAAAATCTAAACATGGGTAGTTCTCTCTGAAATTTGTGTAACAATAATTTTTAATTCTTGTCTTTGGAAATTCCTTCCTCTAACAATCAATTTCTCTTTTTTCTGAACATACTGCACATTGATAATTTTCAAAGTGAACCAGTGTGATGAATCTTAACTAGGATGAAATAAAACAGACTCCTTTTTGTAAACTCCTTTACAAAACTCTTGTTTTGTAAACTCTTGTAAAGTCATGTCCCTTGCCTTATACTTTAAAGAGTTTACAGTAGCTTTCTTCCTGGATTTGAAATATCTAAAAGGCAATTCCCAAGGTCATGAGTGTTTCTTCAAAAGGCGTATGCTTCACTCTTTATTGGAGTTATAAGAATATGATTCTTCATGAGCAGAGCCAAAGTTCAAGTTAGGGATACAAATAGGTGGACAGATCCCAGATGTCTGAGATTAAACTGAATCATCTTGAAACTGAGAAAAATATCAGATATAATCATGTTTAAAATTTATAAAAAAGAGGTTATTACAATCCATAAAAATTGTATATATTATTAGTATATCATGTCAATATTTTCCTATGCCGTACAACTACTTTTGATCAACAAATTTCTATTGTGTGTGTTTTACTGAAACATATATCAACTCTACTCTATTTCTTGTAAAATCTTCTTTGTAAGATTTTGTTCATCCTTTATCTTTGATTGAGTCTCTCAGTTACCCACACCAGCCCCACTTTTCTTCCTATAGAAAAATTGTGTGAAAGCATGAAAGTTCTTTTTGGTCTTTCTAACAAATTTGAACTTCATTAGTTCAATCAGAATCATTAGTTTCAAGTAGAAAATGAAAGTTGGTATGGGGGAATAAAGGCATATCAAAGTCCTCTCTTCAGCAAGTTTTGAACTAAACTGAAAAAAGTGAAAACACAAGAGTCAAGCTGATGAGCAAGTACCCACTTTATATCTGACAAAAATGGATCTGAGAACTGGCTCAGATAGATGGGCATAATCAACCTTCCTAGTAGTTTTTCTCCTAGTTCACACCGCACGAAAACCTGCTCCAGGGAGAATTTTGTCTTCAAGTTTGACACTAAGTTTTACCTAGTTTCACTCTCCAACCTCCACACACACACTAGTGATTTTACTCATTTATTTATCCAAGAAATAATGATTTAGAACCTATTATGTGCTAGGTTCTAAATGCTATAGACACTACAGTGAGCCAAGGAAAATAACTGGACTCTAAGTTTCTCAGAAGCTAAGACTATGCCCATCCTTTGACTAGGCAGATCTGAAGCTGGAGGAAGAGGGTGGCCTGAGACATAGGCTCTTTTTTTAGTCTCACTAATTATTGAACAATTCTCCTCCTTCAGGGAGGAGTAAGTGAGAGGATGTGGAGAAAGAAGTCTGGCATTTTTCTTCTATGACATTCCCACCTGGGGAACATAAGTTGTCTCCACAGCATGGGAAAATAATATAATAAGCTTTGTGAATTAGAAACATCATCCTATTGACAAAGTGAAAAGTAAAGTGAAAAAGAAAATATTAGTGTCAATGACGTTTATAGAAAAGTCTTTGAGCAAGTTGTTCTAATTATGGATGCACAATAACTATACCATGAAGTGACTTCTGTCTAGAACTTAGTGTCACTGATAAAGGTTAATGAAAATAACATTTGTCCTGAATTTCCTTTTCATGATCACCTCCCAGGAGGACTAGATATTTTGTCTAGAATTGCTTGAGAATATGAGTATATTATAATGTTAACAGACCACTGCTTTACATTGCAATCACTAGAAAATATGATAGGAATAATGAACAGAATTTACAGTGAGGTTATTAGCAATGCTGAATTTCTTTCCTACTTTATGATTTTCTATTGAAACTGTCAAGGACTTTGCAATTTTACTTTGTCACAATAAATGCTGCTTCTCTTCCTATGATATGGTTCTTGTACATGTACACATGAGAACATTTTGTAAAATCTCCCTAAATCACTGAACACAGCTTGCTCTTATATCTCCAAACATTATAACAAAAAACATTTTTATTATACTAAGCACTATTCTTTTCATTTTGCATACACTTTTTCATTATTACGTAGAAGTACCCTGTGCATATGTGAAGTGCTATTTTGCTTTATCTCTTTTTCAACCTGTTTTGCAATCTATATTCTCACACAAACTTCTAAAAAAAGAAAATGTGACCACAATTCCATTTTGTGGATGAGGAAACTGAGGCATTCAAAGGTTCAATGTACTCCCTAATTCCACATGTGTAGTTACAGAAAAACAAGTCAGAAGCCCAGTTTTCTGTACTCTTTGCCCTATGTACTCCTTTCTATAGCATGCTGCCTTCACAACTGTGGTCATTAGTTGGTGGCTGGGATCATGATGGTGTCGTGTCAGTTGGGCCAGACCAATACGTTTAATGACACAGCTGGGAAAACTTAAAAGCCTGCCCTCGGCTGGGTCATAAGTGGAGGTTAATACAATGGTGTCATTACAGCCCTTTGCCCACCTCCCAAAGCCACAGCACAGTTCAAGAGAATCAAAAAGGTTCCACTGGGGGTTGGCTCAGGTCTGATCAGGCAGCTAAGGTCAAGATGGAAATGTGGAATAGACAGGGAACCATTGAGCCCAATACAAAGTTCAAAACTGCTCTGTGAATCCCACATGACCCAAAGCCTACCTTCACCTGCCAATTAAATGAAGGGTATTATCCTCAGTTAGAGTTTAAATTGAGGCAGCATACTGCTTCTTGGGCTAAAGACCTGGAGAGTGAATGCAACTTATTTCTTAATCAATTCTTTCTAAAGTAACATATTTGAAATAAGGCTATATTACCTGTCCAAACTATTTTAAAAAATGATATCCTACTGTAACTAAATATAACATTCCCAAGTTCCATCTCACACTTTGCACCTCCTACCATGAACTATACCTTGAATTTCATATGTACAGTTTTAAATTCAACATTTATTTTTAACACCTATATTTTAATGAAACATGAAATATAAAATGAAACTACAGTCTGCCTTATATGAGCATGAAGAAAATTCCTAATTACCTGTTTCAAAAGTGTGAAGCGCTTTCTAATTTTCCACCAGCCAGTTTCCTTAGACAGCACTCAGTATTATAACTATTTATGCCAATTGTGCTATTTCATGCATAAAATTACCGCATTATTGTTGGAATAGATGCCAGAGAGATATCTAAGCAGGGTGCAATCACTTCACTTTCTATCAAATTGGGCTCCTGAAAGGTATCATAAATCTTATTAGAAGGCAAGGGGCTAATGGCAGCCAATCAGCATTAATGCTGATAAAATTGCTGTATTTTACATTATAAAAACGAGATGATAGTTTTGTCAGAAGGCCACCTTTTGTTTTATTAAGAATGCATCATGAAAACTCTATTGTAATCACATAAGATACTTCAGAGAGCTGACTGCCTTGCCCTGAATTGGGGGTGACGTCTCCCTCGGGGTGCCCTGGCAGCAGTTGGTGAGGCAGACTTTACTCTCTGCTGCCTGATTAATGGTGGTATAATATAAAGCGATGTAAAATGCATCCCCCACACCCTGGGTACTGCAATTCAATTGCATGCGGCTTTATTCTCTCAGGGTCCACTCTTTGGGAAACAAATATTAATGTTCCACTGTTCCCAGGTCCTTTATTGTGCTATAAAAAAATGTTTTCGATTAACCTGCCAATTGAATCTGGAGAGCTGGATAGTTTTTAAGACTCCCTCGCTTCTTCCTGAGGCACCACAGGAAAGACTGGCAGATTATGATTGTACTGGAAAAGGAAAGAGAAAGTCTGAGGTAGAGGTCTGGTCCCTTGGAACAGTGCTGAATTGAGCTTTACCAAAAGTAACATTAATTTCCATGAGCTGAAGGCTAAAATGCATGACCTTGAGCAAATCATTTAAGTACACCAAGGTCTTTGTGTCCTTATCTCTAAAATGATGGTATGAGATGTAACATTTTTTTAAATTTTATTTTATTTAACTTTACAATATTGTATTGGTTTTGCCGTATATCAAAATGAATCCGCCACAGGTATACATGTGTTCCCCATCCTGAACCCTCCTCCCTCCTCCCTCCCCATACCATCCCTCTGGGTCGTCCCAGTGCACCAGCCCCAAGCACCCAGTATCGTGCATCGAACCTGGACTGGCGACTCGTTTCATATATGATATTATGCATATTTCAATGCCATTCTCCCAAATCATCCCACCCTCTCCCACACATTTTTTAAGGCTTCTTTAAGCTCTAAAAGTCCAATGTGTACACGAGACACACGGTACATTTTTCCCTCCCCCCACCTCCACCTCACCTACACGCACTTCTGGAGAAAGAACTCCCCTTCTTACCATTGCCTCTGTTAGTCACTTTTCACCTGAGCTGGTGTCTGAGAGAATCACTATTGTTGTCCAAACTAAGAAAGCACAGGCTGGGTAATCTCATCTTATGCTATTGTTCTATTCTAGGAAAGGGACTCTAGAACAGTGTATCTGTCTATCTTTAGCACTAGCAATAGTAAAAATAAATTCTCATTAAAATTATCTTTTCCAGAAACTCAACACATTTGAATCTCTAATAATTGGTTTAATCTGACAACTAGATCAAAAATAAGATGCAATTTAACACTTGATTACAATAAGAATTGTGTTGTACCATCATGGATCCAATCAGATATGAACTCTTCAAGGAAAAGGAACCCATTTTCTACTTTTTGGATATTTCTACTGTTCAACATTAAGTGAAAATGTTGGTAGCTCAATCATGTCCAACTCTTTGCAACTCTATGGACCGTAGCTGCCAGGCTCCTCTGTCCAGGGAATTCTCCAGGCAAGAATACTGGAGTATTCTGTCATTCCCTTCTCCAGAGGACCATCCTGACCCAGGTATTGAACCCAGGTCTGCTGCATCTCAGGCAGATTCTTTGCTGTCTGAGCCACCAAGGAAGCCGTGCTCAACACAGATGAGTCAATCAAATGTTCCTTTGGGACTCATTGGTTAATGGTTGGTAGGTTCTAGAACATGGGAAACCATTGGTTGACTTACAGGATACAAAACACCAAGTAGGCTGTGTTCCTTAGAGGAAGTGCCTTCTTCAAAAAGAGGGAACACATAGTAGATACTAAGCAGACCTGTTGTGTTTAGAATTATCCCTCTAATTCCTACTCATATTTGACTATTACCATAAATCCATTAAAAATAAGTTTTATGTTTAGTTTCCTCCCTTTAGATTGATGATATTTTCCTAAAGAATTCTCAATGGCTCGCTTGTTCCATGGTTTTCTACCTTACCTGCTGGAGCTAGTATACATAATCTTAGTATGAGTTCTTCTAGAAGATCGGGGGTAACAATATAAAATCTTAATATAAATCAATACACAGATTGTATACAAAATATCAATATTCTGTGACTGATAACTATAAACCAGTTTGGACTTCTGGAAGTTCTTGGTTCACATAATGCTGAAGCCTAGCATGCAATATTGTGCTAACCAAGAACTCCAGACATGCAAACTGGGTTTGGAAAGGCAAAGGAACCAGAGATCAAATTGCCAACATTTACTGGATATACAGAAAGCAAAGGTATTCCAGAAAAATATCTACATTTGTTTTAGCAACTATGCTAAAGCCTTTGATTATGTGGATCATAACAAACTGTGGAATGTTCTTCAAGAGATGGAAATACCAGACATCTTACCTGTCTCCTGAGAAACCTCTACACAGGTCAAGAAGCAACAGTTAGAACCTTCTATGGAACAACTGATTGGTTCAGTATTGAAAAAGGAGTATGACAGGGCTGTCTGTTGTCAAACTCCTTATTTAACTTATACACTGAGCATATCATAAAAAATGCCAGTCTGGATGAGTTACAAGCTGGAATCGAGATAGACGGGAAAAATATCAAAACCTCAGATATGTGTATGATACCACTCTCATGGCAGAGAGCAAAGAGAAACTAGAAAGCATTTTGATGAGGGTGAAGGAGGATAGTGAAAAAGCCAGCTTAAAACTAAACATTAAAAACTACTATCATGGCATCCAGCTTCATTACTTCATAGCAAATACAAGGAAAAAAGGTGGAAGCAGTGATAGATTTCCTCCTCTTGGTCTCTAAAATTACTGCAGGTGGTGACAGCAACCGTGAAATCAGAAGATGATTGCTTCTTGGCAGGAAAGTGATGACAAACCTAGACAGTGTATTGAAAAGCAGAGACATCATTCTACCGACAAAGGTCCCTATAGTCATGGCTATGCCCTTCCCAGTGGTCATGTACGGTAGTGAGGGCTGGACCATAATAAAGAAGGCAGAATGCCAAAGCACTGATGCCTTTGAACTGTGGTGCTGGAGAAGATTTCTGAGAGTCCCTTGGACAGCAAGGAAATCAGACCATTCAATTTTAAAGGAAATCAACCCTGAATACTCATTGGAAGGACTGGTGCTAAAGCTGAAGTTCCAGTATTTTGATCATCTGATGCAAACAGTCAACTCATTGGAAAAGTCCCTGATTCTGGCAAAGATCAAGGGCAGAAGGAGAAGAGGGCATCAGAGCTTGAGATGGCTGGATGGCATCACCAGTGCAATGGACATGAACTTGGGCAAACTATGGGAGATGGTGAGGGACAGGGATGCCTGGTTTGCTGTAGTCCAGGGGGTCACAAAGAGTCAGACATGACTGGGTGACTGAACAACAGCAACGACTATAATGCTGCACTAAGCAGACAGGCCTGACATATATGTTTGTGCAGATTGTGTGGTCTACTAGGGTATATCCAATAAGGTGGGTGGTGACTTACCAAGCTGTGCATCTGATGTAAAGAAGCAGACAGTAGACAGAAGGCAAACCTTTTTAATTTCAGTAAGGTATGACCCATTTTTCCCACTATGCATTCATAGAAGGAAGGCATGTTTTTCCCAATTCACAAAAAACTCTGTGAAACTACAGGGTACTAGTAAAGCAGATGATTTTTAAAATTCACTAAGAGTCCTCTACATGCTGACTCTCAAATGATCTCCAGCTCAGTCAGTTCTTACAAGCAACAGCAGCTACAACCTGAGAAATTTTATATCTCCTGAAAACAAATTTTCCAGATCCTAGAACTTACTGCCACCAATGAAACAAATCTGTGTCCAAACAAATCTGTCCTCCAGTAAGACAATTTGAACTTGGATTCGCCTGAGGTGAGGATGAGGATTGAAACCAACCCACATAGAGATGCTCTGAAACAAATGAAAGAATAAGTTAAGAAAACAAGAGGAAGCCAGGAATTCACCCACAAGCCTGCGTATGTTACGGAGAGACACAACATTTTCATTATGTACATGTGATTGCCCTATTTTAGGAAGATATCTTAATGACCGAAGGATATTTTTCTACTGGAGTTTCCTTAATTATTCCCACATTTATGGCCACATTTACTTCTAACCTCTGAGTAGTTTAAGAACAGTGTATGAATGATTCTGGGGCTTCCTAGGTAGCTCAGTGGTAAAGAATCTGCCAGCCAATGTAGGAGACATAAGAGATGTGAGTTCAATCCCTAGGTTGGGAAGATCTCCTGGAGGAGGGCATGGTGACCCACTCCACTATTCTTGCCTCCAGAGGTGGGCTATAATCCACAGGGTCTCAAAGAGTCAGGGGTAACTGGAATGACTTAGCATGCATGATTCTGAAATGTATTAACTACTGCTGATCATTTGCATTGTTCACCCAGAATATAAGCATAATGCAAGGTAATGAATGACTATGAGTATGATAGAAGAATTGTCTCTTCTAGAAAGCCCTACAATGAGTCAGTTAATACTCCATGTGATACATGATTTTAGAGAAGCTAGTTATTATTTAGGGGGAGTTCAAAAGGCTCACGACATGTTCCAAAGCTGAACATTTTGACTGGCATCACTTTTATATATTTCGTGTAAATAGCCAAATAATGGAACTAAAACATGGAAATTACCTACTTAATCTTGCAAGTGACATGTATGCCTGTTATCTTGTCTCATATCTGAATAACATTTGTGTCTAAGCCCTGTCACCATTCTTCATACCACTCTTGACTTCATATAATCTCTGAAATTGATCATCCTTCATCTCAATCCTAGACCACCATAAACTCATCTTTCTAGTAATTTAACATTTGCTATTAAGCTGCATCAAAAGATACTTGAAATCAAAACAGATACTTCAAAATACCATGTAATCAACATGATCTAGACCATCAAGTATTTAAAATATAGTTGGGAAATTGAAAATAAGCCCACTGGAAATATAAATAACAATGGAAATTTAACATATGTTGTGGAAAGGTTGTCAAAAGTTGATATATAACTAATTTCAAATAAACAGATCTGAAAACAACTGACCTAGGAGGTCAAAGAGGGAAGTCTTATTGTAATCAGTGATATAAGACAAATTTTTGTTAATGTCAATAAAGGGCCTACTTTCTGCAGTGATAAGTAGGAAACCTTAAGAACTCATCACACTCACACAAAAGATCCAAACATGGGTCTTTTGATGACATGAAAAATTGGCCAAGTTATGTCATAGATCATGACACTCTCTTTTATCCATCCTATAGAGAACTTACTTACAGGTCACAAGATACCCTGGTCCAAACTGTGGTTGGTGTTTGGGACCAGATGAAAGACATGGTAATTTAAACTTGCAGAAATGTAAAGGAGCAAAAAGTGGCTTTATTTCAATTTTTTGGTGACAGTTATTGTTTCTGCCATTTAAAATTCTTTTGATTTGGAGGATGGATGGTAACTATCTGATTTCACCTGGAGGGGTAACACTGAGTTTGATCCTTGAGTCAGGAAGATACCCTGAAGGAGGGTACATTAACCCACTCCAGTATTCTTGCCTGGAGAGGACAAGAGAAACCTGGTGGGCTATGGTCCATAGGGTTGCAAAGAATCAAACACAACTGAAGCAATTTAGCACATACACACAGAGGGTAAGGTTAATGGAAGAGAAGATGGAAGTGGGTAATAGGTGGGTAAAATGCCAGAAGCCCGAAAGCTTTACTTACTTCTATGAACAAAGGGAATTCAAAAAAAGTTTTAGAAAATGAATCATGTGATGACAGTGGGTTTACAGAATGAAAATTGGAGACTTAGACAAATTACATGTATGTGGAGGATGACACTAGGAATATTTATGTAGCTTGCATCCAGTATTTCTATAAAAATTTTTGTGATCTCCTGCAACATTGATGGTAACAATAATATAATATTTGAATCTTCAGTAGGCTAAATCTTTCATGATTCTTTCTACATGCTGATTATATGAGACCTTAGTAATATTTCCATGCCCCATATATCTTAAAATCATGATTGGTTTATAACCTTCAAATTGATTTGCACCCATTTATTTTCTTTTATATGAAATCAGACATTTTGAGTTGTGTGTCTGAGACTGGATATAAAGAGTGAAAAGAAGAGGAGGTTAGGCCACAGGCGCCTTTTTGCAGAGAGGATATAATGCAAGAGATCAGTAAAGTAATAAAAGGGTCTGATGTCTCATCCCAGGTATATGAACTTCAGTTAGAAATATAACACCAGGAATTTTTTAATAAAGGAATAGAAGTATGTGACTCCTGTCCTTGAAGATTCTAGTGCCAGATGATCCTTTACAATTCAGACTTTGGAAAGAAAGGATGGAGAAAAAAAAAAAGAACTAATAAATCTTTAAAATTTGTCAAGTGACAGATCTTTGCCTGGTTGGTTAACTGACTATGCAAAGATTTTAGTAGATTTTTTTGTGATTCCCAATTCTTTTTATTCATAAGAATTTTATAATATTAAAATGACACAAGAGAAGGTAATCCTACATTTGCTTAGTAGAACATTTCAGGATGTGCAGTCACAATGTACCACATACCCCTGTTGCCAGTAATCTGCAAATACAAAGTTGTATAATCAACTCCAAATCAGGGGGAAAAAATCACAGTTATTTTCATAGTTTCATAATAATTCATTATTTAAAAATTGTATATATACTTAGATCTGTGTTCAGCTAACATATCTAAGGTTCATCTAGGGCAGATCAAGATGGCAGAGTAGAAAGATCCTGAATTTACCTCCTCCTATAGACATACAAAAACTACAACTGCATGTAAAGTAGGTATCTCTGAAAACAACCTAAGACTAGTTAAAAAGATTTTGTATAGCTCTGGATACAAAGAGACCCTGGTTCAATTCCTGGGTCAGGAAGATCTGCTGGAGAAGGGATAGGCTACTTACTCCGATAATCTTGGGCTTCCCTTGTGGCACAACTAGTAAAGAATCTGCCTGCAATGAGGAAGACCTGGGTTTGATCCCTGGGTTGGGAAGATCCCCTGGAGAAGGGAAAAGCTACCCACTTCAGTATTCTGGCCTGGAGAATTCCATGGACTGTATAGTCCATGGGGTCACAAAGAGTCGAACACAATTGAGTGACTTTCACTTTCACTTTCAAGGATATAAAGAAAAAGTCACATTGCTATGGATAGGAGGGGTAGCGATGTAGTCTTACCACAGCCCACAGCCCACGGTGAGGCAACCCGTAAGTGGACAAATATCACGACTGTGAAGGTTCCTCCTGAGGAGAAAGTCAGGACTATCTCCACACTGGAATCCCCAGCCTGGGGAACCTGTCCTGTGAAGATGAGTCCCGACAATGTCTGACTTTCAAAGTTAGTGAAGTTTGGAATTCCCTGATGATCCAGTGGTTAGGACTTGGTGCTTTCACTGTTAGGGGTCAGGTTCAATCCTTGGTCAAGGAACTAAGATCCCTCAAGCTGCATGGTCTAGCCAAAAAAAAAAAAAAATAGTGAAGCTTACATCTGGGAAAGTCAGATAGGTGTTGGAAACCAAGACCTTGCTCTTAATCAAACTAACACACACAGACTAGATCACTATGAATCCTAGCACAGAAGCAGCAGCTTGAAAAGTGCCTGGATCACATAATATGGAGATTCATTGACTAGTTTTAGGGCATGGGCTAGAAGGGAAGGAATCTGGTGGAAATTTCTTAAAGCTATTTATTTATTTATTGGCTGTGCTGGATCTTCATTGCTGCATGTGGACTTTCCCTAGCTCCAGTGAGTGGGGGCTACTCTTGGTTGCAGCCTGAGAGTTTCTCTTTGCAGAGGTTTTCTTATTGTGGAACACGGACTCTAGAGCACTCAGACTCAGCAACTGTGATGCAAGCTTAGTTGCTGTGGCACATGGAATCTCTGTGGACCAGGGATTGAACCTGTGCCCCCTGCATTGACAGGCATATTCTTAACCACTGGACACCAGGGAAGTTCAGGTGGAACTTTCTTTGAGGACAGAAGTACTGGCTTTTTTTTTTTTCCTTTTTACTCTCCTTCCATCTATCTAGATTGACTCTGTCAGGCATCATTTCTGTCACTCTCCATCAACCTAGCTAATATCATGCACCCTACCCCAGTCTTCCTCTGAGCAGCAGCACACTCAAACTACATATTCTAGCCAGCCCTTCAGAGCAGTTCCTGCTCCAGGGAGCAATCCTGGTACACACACAGGCCTGCAACAATCACAATCCACTCTTGCAGTCAGTTGTGCCAGGGTCTAGTCTCAAACATCAGCACTCTTGCATCAGTCAAGATCAGACCCTCTCAGCCAGCTGGGCTGGGGGCTAGCCTTACCCACCAATGTATCCCAAGCAACTGGGCCAGAGGATAAACCTCTCCTACCAGTGTACCTGCAACAATTGCAGCCCAACCACAAAAAAAAGGTTACACACGATCCACATAAGGGATACCAAGAAGTACCTGGCTTTGGTGACCAGGGGGAATTGTGCCACTGAGCCGCATAAGATGCCTTCTACATAAGGCCAATTTTTAAAGACCACAGTTATAGTATATATACTTAAAAACAAGCAGAAAAAATAGGCAAAATGAGAAGACAAAGGAATACTTTCCAAACAAAACACAAAACCTCAGAAAAAGAACTGAATGAAATAGAGATAAGAAACTTATCAGATGAAGAGTAAGACATGGTCAGAAATATGCTCATTGAACTCAGAAGAAGAATGGATGAACTCAGTGAGAAATTCAATGAAGATATAGAAAGTATGTTTTAAAAAATAAGAATTGAATAATATAATAACTGAAACTATATATATATATACACACACACACACACACATATATATAATCAACAACAAATTAGAAGATGCAAATAAGAGATAAGAAATCTGGAAGACAGTTAAGGAAAATCACCCAATTTAAATAACAGAAAGTAAAAGGAATTTAAAAAATGAGGACAGTTTAAGGGACCTATGAGACAATATTCAATGCACCAACATTAGCATTATATGAAGTCCCATAAGACAGAAAGAAAAAGGGACAAAAATTTTCTTTGAAGAAATGATAACTGAAAACTTTCATAACCTGATTAAGAAATAGACATCTGAGTCCAGGAAGCACATAGACTCAAACAAGATAAATCCAAGAAACACACACCAACACATTATAATTAAAATGTCAAAAGTTAGAGACAGAATCTTAAAAGCAGTAAGATAAAACAAAAACTAGTTGCATACAAGGGAACATAAGACTATCAGATGATTTTTGCAGAATCTTTACAGCCCAGAAAGGATTAGCATGTCATATTCAAAGTACTAAAAGGAAAAATTATAGCCTATAATACTCAGTAAGTTTATCATTTGATATAGGTGGAGAAATAAAAAGCTTTCCAGATAAGCATATGCTAAAGGGGTTCATCATTAAATTAGCCTTACAAGAAATGTTAGAGGTACTTCTTCAAATAGAAAAGAAAAGGTCATTATAAGAAACAACAAAATTATAAAAGAAAAAAAAAATCTCAATAGTAAAGGAAACCATACAACAAAGGTAGTAAATCAACCACCTGTAAAATTAGTATGAAGGTTAAAAGTCAAATAGTACTAAAATCTTCTGTATCTAAAATAACTAGTAAGTAATATACAAGATAAAATGAACATTTGTCAAAAATATAAAGCTTGGGGGTATAAAAATGTAGCGCTTTTAGAATGCACTTGAATTTAAGCAACCATCAGCTTAAGGTGAACGGTTAAACCCATAGGTTGTTTTTCATGAACCTCATGGATACTACAAACCAAAAACTTAGATACAAAAATAAATTAATTATTTAAGATACAGATATAAAATGTAACACTAAAGAAAGTCATTAAATCACAAAGGAAGAGAACAAGAGAATAAAGGAGTGATGAGGAACTATAAAAGCAACCAGAAAACAATGAACTAAATGGCATAATTGTATACTTATTAATAATTTATTTAAATATAAGTGAATTTAAAAGAAAGCATGGCTCGCAGCAAGAAGTGGCAAGCAGCCTGATTGATGAGAAGTGAAGCTGTTCAGTCATGTGTGGCTCTTTGCCATCCCATGGACTATAGCTTATCAGGCAAGAGTACTGGAATGGGTTGCCATTTCCTTCTCCAGCAAATCTTCCCAGACCAGGGATCAAACTTGGGTCTCCCTCATTGCAGGTGGATGCTTTACCCTCTCAGCCACCAGGGAAGCCCAAAGCATGGCTGAATGGATACAAAAATAGGACCCAAATATATGCTTCCTACAAGAGACTACATCAGGTTTAAATATACACACAGCCTAAATGTGAAATGATAGGAAAATATATTCCATGCAAATACAAACAAAAAGAAAACTGGGGTAGAATAACTTAAACATCATGAAAATAAGGGCTGGTTATTTGAAAAGAAAAAAATTGATAAACCTGTAGCCAGACTCATCAAAGAAAAAGAACACAGAGCTCAAATCAATAAAATCAGAAAGAGCAGACATTACAATTGATATCACAAAAATACTAAGAATTATGAGATTACGATGAACATGTGTATGCCTATAAAATGGACAAGCTAGAATAAATAGACAAATTCCTAAAAATGTATAATCTCCTAAGACTGAATTAGGGAAAAACAGAGAATATGAATATACCAATTTCTAGTAATGAAACTGAATCAGTAATCAAATAAAACTTAACAAGGAAAAGTCCAGGACCAGATGTGAAAACACTACAAAAAACAAACAAACAAACTTACTGGCCAATGTTTCTGAAGCAAAAATTCTCAGTGAAATAATAGCAAACTGAATTCAACAATACATTAGAAGGACCAAGTACAATGATCAAGAGGAATTTATTCCAGGGATGTAAGGATGGTTCAATATCTACAAATCAATCAAAATGTTACACCAAATTAACAAAATGAAGGTTTGATAGAAGCACAAAAGCATTTGACAAAAATTCAACATTTATTAAAATTTTTTTATTAAATTTTAAATTAAATTATTAAATTTTATTATTAAAAAAATTCTTAAGAAAGTGGGCATAGCAAGAATATACATCAGCATAATGAAGCCATATAGGAGAAGCCCACAGCTAAAATCATGCTCAATGATGAAAAGCTGTAATATTTTACTCTGAGATCTGGAAACATGGCATGTGTCCACTCTCACCACTTTTATGCAACCCACTTTTGGAAGTCCTAGTCACAGCACCTATACAAGAGAGATAAAAAGCCATATTTAATAAATAAAATAGGTATATGGGAAAGAAAAAAGTAGAACTATTTGCAGATGCCATGGTTCTATATAATAGAAAACCCTAAAGTATATAACAAAACTAGTAGGGCTAACACATAAATTCAGTAAAGTTTCAAGCTATAAAAGCAATTTACAGAAGTCTGTTGAATTTCTATGCATTGCTAATGAACTATCAGAAAAAAAATCAAGATGGTAATCCCATTTAAAATTGTATCAAAAAGAATAAAATATCTAGGAATAAAACATATTTAAGGAAGTGAAAGCTTGTACTCTGAAAATTATAAGACATGGTGAAAACTATTAAAGATAACACAAATAAATGGAAGGATATACCATGCTAATGAATTGGAAGAATTAATATTGTTAAAATGTCCACACTACCTAAAGCAATGTACAGATTCAATGCAATCCCTTTCAACATATGTATGGCATTTTCCTCAGAACTGGAAAAACAAACCTAAAAGTTGTATGAATCAATGAAAAATCTCAAAAAACCAAAGTAACCAATCCTAAGAAAGAACTAAGCTGGAAGTATTACACACTCTGATTTCAAATGATACTATAAAGATACAGTAAATAAAACTGTATGGTACTCTCATAAAAACAGACATTTATTTGAATGAACAAAATAGAGAGCACAGAAATATATCCATGCTTATAGGGTCAAATAATTTATGCCAAAGGAACAAAAAATAGACACTGAGGAAAAGATAGTTTCTTAAATATATGGTTTTGGGAAAACTGAACGGCTTTATGCAAAATAATAAAACTAGACCACTTTCTTATACCATATACACAAATAAACTCAAAATGAATTAAAGAATCAAATGTAAGACATGAAATAATAAAACTCCTAGAAGAAAATATAAATAGTATACTCTTTCACGTTAGTCAGACAAATGCTTTTTAGATCACTCTCCACAGACAAGGGTAATAAAAGCCATAAATTAACAAATGGGGCCACATTAAGCAATAACAAAAACATATTTTGTACTGCAAAGGGAACCATCAACCAAACAAAAAAGCAACCTTCCCCAAATAGGGGAAAATATTTGCAAAGTATATATCTGCTAAGAGGTTTTTATACAAAATGTATAAAGGATTCACACATCTCAATATTTTTTAAAAATCTGATTAAAATATGAAAAAATGATATGAAAAAACATTTTACAAAGAAGGCATACAGATAGCTAACAGATAGATAAAAATGCTGAGCATCACTAATAGTCAAAGAAAAACAAATCAAGATTACAATGAGTTACTTCATACCTGTCAGAAAGCCTGTTATCAAAAAGATAAGAAACAACAAGTGTTGACAAGGATTTACAGAAAAAGAAATCCTTATGCACTGTTGCTAAGGACATAAATACGTATAGCCACTATGGAAAACAGGATGAGGATTCTTCAAAAAATTAAAAATATAATTATCATTTGATTCTACTTCTGGGTATTTATCCAGCAATTCCAGTTCTAGGTATTTATCAAAAACAAAACAAAACAAAACCTACTAATTCAAAAAGATATATGTATCCCTATGTTTATTGAAGTATTATTTACAATAGCTTGTATATGGAAGCTCTGCCCTGCCCATCCTTAGATAAATAAATAAAGAAGATATGGAATAAACATACAATGGAATATTACTCAGCCATAGAAAAGAATGAAATCTTGCCCTTGGCAACAGCATATATGGATTTAGAAAAAAAACTCCAATACTTTGGCCACCTCATGTGAAGAGTTGACTCACTGGAAAAGACTCTGATGCTGGGAGGGATTGGGGGCAGGAGGAAAAGGGGACGACAGAGGATGAGATGGCTAGATGGCATCACCAACTCAATGGACATGAGTTTGAGTGAACTCCAGGAGTTGGTGATGGACAGGGAGGTGTGGTGTGCTGCGATTCATGGGGTCGCAGAGTCAGACACTACTGAGCGACTGAACTGAACTGAACTGAACTGATGCTAAGTTAAATAAGTCAGACAGAGAAAGATGAATGCTTTATGATTTAATTTATATGTAGAATCTAAGAAGTAGAACCAATGAACAAACAAGTCAAAAGAGAAACAGACTCATGAATACAGAGAAAAAAGCTGTTGGTCACCAGAGGGGTGAGAAAGTAGAGGTTAGAGAAAGTAAATGAAGAGGATTAAGAGGTAAAAAATTTCAGTTACAAAATAAATGTCACAAAGATGTAAGGTATGGCATAAGGAATATAATCAATAATATTACAATAACTTTGCATGATGACAGATTGTTACTAGATTTATGTGCAATGTATATAAATTCAAATTTGCTATACACCTGAAACTAATGCAATATTGTATTGCATGTGTGCTCAGTCACTTGAGTTGTGCCTCTTTGTAACCCTATTGACTGTAGCCCACAGGCTCCTCTGTCCATAGTATTCTCCAGAATACTGGAGTGGGTTGCCATGTCTTCCTCCAGGGAATCTTCCTGATCCAGGGATTGGACTCACATCTCTTAAGTCTCCTGCATTGGCAGACAGGTTCTTTACCACTAGCAGCAGCTGGGAAGCTCCAGAATATTGTATTAACTATATTTAATATATTTTTCATAAAGTACATCAATCATGAATTGCTGCAACCACTTAGTCCCCTTTTAATTTCTCCTTTTTTTCCCTCTGAAACCATACCTCTATTTCCTTTTCCTTTGTCTTTACATCTGTCTTTGCAACTATTATTTTTGTCTCCTTCTCCCTTCTCTGTGTCTCTTCACCTATTCGTGTTTCTCTGCTCACTTTTACCCCAATAAACATTTCTCCTTTAGCCCTAATAAGTCTTCATGCTTTTCTTATCCTGAAAAAAGAAAGTGAATGATTTTGCATATCCACTTTGCTTGCATTTCCTTCAAAAATACTTTCAAAAAAGTTCAAGTAAAAAATGAGATATGCATGCCAAACTCAAGGTAAGTTGAAATAAAATGCTGTAAATTAAAGCAGATATGAGAAAAAATACATTTACTAGTGGAGTTACTTTAAAGAACCATTATCAGTATTGAGGAGGGACAAAGGAACTGGTTTTAAGAAGCTGGTGCAATTTTCATGAATGCCTGATACTGAAAGCTTCCCCAAAAGACAGTTGTCTCACAGCTTGAAGTGCCCACTGTGTGTCAGGAGCCCAAATGGACCCCTTCCTCTGCTCTTTGGACATTTGTCCTCGCTAAGGTTTTTCTTTATTTTCCTCTCTAAGACTCTGTTTTCTCGTCAACTATTGCTATCAACCCTAATTTTGCTGGGCATATTTATGTAATATCTTTTTTGAAAAAGTTACAAATAAAGAATTTTTTCCCTATTAGTTTGCTTATTTGAATATGTTTTTATTCCAGGGGTTGGAAAACTGCAACTTTGGGGCCAAAATCCTTCCATTTGTATAATTAATATTTGTTGAAATAGAGCCATGCCCATTTGTTTACTTAGTATGATACTGGGAAAGATTGAAGGCAGGAGGAGAAAGGGATAACAGAGAATGAGATGGTTGGATGGCATCACCGACCTGATAGACATGGATTTGAGCAAACTCCGGGAGTTGGTGATGGACAGGGAGGCCTGGCATGCTGAAGGCCATGGGGTCGCAGAGTCAGACACGACTGAGTGACTGAATTGAACTGATTGTCACATTACAACAGGAAAGTTAAGTAACTTCAACTGAGATTGTTTGGACTATAAAGCCTAAAATATTTATTATCTGGTCCTTTACCAAAATAATAAAAAATAAAAATTATGCTGACTCCTACTTTATTCTGTGTTCACACCAGATTGATAATTTGGCTAGGTACAGCATTTTAAGGAATTCCCTGGTGGCTCAGATGGTAAAGCGTGTGCCTACAATGAAGGAGACCTATGTTCGATCCCTGGATTGGGAAGATCCCCTGGAGAAGGAAATGGCAACCACTCCAGTACTCTTGCCTGGAAAATCCCATGGACGGAGGAGAGTGGTAGGCTACAGTCCATGGAGTCTCAAAGAGTCGGACAGGACTGAGCAACTTCACTTTCACTTTTCACAGCATTTTAAAGGCATTATTCCCTGTCCTCTAGCTTCCAGAATGAATGTTTCATACTCATATAGCATTCTGATTCCTGATCCTTTATGTGAAAACTAGTTTTCTCCAATATATCAAAACTTCTGTAAACTGCTCCTTGCTCTTAGTGTGGTACTTTTTCGTATACTACAATAAGCACTCAATGGATCCATTCGATATAAACCAAACAATACCTTTTATAATTTCTTCCCTTCATTTTTTTTCTCTTTCTGAAATTTTAATTAGCCAAGTTTAAATCTTTTAGACTGACTCTCTAATTTTCTTATTTTTTGTTGCCTTCTATTCTCCTGAAATTTAGATATTTCTGGAAAATTCTCTCATGTTAATCTTCCAATTTTCTATAACATTTTAAAGTTTCTGCTGTCATATTAATTTTCAGGAGCAGTTTTTGTTCTCTTTTTTTAGCATTATATCTTTGATTCATGGATGCAATATCTTTATTATTTCCTTGAGGGGTTATACCTAAAAAAACATAAAGGACAAGTGAAGAATTTTTGAGGCACATAATAGCTAAAAAAATTTATCATTAGTAGAACTTCATACAAGATGGTAAAGAACCTCCTCCAGGTAGAAGAAAAATGGCATCAGGCAGATATATGAATTAATACATAAAAAATCATAACTATGTAAGATATAAATGTAAGAATTTCTAGTTTTTTAAATAAAATATTACAAATTTGCCTTTAGTGAAAATAATTTTAATATAAAATAAAGTAAAAAGCACACCCATAGCACAAAAACAGAGATTTATAACATAAAATAAAATGAATGACTATAGCACAAAGAC
Organism: Bison bison bison; assembly: GCF_000754665.1. Taxonomy (NCBI): domain Eukaryota; kingdom Metazoa; phylum Chordata; class Mammalia; order Artiodactyla; family Bovidae; genus Bison; species Bison bison. The sequence goes on along the minus strand of NW_011494809.1, from coordinate 1,582,520 downwards.
AAAGAGAAAAGTAAGTATACTATTATGACATTCTTAACACTTTATATGAATTAGTATAATATCACTTGAAGATTGGAAAAAGTGTAAAATTTATACTATAAATCCTAATGTAATCACTAAAATAATGAAGAATAATAGATAATGAATGGACAAAAGAAAATCATAAAATATAACTAAAGAAAAGAAATCAGATAGAGGAAAAAGGGACAAAGAATAGATAAGATATATAGAAAACAAAAACCAAAATTAGAGATCAATAATAATTTACATTATGTGGAAATATCCTAAAGAAAAATTAGACAAAAAGAACAAGACCCAGCTATATGATACCTATAAGAAATTCATTCTAAATAAGAGATACAAATAGGTTAAAAGTAAAAAGATGGTAAAAGATATACCTTGCTAACACTAATCAAAAGAAAACTGAAATTCTAGATTAACAGCAAAGTAAATTACAGAGTAAAGTATATTATTAGATACATAAAAAGTCATTTTATAATGATAAAGGAGAAATATAAAATTCCATACATGTGACCAAACTTTCAAAACCCTTCTATTGTAATTGATAGAACAGTGGAGAGAAAATCAGTAGTATATATGGTAGGAGACTTGAACAACAATCAATTCACCTGATTGTCATTTATAGGAGATTGCTGGGAGAAATATCAATAACCTCAGATATGCAGATGACACCACCCTTATGGCAGAAAGTGAAGAAGAACTAAAAAGCCTCTTGATGAAAGTGAAAGTGGAGAGTGAAAAAGTTGGCTTAAAGCTCAACATTCAGAAAACGAAGATCATGGCATCTGGTCCCATCACTTCATGGGAAATAGATGGGGAAACAGTGGAAATAGTGTCAGACTTTATTTTGGGGGGCTCCAAAATCACTGCAGATGGAGACTGCAGCCATGAA
>NW_011494809.1:1572645-1581507 GCF_000754665.1 Bison bison bison | reverse complement strand
CTGCAGCCATGAAATTAAAAGACGCTTACTCCTTGGAAGGAAAGTTATGACCAACCTAGACAGCATATTCAAAAGCAGAGACATTACTTTGCCAACAAAGGTTCGTCTAGTCAAGGCTATGGTTTTTCCTGTGGTCATGTATGGATATGAGAGTTGGACTGTGAAGAAGGCTGAGTGCCCAAGAATTGATGCTTTTGAACTGTGGTGTTGGAGAAGACTCTTGAGAGTCCCTTGGACTGCAAGGAGATCCAACCAGTCCATTCTGAAGGAGATCAGCCCTGGGGTTTCTTTGGAAGGAATGATGCTAAAGCTGAAACTCCAGTACTTCGGCCACCTCATGTGAAGAGTTGACTCATTGGAAAAGACGCTGATGCTGGGAGGGATTGGGGGCAGGAGGAGAAGGGGACGCCAGAGGATGAGATGGCTGGATGGCATTACTGACTTGATGGACGTGAGTCTGAGAGAACTCTGGTGTTGGTGATGGACAGGGAGGCCTGGTGTGCTGTGACTCATGGGGTCGCAAAGAGTCAGACACGACTGAGTGACTGAACTTAACTGAACTGAACTGAACTACTGAATAACAGAAGAATGGGCATGTTTTTAAAGTGCCCATGGGGCATCTAATTTATCAAGATATAAAATATTCTGGTTCATAAAATATTTAAATATACATTTAAAAGAATATAACCAATACAAAATATGTCCTCTGATAAATGGAAATTAAATTAAGTTTAAATAACAGCAAGATGTCTGGACAATTTTTGTTTTTAATATTTGATCACTAAATAACATACTTTGAGTAGCCCATGTGTCAAAGAAGAAATTAAAAGGAAATTTATAAAGTATTTTGAATGGAATGATAATGAAAAGGCATTAGATTTTGTGGAATTCCTCTAAAGCAGTAGTCAGTAGGAAGCTTCTAGCATTAAATGCCTATATGAGAAAAGAACTCTCACATCAGTGACCTCAGCTTTCACAACAAAACCAGGAAAAGAAAAACAAATTAAATATAAATTGAATAGAATAAAGAAAAAAAAGATAATATTTTAAAAAATGAAGTTAGAAAAGTAATAGATAAATGAAACCAAAGTGATTTTTTGAGATAAGTAAAATCATTTAACTTCTGACTAGGATGATTAGGAAAAAATGACAGAAGATAAAAAATTATCAATACAAGGAATGAGAGAAATGAGTTTGTAAGAATTGCTATGACAACAAAACCCAGCAGACATTACACAGAAAGAATGCTTCAAACTAATAGAAATATTGGGATTATAGAGGTATTGGTAAATACAATTTAAGTTTTTTTTTTTTTCTTTCCTCAAGAGTCAAGTAGTCCCTGATTGTTCACATTTAAGAATGGGTCACTACCAATCAAAAAATGGGCCAAACAACTAAACAGACATTTCTCCAAAGAAGACACACAGATGGCTAACAAACACATGAAAAGATGCTCAACATCACTCATTATCAGAGAAATGCAAAACAAAACACAATGAGGTACCATCTCATGTACAGGTGCCATCTTAGGTACAATAAATGCTGGAGAAGGTGTGGAGAAAAGGGAACCCTCTTACACTGTTGGTGAGAATGCAAACTAGTACAGCCACTATGGAGAACACTGTGGAGATTCCTTTAAAAACTGGAAATAGAACTGCCATACAACCCAGCAATCCCACTGCTGGGCATACACACCAAGGAAACCAGAACTGAAAGAGACAAATGTATCCCAAGCTTCATCACAGCACTGTTTACAATAGCTAGGAAGCAACCTAGACATCCACTGGTAGACGGATGGATAATGAAGTTGTGGTACATATACACAATGAAATATTTCTCAGCTATAAAAAAGAACACATTTCAGTCAGTTCTAATGTAGTGGATGAAACTGGAGCCTGTTTTACAGAGTGAAGTAAACTAGAAAGAGAAACACCAATACAGTATATTAGTGCATATATATGGAATTTAGAAAGACAGTAACAACGATGCTACATGCAAGACAGAAAAAGAGACATAGATGTAAAGAAGACTTTTGGACTACGTGGGAGAAGGCAAGGGTGGGACAATATGAGAGAATAGCACTGAAACATGTGTATTACCATATGTAAAATAGATGACCAGTGCAAGTTTGATGCATGAAGCAAGGCTTTCAAAGTTGGTGCTCTGTCTAATCAATGAATATAGTAAAGTTGCAGGATATAAAATTAACACACAGAAATCCCTTGCATTCCTATACACTAAAAATGAGAACATAGAAAGAGAAATTAAGGAAACAATTCCATTCACCATTGCAACGAAAAGAATAAAATACTTAGGAGTATATCTACCTAAAGAAACAAAAGACCTAATAAAACACTGGTGAAAGAAATCAAAGAAGACACTAATTGATGGAGAAATATACCGTATTCATGGATCGGAAGAATCAATATAGTGAAAATGAGTATACTACCCAAAGCAATCTATAGATTAAATGCATTCCCTATCAAGCTACCAACAGTATTCTTCACAGAGCTAGAACAAATAATTACACAGTTTGTATGGAAATACAAAAAACCTCAAATAGCCAAAGCAATCACTAGAAAGAAGACTGGAACTGGAGGAATCAACCTGCCTGACTTCAGGCTCTACTATGAAGCTACATTCATCAAGAGAGTATGGTACTGGGACAAAGACAGACATATAGATCAATGGAACAAAATAGAAAGCCCAGAGATAAATCCATGCACCTATGGACACCTTATCTTTGACAAAGGGGGAAAGAATATACAGTGGAAAAAAGACAATCTCTTTAACAAGTGGTGCTGGGAAAACTGGTCAACCACTTGTAAAAGAATGAAACTAGAACACTTTCTAACACCATACACAAAAATAAACTCAAAATAGATTAAAGATCTAAACGTAAGACCAGAAACTAGAAAACTCCTAGAGGAGAACATAAGCAAAACACTCTCCAACATAAATCACAGCAGGATCCCCTATGACCCACCTCCCAGAATATTGGAAGTAAAAGCAAAAATAAACAAATGGGACCTGATTAAAATTAAAAGCTTCTGCACAACAAAGGAAACTATAGGCAAGGTGAAAAGACAGCTTTTAGAATGGGAGAAAATAATAGCAAATGAAGCAACCAACAAAGAACTAATCTCAGAAATATATAAGCAACTCCTGCAGCTCAATTCCAGAAAAATAAATGACCCAATTTAAAAAAATGGGCCAAAGAACTAAACAGACATTTTTCCAAAGAAGACATACAGATGGCTAACAAACACATGAAAAGATGCTCAACATCATTCATTATCAGAGAAATGCAAATCAAAACCACTATGAGGTACCATTTAACACCAGTCAGAATGGCTGCTATCCAAAATCTACAAGCAATAAATGCTGGAGAGGGTGTGGAGAAAAGGGAACCCTCTTACTCTGTTGGTGGAAATGCAAACTAGTACAGCCACTATGGAGAACAGTGTGGAGATTCCTTAAAAAACTGGAAATAGAACTGCCATATGACCCAGCAATCCCACTCCTGGGCATACACACCGAGGAAACCAAAATTGAAAGAGACACGTGTACCCCAATGTTCATCACAACACTGTTCATAATAGCCAGAACATGGAAGCAACCTAGATATCCATCAGCAGACGAATGGATAAGAAAGCTGTGGTACATATACACAATGAAGTATTACTCAGCCATTAAAAAGAATACATTTGAATCAGTTCTAATGAGGTGGATGAAACTGGAGCCTATTATACAGAGTGAAGTAAGCCAGAAAGAAAAACACCAGTAAAGTACACTAACACATATATATGGAATTTAGAAAGATGGTAATGATAACCCAGTATGTGTGACAGCAGAAGAGACACAGACGTATAGAACATTTTTTTGGACGACGTGGGAGAGGGCGAGAATGGGATGATTTGGGAGAATGGCATTGAAACATGTATATTATCATATATGAAATGAATCGCCAGTCCAGGTTTAATGCATGATACAGGATGCTTGGGGCTGGTGCACTGGGATGACCCAGAGAGATGGTATGGGGAGGGAGGTGGGAGAGGGGATCAGGATGGGCAACACATGTACACCCGTGGCGGATTCATGTCAATGTATGGCAAAACCAATACAATATTGTAAAATAATTAGCCTCCAGTTAAAATAAACAAACTTATATTTAAAAAAAAAAAGTTGGTGCTCTGGGACAACCCAGAGGGATGGGGTGGTGAGGGAGGTGGGAGTCAGGATGGTGGGACACATGTGCACCCATGGCTGATTCATGTCAGTGTATGGCAAAAACCACCACAATATTATAAAGTAAATAGCCTCCAATTAAAATAGATAAATTAATTTAAAAAAATCAATTTGAGAAAAAAAATAAAGAGTGAGTCATTAAAATACTAATTGAAAAGCTCAGTATACTTGGACAAATGAAAAATAGAGAGCTTCTCTAAGTTTCTCTTCTGAGTATTTGGTCAAGGATTCTGCTAATTTTTGATAATGAATCCCAGATTTCAATTATAGGGAATCTTCTTTCTTTGGCTAATCAACATATAGAAAGCAACACTCAAATCTTTTATCTGTAGCTTGTGGGACTACCTATCAGGTTTTTTTTTTTTTTTTTAATGGGGGAAATGCTTATAGATTTAATTGTTCATGACAAGGTAACATGTTCTTGAAACATTCTGTACATAAGGCACTGAAATGGAGGAAGAGTGTAGCTTACAAAATAATTTAAGTAATTTGATAGTGCTTAACATCCTATATCAGAAATGAGCTACTAAAATTTAAAAATTATATGATAATCTACATTATTAAAATCTATCATATAAAAGCTTTCAAATTAATCATAGACTCTTAATCCAATGGTAAGATATTACTAAAAAATTCCTTAAACTTCTTTTATTTTTTTTTAAATTTAGCCCTGTAGGTACTTTATATGAATATTTTCAATACCCTAAGAATAAACTGATTTGGAATATAGACAAGATGCAAATTAGACTAATGGAAGATGAACAAGGTGAGGATACAATTCTGACCTCAAAAGGTGTCTTTGAAAATAGTGAGACTTGAATACTAGGTCTCAACACAATTTCAGAAAAGAAATTTCAAATGCATTTAGAATGCTGACAGCCTCATTAGAATAAATGTTTCTACTCCCAAAATGACTACTTTGAAAGACAGCTCTCACTTGGATATATAAATTTAGGTGTGTCAGCAGGGGTGGGAGTAATTAGGAGATCCAATTTATTTCTTTACACACACACACTGCGGGTAAGTATTCCAGGTGAGGTCAAGGAAGTCACCCCACTACTCACCTGTGAAAGCCTGTTAACGTTGCACTGCCTCCTGGGAATGTGTGGCTGATGACAGCAGAAGGCAAGAAGGCTACTGCTTTGATTAATACCCTGAGGGTCTGCAAAATGGCAGTGCTGGGAGGCATGTGCCAAATCATGTTTGGCTTTGGCCCCGTAACTTGTGATTCTGTCAAGGACTCATCACGTCAATTGGTGGAAAATGGATTACTGTCATTCTTCAAGGCACAGCACATCATTCCCCATTGATTGGCATGCCAAATCCTTCACAAAGTAATGAGTCAGGGACGATTCAAATCATCATCCAACTGTCAGCTTGATTGCATAGCCCTCTATCAATGGGATTAAACTAGTCTGGCATCCAAAATATAATGAAAGGCATTACTTTACTTGAAAAGTTGACAGGAAGACAGGGGTGCTGGACCCAGGAGGACTAGGCATATAGAGAAAAAATAACAAATAATAAAACTGGTGGGAAGGAACTGTGAGATGATGTAAATATATTCTTCAGTCTTTTAAGAGATGTTATAACTAAAGGGAATTACTTTTCTCTTCAAAGAGAATTAGATCTGAAAGGGACACTGAAAAAATTATATAGGTCATGCCTGTTCTCTGACAAAAAAAGAAACTGAGGTAAAGGAAGGGAAATAAGTCACTAATTTTGATTACTGAGAGAATGACAGAATTCAAAGCATGTTCTTCAGAGGGAAAGAAACTTGATTTTCATTCTTGGTTCTTCTAATTGTGTCATAATAGGCAAGCCCCACAGACTCTGTTTCCTCACCTAAATGGAGACAATTTCATACATATAAGGCTTAAGAGACTAAACCACTAAGATGGTTAGGCTTCCATCTCAATATATGCCAAGAAAAACATGTTGCTGTATAGCTCACATTTCATGAAATACACATATTTAAAAACCTGTTGTTGGGGCTCAAATTGAATCTCTTATTTTCCTTTTGCCTTGATGATTATCAGCATTTTTTCTTAGAAAAAGGCCATCCTTGAACAAATACGCCTCATATATATTATCTTATTTAATACAATCTAGAGAAATCATAAATCTTACCAAGGTCACACTCTTAATAACAGGTTAAGGCTTTAGTGATATGGTTCTGCTGCTAAGTCGCTTCAGTCGTGTCCGACTCTGTACGACCCCATAGACAGCAGCCCACCAGGCTTCCCCATCCCTGGGATTCTCCAGGCAAGAACACTGGAGTGGGTTGCCATTTCCTTCTCCAATGCATGCAAGTGAAAAGTGAAAGTGAAGTCACTCAGTCATGTCCGACTCTAGTGACCCCATGGACTGCAGCCTACCAGGCTCCTCCGTCCATGGGATTTTCCAGGCAAGAGTACTGGAGAGGGGTGCCATTCCTCCTTTTAATCATGAGCTCTGATGTTTCCACTGGTGATGGTTTTGGTTCACCAATAGCAGAAAATATTCTCTGTTTGTTTCTTTTTCTTTCTTTTTTAGCAGCAGCACCAGGGTCCCTCTGTCTCATGTACCTTGATCCAGTGGGTTGTGCCCTAAGAGACCTGAATTGCAATGTGAGTAGCTACCTACGTGATAAGAGGAACTTGTTCACAAATTGCCCCAACACTATTTACTTAGGTACACCTAGGTGATTAAAAATATATTATTTTAGATTTCAGCAAACATTTTGTTTTCGGGAATGGAAAGACTTGCCCTTTATTAAATACCATTTAGGTAAAGGAATTATTTGACTACTGACTAAAAACCTGAACAGTTGAGATATTATTAGGGTGTTGCAGCCTGAAAGGAGAGGTATAATTTTATGAACAAAAACACTCCCTGGAGTCAGACGTGAGGACCAGTGTTTGGAATATGAATCACTGTGAACCATTTAGGATTCTAATTCAATGTTGAGAGTCCCACCATATTATCTGCCAGATTCTTTAGATGTGGATTTTGTGCAAAGTCCTGGAAATTTCATATAATAAAGTGGTGTTGATAATTCAAAGAGTATCCAGAGAAGAGAGAGACATTTGTTCAGACAGGTTGGGAAAATCATGTACACTCTGTCTCTTTTAAAGAATCTCAAATGCTGACTAGCATGCAAAGATTCTAAAAAATTCTGCGTTAAAGAAGCCTATTTAACTTGGTTCACAGCAGTATTCCTATAGCTTCTTTGTCAAGTGGAGTTCTCTTCTGCGTGATTTCTACTATAGCACCTAGAACAGGGCCAGGAATATATGAGGGGCTTCAAAAATACTTAAAAGAATGTTGAGAAGTCAAGTTCCCAATGGATTCTTGTCTCACGGTTGTAGCACAAAAGAGGCTGTTTTGATGGATGGATATATATTGTACTGGCAGACACTGGGGAAAGAGTATAAAACGATAAATGTGACATGCATTGGCCTCAGAGGAGTTTAGAGTTTACTGGATAAGGCAGAAATGTTCATAAATGACAAAAGGGAGCCAGTATCACATAAATATTGAAAGCTCTAGCTTCAGTCTCAGACAGAACTGGGTTCAAGTTTTGACATTATCACTCACCGGCTGGGTGGTCCAAGGCAAGTTAGTTAATAATTCTAAGGCACCAGTCTTCTAAAACAGAAGATGGAGATAACAGAGTTGTACAGATAACTTGGCCATTATTTGGTGTAACGTAAGCAAAACGAAATAACTTCATCTTGTCTCTGCACCAAGTAACGCCATACATCACTCAAATATTTGCTGAATAGATTAATAATGTTAATTGTATATTTTTAAACTTCTGCCTAATACAGTACCTTACATAGGGTAGATATCTAAGAAAATGTTGCTGGATAAATGAAATACTGAATCAGAGAAGCATTTTCTAAGTACAGCCCATACAACAACCTTATCTCTGGGTACATGGTTTTTCTCTTGAGCTGTGCACTTAGTCATTCAGTCATGTCTGACTCTTGAGACCCTGTAGACTGTAGCCTGCCAGGCTCCTCTGTTCATGGGATTCTCCAGGCAAGAATACTGGGGTGGGTTGTCATTTCTTTCTCCAGGGGATCTTCCCAAACGAGGGACCAAACCCAGGTCTCCAGTATTTCAGTCAGACTCTTTACTGACTGAGTTACATGGGAAGCCCTCTTACCACTGCACTCAGTTCAGTTCAGCTCAGTTCAGTCGCTCAGTCATGTCCGACTTCTTGCGACCCCATGAATCACAGCACGCCAGGCCTCCCTGTCCATCACCAACTCCAGGAGTTTACTCAAACATATGTCCATCGAGTCGGTGATGCCATCCAGCCATCTCATCCTCTGTTGTCCCCTTCTCCTCTTGCCCTCAATCCCTCCCAGCATCAGAGTCTTTTCCAGTGAGTCAATTCTTTGCATGAAGTGACCAAAGGATTGAAGTTTCAGCTTCAGCATCAGTCCCTCCAATGAACACCCAGGACTGATCTCCTTTAAGATGGACTGGTCGGATCTCCTTGAAGTCCAAGGGACTCTCAAGAGTCTTCTCCAACACCACAGTTCAAAAGCATCAATTCTTTGGTGCTCAGCTTTCTTCACAGTCCAACTCTCTGCATCCATACATGACCACAGGAAAAACCAT
>NW_011494809.1:1563363-1572290 GCF_000754665.1 Bison bison bison | reverse complement strand
TCGGGTATTCCTATCTCTTTCAGAATTTTCCACAGTTTATTGTGATCCACACAGTCAAAGGCTTTGGCATAGTCAATAAAGCAGAAATAGATGTTTTCCTAGAACTCTCTTGCTTTTCCCATAATCCAGAGGATGTTGGCAATTTGATCTCTGGTTCCTCTGCCTTTTCTAAAACCAGCTTGAACATCTGGAAGTTCATGGTTCACGTACTGCTGAAGCCTGGCTTGGAGAATTTTGAGCATTACTTTACTAGCATGTGAGATGAGTGCAATTGTGTGGTAGTTTGAGCATTCTTTTGTATTGCCTTTCTTTGGGATTGGAATGAAAACTGACCTTTTCCAGTCCTGTGGTCACTGCTGAGTTTTCCAAATTTGCTGGCATATTGAGTGCAGCACTTTCACAGCATCATCTTTCAGGATTTGAAATAGCTCAACTGGAATTCCATCACGTCCACTAGCTTTGTTCATAGTGATGCTTTCTAAGGCCCACTTGACTTCACATTCCAGGATGTCTGGCTCTAGGTCAGTGATCACACCATCGTGATTATCTGGGTTGTGAAGCTCTTTTTTGTACAATTCCTCTGTATATTCTTGCCACCTCTTCTTAATATCTTTTGCTTCTGTTAGGTCCATGCCATTTCTGTCCTTTATGATGCCCATCTTTGCATGAAATGTTCCCTTGGTATCTCTAATTTTCTTGAAACGATCTCTAGTCTTTCCCATTCTGTTGTTTTCCTCTATTTCTTTGCATTGATCACTGAGGAAGTCTTTCTTATCTCTCCTTGCTATTCTTTGGAATTCTGTATTCAGATGCTTATATCTTTCCTTTTCTCCTTTGCTTTTTGGTTCTCTTCTTTTCACAGCTATTTGTAAGGCCTCCCCAGACAGCCATTTTGCTTTTTTGCATTTCTTTTCCATGGGGATGGTCTTGATCCCTGTCTCCTGTACAATGTCACGAACCTCCATCCATAGTTCATCAGGCACTCTGTCTATCAGATCTAGTCCCTTAAATCTATTTCTCACTTCCACTGTATAATCATAAGGGATGTGATTTAGGTCATACCTGAATGATCTAGTGGTTTTCCCCACTTTCTTCAATTTAAGTCTGAATTTGGCAATAAGGAGTTCATGATCTGAGCCACAGTCAGCTCCAGGTCTTGTTTTTGCTGACTGTATGGAGCTTCTCCTTCTTGGCTGCAAAAAATATAATCAATCTGATTTTGGTGTTGACCATCTGGTGATGTCCATGTGTTGAGTCTTCTCTTGTGTTGTTGGAAGAGAGTGTTTGTTATGACCAGTGCGTTCTCTTGGCAAAACTCTATTAGCCTTTGTCGTACTTCATTCCGTACTCCAAGGCCAAATTTGCCTGTTACTCCAGGTGTTTCTTGACTTCCTTAGTAGCCACCAAAGAGCATTAATGAATATCCACATTTTTCTACACTCTTTGTAAAATGTCAACTTTGCTAGGCTGAACTACACTTATCCTAAGTTTTCCCTGTAAGTTCCAGTGTAGTGAAAGTGAAGTTACTCAGTCATGTCTGACTCTTTGTGACCCCATGGACTGTAGCCTACCTTGCTCCTCTGTCCATGGGATTTTCCAGGTAAGAGTACTGGAGTGGGTTGCCATTTCTTTCTCCAGTGTAGGGTAGGCCAAAACAGTCACTTTCCCCCCCTTTTTTCTTTTATTTTCTTTCTTCCTTCCTTCATTTCTTTCTCTCTTTCTCTTTCATTTTTTGATCATATTTTCAGGATGACAGTAAAGCAGCAGTCAGTTTGTAGCTCATACATGTCATCACTTACCTTCTGGCTTCCATTTTCACATGGGTAGCAAATGGACCTGCAACTGTTCCATCTCCCCCCCATATCCTCCTTCAGTGTCTCTGACTCAACTAGATGTGTTTAGCTCCATGATGAAGGGCACCAACCTCATCTGCCACATCAAAGTTAAAAGCAGCACAAACTGCCGTGAATCTCAGTCCATCCTTGAGGGTTGCAGTTCAAATTTCATAAAGTCTTTTGAAACAGCTCATGTTTTCCCTCTGGTAAGGAAAACCTAGTACATTTCTTTATCCTTATGGATGTAATTAGGGTCCTGAGGGTTCTCCTTTGGCGTAATATTTCCTAACCAGGGAGATGGAGCAGTGTAAAACTCAGCCAGAGACATGGGATCTAGTCCCAGTTCTCAAGAAACCAGTCTTGGGAACCTAAATAAATCAGTAATTCTGTGAGTGTTGGTTTCTGCTTAATTTGATGGATAGCCAATTCTCCCCCTCTGTAACTCACACAGCTACTATAGAGATAAACTATTACACTGAAAGCTAATACACCTTGATAAAATAAGAAAATCTCTAGTATTTACAATAATTCCTGAAATATTATTTGGAATTACTGTTGTTTTTCTTTCAAATCATTATTTAATGAGCACTTATTTTATGGCATACACCATGCTGAGAACACATTTTATTTTCTCATTCATTCCCTGTAGAATAGACTTTATTCCCCTTATTATATTTATGAGAAAATAGGTTAGAGTTCTAGTTAGAAAGATAACTACCCCAGAATTTTAGCCAGAGTGCCTAAACATTTCTGCTTAACATATAGAACACATAGAAAATTGTTCAAGGTGGTTTTAATGTTGAAAATATGATGAATTATCTACATTACTTGTATAATAGTTGTGCTACATGAAGTTGTTTATAATATACTTTATGAAACTGTGCAATGGGGTGATACTAAATGAAAAAAGTATTACATATACAGTCAATGCACTCTAGACAATTGAAATTGCCAAATCACTTGGCTCACATTAGAGATTATTTTAGACTTAGGAAAGTTAGTGTGACTGACAAAATGCTTTAAAGAGCTATACCTGAGCCACCAGTTCTCCATCAATCAAAAACTTTCAGTTGATATTTAATATTATTTTGTCAGATGGTACCAACTCTTTGCAACCCCCTGCACTGTAGTTCACCAGGCTCCTCTGTCTATGGAATTCTACACACAGGAATACTGGAGTGGATAGCCATTTTCTTTTCAAGGGGATTTTTCCAATCCAGGGATCAAACCCAGGTCTTCTGCATTGCAGCCAGATTCTTTACCATCTGAGCCACCAAAGCAGCTATTTAACTTCAAGCAATATTATAATGATTAGAGAAAACTGAAAATAAGAATTTTAATATGGTAAATAGTAAACATGGATTAAATCACATCACGTTATGTCTTTAAGGTGATAATAGGTTAAGATTTTGACTTTGGGTTTTGAAAATCAACATATCATATTGATATATGATTGCTACTGGCCGAAATGTTTCAGAAAATTATTTAGAATCAGGATGTGAGGAAGACTTAGAGTTTGATTGAAATAATAAATAAATTATTTATACAGAAAAATATATGTGATTTTCTATGTGAATATGAATATATGTGGTGTATGTGTGTTTAATGTATTCTCCAAAAAATCTACATGTTTTATGATTAACTATAACTTAAATTTGAGGTAATATAGTACATATATTGGAGAAGGCAATGACACCCCACTCCAGTACTCTTGCCTGGAAAATCCCATGGGTGGATGACCCTGGTAGGCTGCAGTCCATGGGGTCGCTAAGAGTCGGACACGACTGAGCGACTTCACTTTCACTTTTCAATTTCATGCATTGGAGAAGGAAATGGCAACCCACTCCAGTGTTCTTGCCTGGAGAATCCCAGGGACGGGGGAGCCTGGTGGGCTGTCATCTCTGGGGTCGCACAGAGTCAGACACGACTGAAGCGACTTGGCAGCAGCAGTACATATATTTGAGCTGCTATTAATTTTAAGCCAAGACTCCAGATATGTCAAACAGCTAAAGAAAATGAACAATGTGAATGATCACATGCTGGTCAACATGATTAAAAAATCTGCTTCATTTTTGAACATGAAATTAAAGATTTCAAAAAATTTAGGTTAACTAATACGTTAGAAAGTAAACTCTGTAAAAGGTGAATATGAAAGTAGAACAATAATAGTTGATATTGAGAGGGAGAAAAAGACAGGAGTCAAAGGGAGTAAAGTAAAATCATTAATTTTTTAAAGGCATTTGAATTGGCAAATTTTATTTCCATAATAAAATGAAATTGCAACTCAAATAACTGGTACATAAAATATTGAGAAGTAAATGTAGCAATCAGAGCAATGAGTCTGTAGCCTATGAAAATAAGTAAGTTTTGCAAATTGCAAGCCTAGAGAGCAAAAGCAACCAAACAGAGATCATTATGCTAAAAGAAAGAGAGAGAGAGGAGGAGAGTAAGGAAAGAAGGAAAGAAAGGTAAGAGGAAAGGAGAAGGGAAGAACTAAAGGGAAGAAAAGAAAAACATTGACTATATGTTAAAGAAAAAAAAAAACAACAAATCATATAGTACATTTGTTAGAGTTCATGATTTGATGGGGAGAATGGGCTTCCCAGGTGGTCCTAGTGGTAAAGAACCTGCTTGCAAAGCAGGAGACTGGAGTTTGATCCCTGGGTTGGGAAGATCCCTTGGAGGAGGGAATGGCATCCACTCCAGTAGCCTACAGGGCTACAGTCGATAGGATCTCAAAGAGACATGACTGAAGAGACTTGCATAGCACTCAGCACAGCATGTTATGTGAACATGGAATAAACTATAATTTAGGAAAACAAATCTAAAACAGGATTAGAGAAATTTAGGCTAAATTAAAAACAGTATATTTCATGGAGATTTCTAATAAATAAGTAAATTTTAGTGAAATAATGCTTCTAACTCATCAGCTATTAGACTTCAAGACAAGTATGTGTATGCTCTAAATTGCCCAATGCTTGTTACATTATGGTAATGAAAATATTGAGGTAACTAACAGGAAACCATATAGTGAATGGCAAACACCATACCTAATCTGTTGATGAATTTTTAGAACCATGAGACATGTTTGGGAGTGTGCTACCTACATTGCAACAAGTTGAATGCTTTCTTAATATCTCTTTGGTATAACAACATACCCTGTGTTGTACTTGGCAGGGCTAATTTTGATTGTCTATGAATGTAATCTCTTTCCAACCCAGGATAGGAAACCTTTGGGACTGAGAGCTTGGAGGCCTGGGAAGAGCTCCATCTGAAACCAGATTTTTGCTTATGGGGATCTGCATTCCAATCCAAAGATAAATTTGAAAAAGTTACACACTCCTTGCCAATAGTGCCAGACACGTGAGGAAAATAAAATATCCTTTGCCCATTTTCTCTCTTCCACCCACTTTGCTTTATTTTCTTTCTTCATCCAAACTCTTAAAGGTCTGTTCCACAATGATTTTTACAAAGTTTCTTATATTAGAAAAATATACTTCCATATTATTATAAATTATCATGGTAAGTTCTTAAGCAGAATTTAATTTTTTCTTCTAATTATAAAATTAAACTTTCTCATTGAAAAGATTTCATGCATCTTTAGCAGAAAGCTGAGGTTTTACAGGAGAAAATGTAGGTTTTATATTGTTCATGAAATCTTCATATTTGAGCTCCAGTGAACACCTATCAGAACCTCCAATCACCCCCTGCTCGCTACACACAGACCTACAATGGAAATGGCTCCACAGCTGGAACCATCAGGCCGGTGCAACCCTGGTGCAAGAGTAGTGTGCAATGAACATTATTGCCCCAGGCTTGAATGCTGCTAGTTTGCTGTGCCCAGAGTCCTTTTTAATTTAGTCAAATAGTACTGC
This sequence comes from Bison bison bison, assembly GCF_000754665.1. NCBI lineage: Eukaryota > Metazoa > Chordata > Mammalia > Artiodactyla > Bovidae > Bison > Bison bison. The sequence goes on along the minus strand of NW_011494809.1, from coordinate 1,566,580 downwards.
TAGGATCAGTCAAAAATGTGAAGTTAACCAAAGGCCTTCATATCAACCACATCCTTCTTCAAGCTGATCTCCTTGAGCTTTCAGAGACTTCACATTGCAGAGTAGCATGGTCCGGACAATCTGGAATTCTGGGTGCTTTTTTTTTTTTTTTTAACTTCCCTCCTTAATCTATCTTTTAACATATCTCCTCAAATAGTGGTGGTTTTAGTTGTTAAGTCGTGTCCGATTCTTGTGACCCCATGGACAGCAGCCCTCCAGGCTTTTCTATCCATGGGATTTTCCAGGCAAGAACACTGGAGTGGGTTGCCATTTCCTTCTCCAGGGGATCTTCCCAAACCAGGGATCGAACCCCAGTCTCCTGCATGGCAGGTAGACTCGGTTATGGGTAATAACAGTTTAATAAACCCCATATTGAAGATAATTTCAGGACTAAAAAAATGAAATAGTAGATTATTTATATCTAACATGAGAATTTATTTTAGAACAGAGGTGGATGAAACTCATACCATATAATCAGATATTTACATCATTTGTGTTTAAAGCTTAACTAGGTTTCAAATGAACAAATAATCAAAGTGTACAGTTCAAAGTCACTTTGTATGTTCATAGCTTTCAAGAAAAATCCCCCTTTTCTTTGCCTGATGGATAAGCAACTGCTTGCTACATTTTTCTTAACTAAGGGTCTCAAACATTGGCAATTTTGTCAACCTAGATGTAAACACTGCTGCCACGTCCGAATCATAATAAATTTTGTTTACTGTAGTTAGACATTGGGTTTGCTTACATTTTAGTTAAAACACCCGAAGATTTATCCTTCTGTCAGAACCACTGGAAAATTGAGAGTCTTGTGCAAGTTGTAAGCTTTCTGCTTAATCTTCTGGAAACTTTTCCAATTTTCTTTTAATAACACCAGGAGGCCAGTGGTGTGCCACTTATGGATGGAGGGGGAGGAGCTCTCCATTCCAGTCTCCCTCCTTTATTCTGCTGACAGCCTCCACATAAATAAAGTGCGGTAATATACATTAAAACTAACTTCTACGCCAAGCTGTCACCATCAGATAAAATTGATCACAAATTACTGATTACTGAATCAAGAAAGTCATCAGTTATATTGTACTTGATTACTTTCTCATAAGAGGAATATATTACTGAATGTGGTGAGATTACTCATGCATAAGAATTTGGAAGTGACACACCAGCAACCCACCCTCAGGAGGAAAGGAGAATTGTGCTGAGGATGTAGACTCAAAGTTCCCTATATAAATTGTTTCAAGCCAGCTATTCAATTATGGTAAATTGTGATGTGGACTTGAATAATTTTCAGACATTTTTTTCAGCATACAAACTTTTATATCACAGTCTTCCCTCTATGAAGTGTCATGGTCACTGACATCAACTATACTTCCTGGTGGAAAGAACTCTGATACTGGTCAAGGTTACAAAATTAGGCCAATATAGTTGATGGAATTCTTGCTAGGACAAGTTAAGAAATATATTTTTTTTTCTTTCTGATTCATTTTCTGTTAGAAAACCCCTTTTTGATTTGCCTTGACTCTACTTGCTCTATGTCATAGTTGTCTTAAGACAAATTGGAAATTTACTCATTTAAAACAGTGTCTTCTGCCCTTGGGAGACATATAGGCAAAGAGGGGGTCATGAGACAGATTTAAAGGAAAAAAAGTGAAAGATATGTTAACATTCACACACTGCCTAGTAACTCAGCAGGAATAAATACAACGATAAAGAGTGTGCAGTTGACCACATATAGATAGTTTTATCCTTGGAAACAGATGGAAACCAATTGAAACCTGAGTCTGGAAACTCAGACTCTTGGAAAAGAGAGTACCTTACATCTAAATGAAGTCCAGCTCTGATTTTTCCAAAGTGGGTACACAGATTCTCAGGGACAGGCAGTAGTGTTGCAGGAAGTGAGAAGTCAAAGGATAAACAGAAAATACCTTCTTGGATTGTCTATTTTATCAATACACTAACATCTGGTATCCTTGCAGTCTTAGAATATTTAGGCCAATCTCTTGTTTTTGTTCAAGTTCAAAGAACAACATGTTTTTATGTTCAGTAAGTGATTTGAAATAGTTTACTTTTGTATTTTATGTCCTCTTCACCAGATTATCTGTATAATTGGTGCTATATGATTGGTTTCCTCTGCCGAGAGAGTAGATTATACTAACCGCATTACTCCTGCTGCTGGTGGCAGTTGAATATCAAGTTTAGTTCTTGGTATTCAAATGGTGTCACCAAGATCTGGAAACTGCCCAGAAGAGGTAGCATTAGAAAGCCCATATTCACTGACTGCCATGAGCCTGGATGCTCCAGTGGGTGGTTGTTGATCACACCCTTCACTGTCTATGGCCAGATTTTGTCAGCACCTCCCAGCAAATGTGAACTTACACTTTGCACTCCTAATTTCTGGCTAAGGTTTTGTTAACAAATGAGTGGACACCTCAAAACTTCCTCACTGAATAGATTCACTGCCTATACATTCCTGATCAAATTTCAACCCCAACTTTGAATATTTTTTGAATGTAGACACCAGGTAGAAATAAGCCTTAGTCTTCTTTTAGTTCTAGAATATGGATGTTTGACAACAGCTTGTCCCTGTGGGCCCCAATTCATGCACCATATACTCACAAATAATCATGGCACATTCCAGTCTTAGGAACAAATGTCTAGTTCAATTTTGTACTCTACACCTTTGGTAGGTGTGAGATCTACAGAACACATCTTCCCAAACAGAAGGAAGACAGCCTCTTTTCAGATCATGTGCCTCTTTTCAGATTATTTTTTTAATAAAATAATTATAAAATAGATGTTCAAATTTTTTATGTTAAAATTTGAGAAGAGATTCTTCTCTTCTCCATGTAATGCTGTGAACCTCTCTGAGTGACCCTCACAGTAGAGAAACTTTTCATCTTTAACGTAGATGTTTTATCAATGGTGCTGTATAGAAGGAGAAGTTTTGAAACTACTGTAAAAATAAGACCAATAACTGGAAGCAGGAGGCTTAAGTCCAAACCCTGACTCCAGGGAACTCCTGACTCCAAGGAGCATTAATAGACAGGAGCTCATCAAACGCCTCCATACTGACACTGAAACCAAGCACTACACAAGGGCCAAGAAGTTCCAGGGCAAGACATACCAAGCAAATTCTCCAGCAACAAAGGAACACAGCCCTGAGCTTCAAGATACAAGCTGCCCA
>NW_011494809.1:1561459-1562491 GCF_000754665.1 Bison bison bison | reverse complement strand
GGAGACTTTAATACCCCACTCACACCTATGGATAGATCAACTAAACAGAAAATTAACAAGGAAACACAAACCTTAAATGATACAATAGACCAGTTACACCTAACTGATATCTATAGGACATTTCATCCCAAAACAATGAATTTCACCTTTTTCTCAAGTGCACATGGAACCTTCTCCAGGATAGATCGCATCCTGGGCCATAAAGCTAGCCTTGGTAAATTCAAAAAAATAGAAATCATTCCAAGCATCTTTTCTGACCACAATGCAGTAAGATTAGATCTCAATTACAGGAGAAAAACTATTAAAAATTCCAACATATGGAGGCTGAACAACACGCTGCCGAATAACCAACAAATCACAGAAGAAATAAAAAAAGAAATCAAAATTTGCATAGAAACGAATGAAAATGAAAACACAACAACCCAAAACCTGTGGGACACTGTAAAAGCAGTCCTAAGGGGAAAGTTCATGGCAATACAGACACACCTCAAGAAACAAGAAAAAAGTCAAATAAATAACCTAACTCTACACCTAAAGCAACTAGAAAAGGAAGAAATGAGGAACCCCAGGGGTAGTAGAATGAAAGAAATCTTAAAAATTAGAGCACAAATAAATGCAAAAGAAACAAAAGAGACGATAGCAAAAATCAATAAAACCAAAACCTGGTTCTTTGAAAGGATAAATAAAATTGACAAACCATTAGCCAGACTCATCAAGAAACAAAGGGAGAAAAATCAAATCAATAAAATTAGAAATGAAAATGGAGAGATCACAACAGACAACACAGAAATACAAAGGATCATAAGAGACTACTATCAGCAATTATACGCCAATAAAATGGACAACGTGGAAGAAATGGACAAATTCTTAGAAAAGTACAACTTTCCAAAACTAGACCAGGAAGAAATAGAAAATCTTAACAGACCCATCACAAGCACGGAAATTGAAACTGTAATCAAAAATCTTCCAGCAAACAAAAGCCCAGGTCCAGACGGCTTCACAGCTGAATTCTACCAAAAATTTAGAGAAGGG
>NW_011494809.1:1560693-1561114 GCF_000754665.1 Bison bison bison | reverse complement strand
AGTTCTGAAAGTTTTGGCCACAGCAATCAGAGCAGAAAAAGAAATAAAAGGAATCCAAATTGGAAAAGAAGAAGTAACTCTCACTATTTGCAGATGACATGATCCTCTACATAGAAAACCTTAAAGACTCCACCAGAAAATTACTGGAACTAATCAATGACTATAGTAAACTTGCAGGATATAAAATCAACACACAGAAATCCCTTGCATTCCTATACACTAATAATGAGAAAACAGAAAGAGAAATTAAGGAAACAATTCCATTCACCATTGCAATGGAAAGAATAAAATACTTAGGAATATATCTACCTAAAGAAACTAAAGACCTATATATAGAAAACTATAAAACAATGGTGAAAGAAATCAAAGAGGACACTAATAGATGGAGAAATATACCATGTTCGTGGATTGGAAGAATCGA
>NW_011494809.1:1538163-1560094 GCF_000754665.1 Bison bison bison | reverse complement strand
CAACTCCAGAAAAATAAATTACCCAATCAAAAAATGGGCCAAAGAACTAAATAGACATTTCTCCAAAGAAGACATACAGATGGCTAACAAACACATGAAAAGATGCTCAACATCACTCATTATCAGAGAAATGCAAATCAAAACCACTATGAGGTACCATTTCACACCAGTCAGAATGGCTGCGATCCAAAAGTCTATAACCAGTAAATGCTGGAGAGGGTGTGGAGAAAAGGGAACCCTCTTACACTGTTGGTGGGAATGCAAACTAGTACAGCCACTATGGAGAACAGTGTGGAGATTCCTTAAAAAACTGGAAATAGAACTGCCTTATGATCCAGCAATCCCACTGCTGGGCATACACACTGAGGAAAACAGAAGGGAAAGAGACATGTGTACCCCAATGTTCATCGCAGCACTGTTTATAATAGCCAGGACATGGAAGCAACCTAGATGTCCATCAGCAGATGAATGGATAAGAAAGCTGTGGTACATATACACGATGGAGTATTACTCAGCCATTAAAAAGAATACATTTGAATCAGTTCTAATTAGGTGGATGAAACTGGAGCCTATTATACAGAGTGAAGTAAGCCAGAAGGAAAAACACCAATACAGTATACTAACGCATATATATGGAATTTAGAAAGATGGTAACAATAACCCTGTGTACGAGACAGCAAAAGAGACACTGATGTATAGAACAGTCTTGTGGACTCTGTGGGAGAGGGAGAGGGTGGGAATATTTGGGAGAATGGCATTGAAACATGTAAAATATCATGTATGAAATGAGATGCCAGTCCAGGTTTGATGCACGATACTGGATGCTTGGGGCTAGTGCACTTGGATGACCCAGAGGGATGGTATGAGGAGAGAGGAGGGAGGAAGGTTCAGGATGGAGAACACATGTATACCTGTGGTGGATTCATTTTGATATTTGGCAAAACTAATACAATTATGTAAAGTTTAAAAATAAAATAAAATTAAAAAAATAAAAAAAAATTTGAGAAGAGATCATTATAGTTTAGAATGTTGGTCTGTCACCTTGTAATTCATTATACATGTGTCTGGATAGTGCTTCATGGAAAAAAATAACAGTAACACAAACCATTTAATCACCACAGCTGGCTGTTTATAACAATAGGATGTCTAATGTTATAGGACAGAAAACAAATGTCATGCAATGCATTTTTTCCCTTTGCCTGAGCTTTAGTCTTCAGCAAGATCTGACAAATATTGGCATTATATGTCACTAAGAAGTAAAAGATCATGCTCTGACCTTCAAGAATCCCCATAATATGTACATTATGTTGATGTGCCCTTTGTTTTGTCTATCTTGGTTTGCTTTGGCGGCCTCTGCAATTTTAGAATGAGTGAGGTTGTTTTACTGAGTTTCCAATGGCATCATTTTAGCCAAGGAATTAACTAAAAGTGAAGACTACTTCCTTCACTGTTTATTTATTTCACGCTGACATAGCTGGAAAACAAGAATGAGGTATACACCACAAATGCTTGAGATGCTCATTTAAATAGGATCATTTAAAAAACAATGTCTTCTCTTTAAAGCAAGTGTAAACTTTTCAAAAGGAAAAAAAAACAGTTTGGTTTTAAATGAAAGTCTTTTGAGAAAGGATTCATCAGAGAAGGTTAAAATTCTTCTTTCTTCTTTTTTGCAATAGCTCTCCACCCATATGTAAAAAATGTGCGCTGTCTCTAAGGTTCCAGTCACATTCCTCTTAATCCAGAGATGTGCTCCCAACCCCATTACTGTATTCATTCACCTCCTCTTTCAGTAAACTCGTAAAGCTTTTTCAATCCATATTGTAGAATTCATTATTTAATTGAATTTTTGCTGATTTTTGCCTTAGCTTGGGAGATGATAACCATATTTCTTTCTTCCTAAAGCATGGCATGGCACATGGCATACTCTTAATAAAATAATTGTATAGGGTTTATTGCTTCACTGCAGGTTGGTTTTAGAAGCACACAGATAAAAATAAAATATAAATACTATTAAATTTTATTAGATCCCTGCTTTCTCTCACAAAGTTAGACATATGCCCCTCTAATAATAACTGTTACCTTTTTCCTTCACTGTTTTACATTTTTGCTTTTCAAAGTAATTTTATGTCTGGATCTGATTATGATGCTCACAATCACCCACATAGATAAATAGACCTTGCCTATGATCTGATGGGCATAAGTGAGCCTATGTTTATATATGTGAGTGGCAGTCTAGAATTCAAGTCTCATATTCTTGGCTGACATGCTTCACCCTAAGTCATATTGGCATAATTTGCTGTTCTTAGGAAAAATAAGCTTTAGGTTCTGCTAGCTAAAGACATCATTAAGAGAATTTTACTGAAATGCAATTGAAAAGAAGAGATTCAACCAAGTTTGGTAGAAAAAAGAAATTATTCCCTTTACATTCATTAAGTAGCAAAATAATGTTTTACAGAAGAATTAATGGGCTTCTTTAGATGGCTCAGTGGTAAAGAATTTGCCTGCCAATACAGGAGATGCAGGAGACAGGAGTTTGATCTCTGGGTCAGGAAGATCCCCTGGAGGAAGGCATGGCAATCCACTCCAATATTCTTGTATGGAGAATCCCATGAGCAGAAGAGCCTGGCGGGGTTACAATCCATGGGGTTGCAAAAGAATAGGATGCACAGAGTGACTGAGCTTGAGCATGAAAGTGAAAGTGAAAATGAAGTCACTCAGCCGTGTCAGACTCTTTGTGACCCCATGGACTGTAGCCTACCAGGCTCCTCTGTCCATGAGATTTTCCAGGCAAGGGTACTGGAGTGAGTTGCCATTTCCTTCTCCAGAGCATGCAAGTAGATTACTTAAAAACAAAACAAAAAAGAAAAAACCTCAGTTATTGGAAGTAAGATAATTAGTCTCAGTTTTGCATATCTTCACTCATGAAAATGAAAGAGACGATTTTTAGAATACTCCTTCCAACCTAATACTCTCTAGCACTGACAACTAGGAGTAACTTCTTTACTGTATTATCTGTATCTACCCTATTATTTGAGGCTTGGCATAATGCTATTATTTCGGTAGGTACTTGAATTGAGACAGTATTTATTGTCAGTTCTGGTTTCATTAACCCAGTTTGTAGTTTACCTCATCTATTTATATATAATTAAAGAGCTAACTGGTGATCATACCAATTGTTAAGAAATCTAAATATGTTTCCTGGAGACATGTAGCAAGTTTAATCTAGTGCTCTTGAGGAAACCAAAAAATCTTCATTTCTCTTTAAAGTTTTAGTGTTGTAATCCATTGATATTTATCAAGCACGTAGTCAGTCCTCTAGAACACTATATAAAGTATGGTGAGAAATATAAAAAATGTAAGGAAAGGATCCTACTTTTAAATGCCCAACAGTCTTGCCCGGGAGTAAAACATGTAGAGCTGAACAATTAACTGACAATCCAAGGCAGTGCATAATAAACAGAAAATTCTTGGTGTATTTATAGTTTGGCAAATGTTTAACAACTGACTTTTCAAAGGGAAAAATAACCAGGTTTATAGTATTTGCCAATTTCCACAGTGCAAATATTCCCACATTGGCCAATTTCAGACTACCAACATGAGATCATTGATCCCTGGGGTAGAGAAAGATGCATAAAATAGGTTCTGGGGTATAAGGCCAGTTCGATTGACACCAGCACACCAATCCTCCTGTAGCGGTTTAGATCAACCAAAGATCTGAATAAAGTGGTTCAGTATATTGATTCAGTGGATAAATATCTTTACTATCTCTGAATAATAGTAATATATGAATGGGAAATAATTGATGTGAAAGAAGAGATGATGCAACCAACAGTCCAGGGTACCAATGACCAAGATAGGGGTCGGGGGTGGATGGGCAAAAATACCTTTAGTTGGCATGGATTATTTTTTTAGAAGGATATTAGAAAGTGGGGGGTGGGGGTAAAACAGCTAACAAGTGGCTTAGACTGTATCTTGTACATTTGTCTTTCCAAATATGTGAATAATATCTGTGTCTATAAAGAAAAATGGAAAAAATTACAAATACAAAATTCAATTTTTTCAAAAATCAATTTGCTATTCATAACAGTGTTACTAAGAATCTTTTGGACTTACCAATTCCCAAGAGTCTTGGGAATTACCAAAAATATTCTTAGAATGTTCTCCAAGTTACTGGAAACCCCAGAAATACAAAACTACTCTAGGAAAAGGAAGCTTAAATATCTCTTTAGCCAAATGAGATTCAATTCTTACATAGTTCTATTCAGTAACACATTGAAGCCCGGAAGATGTTTGTTTGTTTGTTTTTTATTTCCCTCCAAATAAATCCATGTTCTGCCCTAGGAAACTTTAACTTCCATCCTTCTCCACAGCATAATCCATTGTTATAGCACTATTCCAAAATATTTTCATTCTTGTCAAAATCCCAAAATATAAGGCTTTATTTTGATAATCTATGTGGCTGGATATCAAACAGCTGCCGGGGTACCTACCAACATCTGCTGTTTAGTTTTTATCAGTTTGTCCCATCTGGCCTGCATTCAACAGTACTCAAATCAAGACTGAACAAAATCACAGGACATTCAGAAGCAATTTCACATTATTTTTTGAAGCATCGAGCCTTCTTTCTCAGTCTCAAGAATCAGGAGCTATGTCATTCATCATCCTGCAGACAACCCTGAAACTCTTCAGCACTTTTCAGCACTTTTCAGCACTCTCTCCTCTACCAAGTGTTAATATTTCTGAAATATGTGTTTAATGTTCATCTGTACTGGCTTATGTTTGACTTAGAGACATTAAATATGATAAGGAATAGGAAATTGTTAGTACTTGTGATCTCTAAAATGCATTTTAATTCCTAATTTAATCCATATACACAAATCCAAGAAAATTTCTCATTTTGGGCATTTCCATTTCTTCCCAGGATTCCTGGCATTTATCCTTCATTTCTCTCAGTTTCATGTAACATATTTTTCCTAACATCCTCTCATGTCTCATAGTATAACTTGTTACTAAAGTGCTTCTGTGTTTGCACACACCTATCAAGAAAAGGGACCAGTATAGTAAATATGGCACATATCCAGTAATGTAAAAATTCACTGTGTCTATAACCTCATCATCATTCAACTTCTCTGAAGTTAATTTCTCTCCTGTGAGACTTTCCAGCACTTATTCAGTCCCAGTGTCTCTCCTATACTTAATACCTACTTAATATTCTACCCACTTAAATAAAAATAAGGTGTATAGTCTCATTTTATTTTTTTAGCAAATATTTCATTTTTATGCATGTATTTATAAACATTCTCATGCTAAAAAAAGTATGTGAGGCAGATTATGGAGATTACATAACAAGGTATAAAATTTCTGGGAATATAGTCTAATTTTAAAATAAAAAGGCAGATGCAGGTGACCTTCCAAAAGCCATGCAGCAAATCAATGCAGAATGAAGATGAAATCAGGAAGTTTTGACAAAACAAGCCATTCTAAGAACTTCCCTCAATACTACCAGCAGCACAGTACACATTTGCTGAAGCAGAGTGGAAATGTGTTTTTCTCTTCAGAGAAAAGTATGGCTAGAAAAACCAGAAGATCTGGGCATTGATGAATTATTTTATCCACATTCTTTTTTGACAATGACACAATGAAAAGAAATAAATATAGAGTTTGAAAAGAATAACATTGCAGTTGCATCATCTCTTTCCTTATAAAAGATCTAACCAGAGCAGTCATTTCTACTTTTCTTATACTCAAGATTGAGAATTAAGGTGAATTTCCATCGTAAAGGCCTTAAGACAAATCCTTCTTTCCAGTAAGTATTTGCAAAGTACTGTTTTCTCTTCACTAATACGCAAGTAAATTTCTGTAATTCCTTCTTCCACTTAGTTTGTACCAATGGTTTGGTGGAATCAACGATTCTGCTTGAGTTCTCCTCTTTAAGTGATTCAAGATGACAAGCTAGGGACCATTAGATGCAGGCAATCTGGTTTCTAACTTTTTCCCTAGTAAATTCCCTTCTAACATTACCCACAGGTAAGCGGAAGCCAGGAATTCTTTTTTGTTGTTGTTGTTTGCTCAATCAACCATAAATCCATTTCCAAGGTCTAAAAATGCCTCTTCCTCAGATATTTTCTTCCAGGGCCACCCACAGTCTTAGTGTGCACCTCGTGTCCCTCCTGGGCCCAGAGGATCCAGTGCTGAGGGTGGAGTTTGGATATGCAGGATGAGGTGTGCAAACGTGTCTGCACCAGCAGTGTGGAGCAGAGCTGGGGATGGGAAGAATAGGACCTAGGAGGAAGGTCAGTACCAGGTGCCAGGGCTGGGTCTCCACTTGTGATATCTGTGTGGATCCAAGAAGTCTGAGCATGTTACATTCAAACCTGATGCTCCTGGTCTTTAATATATTTACCACTTTAAGTGACTTACAGTTTTTTAATACCAAGATATGTGGTATAAATTACTCTTTCTCTACCCTTTCACTAGCCCTCCTAACGTTAGATTAGGGCCTGTGCCCTTCTTGTACCTCACAAAGGAAATGAATGTACACCACAAAGAAATGTCAGTTGATTTGATCAATGTCATCAAGAATGGACTAGAATTATTTTTCAAAATAGTAATTATTTAATGACGTTTTACTACATATTTAAGTAAAACAATTTATGATGACAGAGTGTTTTAAGTCCCATTTTTTTTCTAATTTTTCTATCATCCCTGACCCACTTGTTGAGATGATGTCAGATTTCTACTTTATTCATTATATAGACACTCCAAAACAGCGTAATTCTTTAGCTTCTTTTTACTATGTCCATTTCAAAAATGCAGGAAATTTAGTCTAGCTCTCCACTTCTTTCTATAGAGCAATGATATTTTTGTTGAAATGATAAATTTACATGCCCATTTCAAAGTGTTAATTCTTGATCAGAATAACTTTGGCATAGTGTTATGCAAGATTTCTTCCCAAAAGGCAATGGTTGTATCTACAGATATAGCATAGGAAATTTAGAGGTTGTGCCCAGTAACTTCACTGTGTCTGCCAGGGAAGTCTCTCTCACCATTCAAGAATAATGTTATCTTTGGTTTGAGCAGAACTTTTGTAGCTTAATGTGTGATAATTTCTCCTTATCAGACATCTCATGTTCTGCATGCCTCTCATCCGGCCTGTATCACATAAAGAGGAGGGAATGTAATTTCCACCCACCTGTAGAAAACAGCTAAGTTTTATTTCCTGTGTGATTCCTAATACTCTGTCCTGTGAAAGGAATTCATTATCCTTAGATGAAGTAATTATCCTCAAGTAAAGTGGAGTTGAAGCACATAAATGTTCAAGTCAGACAGGGATGGATTTGAAGACTGGCTCCCCCAACTCTTACATGCTATATGATCCCTTGCAAATTCCTTAATGTTTCAAAACTTCAGATTTCTCATCTGTAAAGAAGAAATAATATATCTATCTTCAAGAGTAATTGTGAAGATTAGATGAGACAATATATATATAAAATTTCTGACACCCGGTGGGCATTCATTCAATAAGTGCTATTATTATGGCAGCGTCTAAATAATTACCATCATCCTGCTGTTAATCTTTACTATATCAATCACTCTTTTGTGAATAATTTCCATGTGACCTCAAATCTTTTCTCTCCATCAGGAACCTCTCTTCAGATATCTTAGAATTACCTCAATTCAATTTGTACAATACACAATATCATGACTTTAAGAAAATAACCCTTAAATTTTCTTTAAGTAAAAAAAAAAAAGAAGATTTTGATACTCAAAGTGGAAGTGTCTCCCTTTCACTTCTTTCTCAAATTTCCATGGCTAAACCTGGATATAGCCTTGTCCATTTCCTCAGTGTCATTTATGACACTTCTTTCCCACGTTCCCAGCATATGCTATCACTAAATCCTGGCTTTTGTAATTCGCAGTCTTCTCATGGCTGTTGCTCACTGTTAATTTCTCTTCTATCAATAATGCTCTAGGTCCTCATCCCTGCACATTCATCCAAACATTTCTCTGACACCCAATCCCTCACATTTTCTCTTTCCCCCCAAGATTATTCCTTTATAGTGGTCTTTATTACCTACTGCACTCAGAAGACAGACCAATCAACTTGCTTTGCAAGACACTTTGGCATCTATCTCTATTTTTCTTATCTACTTTGTGTATTTTAATATCATTTTGGTGGTAATTTTACATAGAGTAGGTGCTTTTTATCTGTTGTTCTTGTTTTTTTTTTTTGTATGTTTTTGCTGCAGAATACTTATTTATGCTATTCTTTCCTGTCATGAGTTGAAATGTGTTCCCCAAAAATCTATGTTTAAATTCTAAGCCCAGATACCTCCAAATATAACTATTTGGAGATAGGTCTTTATGTTGTTGCTGTTTTTCACTCTATCAGTCGTGTCCGACTCTTTGTGACCCTGTGGACTGCAGCATGCTAGGCTACCCTGTTCTTCACTATTTCCTGGAGTTTGCTCAGACTCATGTACACTGAGTTGATGATGCCATCCAACCATGTCATCCTCTGTCACCCTCTTTCGCAGCATCAGGATCATTTTTTAATGTGTAGGCTCTTTGCATCAGGTGGCCAAAGTATTGGAGCTTCAGCTTCAGCATCAGTCCTTCCAATAAATTTTCAGGGTTGATTTCCTTTAGGATTGACTGATTTGATCTGCTTGCTTTCCTAGTGACTCTCAAGAGGCTTCTCCAGCACCACAGTTCAAAAGCACTAATTCTTCAGTGTTCATCCTTCTTTATGGCCCAACTCTCACATCTGTACATGACTACTAGAAAAACCATTGCTTTGACTATACAGACCTTTGTTGGCAAAGTGATGTCTCAGCTTTTTAATATGCCATCTAGAATTGTCATGACTTTTCTTTCAAGAAGTGTCTTAATTACATGGCTGCGGTCACCATTCACAGTGATTTGGGAGCCCAGGAAAATAAAGTCTGTCACTGTTTCCATTATTTCCCCATCTGTTTGCCATGAAGTGATGAAACTGGATGCCATGAACTTTACATTTTGGAAGTTGAGTTCTAAGCCTAGTTTTTTATTCTCCTTTTCCACTTTCATCAAGAGGCTCTTTCTTCGCTTTTTGCCATTATGGTGGTGTCATCTGCATAGTCAAAGTTATTGATATTTCTCTGGGCAATCTTGATTCCAGCTTGAGTTTCATCCAGTCAGCCATTTTACATGATGTACTCTACATATAAGTTAAAGAAGCTGGGTGATAATATAAAGCCTTGACGAACTTCTTTCGCAATTTGGAACCAGTACGTTGTTCCATATCCAATTCTAACTGTTGCTTCTTGACCTGCAAACAGATTTCTCAGGAGACATGTAAGGTAGTCTGGTATTTCCATCTCTTTAAGAATTTCCCACAGTTTGCTGCAATCCACACAGTCAAAGGCTTCAGTGTAGTGAATGAAGCAGAAGTAGATGGTTTTCTTGAATTCTATTGCTTTTTCTATGATCCAACAGATGTTGGCAATTTGATCTCTGGTTCCTCTGCCTTTCCTAAATCCAGCTTGAACATTTGGAAATTCTTGGTTCACATTCTGTTGAAGCCTAGCTTGAAGGATTTTGAACTTTACCTTGCTAGCATGTGAAATGAGCACAATTGTGTGGTAGTTTGAACATTCTTTGGCATTGCCCTTCTTTAGGATTGGAATGAAAACTGACCTTTTCCAGTCCTGCGGCCACTGCTGAGTTTTCCAAATTTGCTTCCATATTTAGTGCAGCACTTTCACAGCATCATCCTTTAGGATTTGAAATAGCTCAGCTGGAATTCTATCACCTCCACTAACTTTGTTCGTAGTGATGCTTCCAAAGGTCCACATGAGTTCACACTCCAGGATGTCAGGCTTTAAGTGAATAATCACACTATCATGGTTATCTGGGTCATTAAGACTTTTTTTGTACAGCTCTTCTGTGTATTCTTGCCACCTCTTCTTAATATCTTCTGCTTCTCTTATGTTTTATAGAAGTAATCAAATTAAAATGAGGCCATTATGGTAGGTCATAATTCAGCATAACTCATGTCCTTTTAAAAAGAAGAAACTTGGAGAGAGACATGAATGCAGGGAGAATGCCATGTGAATATGAAGGTAAAGAGAAGATAATGCTTCTATGAGCCAAAGGACTCTAAAGATTGCTGGAAATCACTAGATGCCGGGGAAGATGCATGAAACCATTTTTACTCACAGCCCTCAGAGGGAACCAAACTTGCTGACACTTTGCTCATGGACTTTTAGCTTTCAGAATTATGCAAAAATATATTTCTGTTCTTTAAGACACTCAGTCTGTGGTACCTTGCTGGCAGCACTAGCAGACTCCATACCACCTGCTCCTCTGCAAATGCTATCCCTGTTAACCTGAGCGGTCTACCCAAAGTGAGATATCATCATGAGGGACTTTTACTCACTCACTCATTCATGGGTTTGTGCTAAGTCATTTCAGTTGTGTCCATTTCAGTCTTTGCAACCCCATGGACTATAGCCCGCCAAATCTTTATCTGTCCATGGGATTTCCCAGGCAAGAATGCTGGAGTGGGTTTTTGTTTCCTTCTCCAGGGGATCTTCCTGATCCAGGAATCGAACCTGCAGTCTCCTGCACTGGCAAGCTATTCTTTACTGCTGAGCCACCTGTGAAGCACTGAGTAGTATATAAAACCATCTTATCTTCTAAAACAAGATTTCAGGCTGGTTTGAACACTAAAATGTCCTATGGCTACCATTTTGGCTTCAATGATCTATGATTTAGAACTTTTCCCATGTCTTTTATTAACATTCATATACTTTTGTAATACTATATGGTGCTCACCCTGAATGGTTATGAATAATTTTATGACTTTATTAACCCAGGTCCTGCCCTCGAGGCACTTACAAGATCTATAGTGTACTGAGCTTCTCTATAAATATTCAGCACATACAAAAACCACTGGCAAAATGTAAAGTAACAATGGCATAAAAAGAAAAATCACCAAACACATTTAGAAACTGAAGACTTAAGGAAGAACAAAAAGGGGGGAAACAATTTATTTTTCAACACTTTCAGTCTTCAAGTCCATAAAGTCCTTTCTTTTTATGTGTTACCGTAAGTGTTATGAATAGTCACATGTGGGTTCAGATCACCCTATGGCAAAACCACAAGGTTAGCAAAGTTTGTATCCCTACCTCAGGCCTTGGCAGTGGTAACTTCTCCACTTCCATGAAACTGCTTTATGCAATGTGTAGCTCTTATTTCCAACCTGTATTTCTCTCAGTATCTTTTGCTTTTTCATTATTAAAATCCAACATGAAGACAAAGATATCCATGGCTTAAAACACATTATAATGACAGAGAATTTGCCTTTTGAATCTTTCCTTCAATCATAATTTGATGAATATTATCCCCATTTTAATCATCTAAAGTATTGACTGATCAAGTAGAGATTATACTTTGTTGTTAAGAAAATGTTCTTCTTGTCTCTGACATCATTCACGGCCATTCTCATACTATACCAACCAGTAATAATACTGCACCAATCAATAATAATAATTCCTGCACAGACCAGTCACTAAGCCACTGCTTAGCAGATGACTCAGCAGTCTCCCCCTCAACTCCCCCCATAAAAAGTAATAATTCGTAACATAATATTATTGAATGCTTACTGTGTGCTAGGCACTCTTCAAGGTATTTCCCATGAATTAACCCATTCAATGCTATCAACTGTCCTGTGAGACAAATCACAGTATTCTCTTCTTTTTAGAGCTCAGTTAATAGCCTAAGGACATGCAATTAGTATGATGTAAATCTAGACAATCCAGATCTAGACAATCTGGATACAGAGCCTACCCACTTCTACTTTTTTTCCGTCTTCACTATTTTAGGAGTACCTCAGTGGAAGAGCTGGATGGAAGACTTGAATTGTCTATGAACCTCACCAAGGTTCATCTGGAGGGTAAAGGTGGAGAGATGTGTGTGTGTGTGTGTGCGTGTATGTGCGTGTGTGTGTGTGAGAGAGAGAGAGAGAGAGAGAGAGAGAGAGAGAGAGAGAGAGAAGTCACTCAGTGTCTGATTCTTTGTGACCCTACAGACTATAGTCCTGGAAGCTCTTCTGTACATGGAATTCTCTAGGCAAAAATACTGGAGTGGTTTGCATGTCCTCCTCCAGGGGATCATCCACACCCAGGGATCGAACCAGAGTCTCCTGAGGCTCCTGCATTTCAGGCAGATTCTTTACCACTGAGCTACTGGGGAAGCCCAAAAGAGGAGAGATAGATGACTTTAATGGATTCTCTGTTTCCCTTCTTTTTCCCCTTGTTCTGCTGTAGACTGAATGTATTCCCTCCAAATTTATATGTTGAAATCTACTCCCCAGTGTGATAGTAATTTAAAGTGGGGCCTTTGTGAGGTAATTAAGTCATGAGAGTGGAAACTTCATGAATAGAATTAATATCTTTATAAAAGAGGCCAGAGGCTTTCCTCACCCCTTCTACCATGTGAGGATAGCCATCTGTGAACCAGGAAGCAGATTCTAACCATACACTCAATCTGCTGACATTCTAACCTCGAACTTCTTAACCAGCAAAATAAATTTCTGGTTTTATAAGACACTCATTTATTGTATTTTGTTATAAGAGCCTAAACAGACTAAAGCACCTTCAATAGACATAAACTTTCAAACTAGAGTGTTTAGACCAGATTATGCTCTGCTATCACCTAGGCTCTTTATATATATATATATATATATATCTCCAGTATCTTGTGCCCCAATGGATGCATAATATATTCAGTCCCCATCTTTACATTCACTGTCTAGTTTCCTCATTAATCTTCATCTACCTGTCACTCTTCTTGGAAGCTTGTTTTCCTGTTTCCTCATTCTGTGTGTGTGTGTGTGTGTGTGTGTGTGTGTTGGTGTGTGTGTGCGCCCTAAGTTGCTTCAGTTGTGTCCGACTCTTCGCAACTCCATAAACTCTAGCTCTTCAGGTTCCTCTGTCCATGGGATTCTCCAGGCAAGAATACTAGAGTGGGTTGCCATTTCCTCCTGCAGGGGATTTTCCCAATCCAGGGATTGAACCTGTTTCTCTTGCATTTTCTGAATTAGCAGGCAGGTTCTTTACCACTAGCGCCTACTCCAGAGATGAATCAGAATATTACAATTCAAGAATATGCTTTATACCTGGAGTTGGGTTACCCATGGGCTTCCCTGTGACTCAGAGGTAAAGAATCTGCCTTCCAATGAGGGAGACACAGGTTCAATCCCTGGGCCAGGAAGAATGGCAACCCACTCCAGTATTGTTGCCTGTGAAATACCATGGGTAGAGGAGTCTGGTAGGCTATAGTCCATGGGGTCACAAAAAAGTCAGGTACAACTTAGTGACTAAACAACAACAATTGGGTTACCCATGTCAGAATTTTCTTTGTCTTGTTCAGAGCTATATTCACAAAATCCTTAAGAGATAGAGTCTTGGGGTGAGTGGAGTGACATCAGAATCTTTTTTTTTTTCCATGAAAGTCATTTGATGGTCAGGGACATACTGCAGTCTTCATTCCTCCTGCCTTCCTCAACAATGCGATGCCAGGGCACAGCATACAGTAAGAAGTCAATAAGTGCTATTGACTGGCTTCTTAACTTCTTTGCATAATTTGATGAGGGTTTCTTCCTCTTTAATTGTGGAACACAAATATATTTCAGGGACTTAATTCTGCAGTGGTCTGACTCATTTGCAATTTATTTTTTAAAGAAATTACTTGATGTCTAAGGGCCCTTAAAAAAAAAAAAGCAGCCTTTTCCTTTTGAACAATGAAATCACGTTTCACTGGCATAATTGGGCTGGAACACAGACAAGCTCAAGTTTAGCTCTAAACTCAGAACCCATGAAGGTCGATTGGAAAAACGCAGTCGCCCATCCCAGTGTTAAGTAGCACTTTTTTTTCAGATTGTGTCACAAACATGCATATAAAACAAGAGCTAAGTGTTACAGATTAAAGCTTGAAGCTTTTCAGCTATGTCAGTTAGGAGAGAAAAATAAAAGGAAACTTGCAATACTTCAATTGTACTTTCTTTAACAGCATAAGGAGTGTGAGGGAAAATCAGTTAGATTAAAGAAATGGGCTCTAGTAGGACCAATTTTTTTTAATTAATTTACCGAGCTTTACTTTTATATCAGGGTAATATCAATTTGCTTACAGCCTAAACAAACAAAATCTGTCTTTTTAAGAAATGTCAATTCTCTTAGCTACTCAATAAATCAACAACAATAAAGGACATGTCCTGCTCATAGACCAATGCACAGCAATAATATCCAACTGTCTCATTCTGTACCCTTTGCTCTGCTAACCACGTTTACCTATTTATAGCCCCATGTCTGCTCCCCTCCTCCATCACCATTTAGCAGCTAGCTTTGACCTTCAGAGTCTGTGGAAACTGTGTACATCTTTTGACTCCTTCTACTTCTACATTTGAGTAACTGCCTTCTACATTCACACTTACCCATCATTGGCTTGTATATTAGTACTCCTGAAAGTATTTTCTTGTTACCCAGCAAAAGGAGATTTGCCACACTAACAGAGGAACAATCTATGAAATGATAGAAAAGAGATTAAATCCCTGGAGATAAAAAAGACTTCGCAAGGCAGTGAGTGTTGTCACTAGTGATGAAGTGTTTTAGGATGGACAAGTGTAAAGGCTATACTTTAAAAAATACATATTGACAAATATTGTTACCATTCAGTTCAGTTCTGCTGCTGCTGCTGCTGCTAAGTCACTTCAGTCGTGTCCGACTCTGTGCAAACCCATAGACAGTAGCCCACCAGTTCAGTTCAGTCCAGTACTCCGATACTTTGACCACCTCATGCAAAGAGTTGACTCATTGGAAAAGACCCTGATGCTGGGAGGGATTGGGGTCAGGAGGAGAAGGGGACAACAGAGGATGAGATGGCTGGATGGCATCACCGACTCAATGCACATGAGTTTGAATAGACTCTGGGAGTTGGTGATGGACAGGGAGGCCTGGTGTGCTACGATTCATGGGGTCGCAAAGAGTCGGACACGGCTGAGTTACTGAACTGAACTGAAGCTGAATCCAGCTTCTATACCCCCAAACTGAATTAAATCGCAGAGACAGAGTTTTGGATAGAGTAGAAAAGAATAGCTTTATTGCTTTGCCAGGCAAAGGGGGGCCACAGCAGGCTAATGCCTTGAGAATTTAGAAGAGGTAGTGAGAAGTTTTTTTTTTGTTTGTTTGTTTTTTGAGTTTTTTTTTTTTAATTTTATTTTATTTTTAAACTTTACATAATTGTATTAGTTTTGCCAAATATCAAAATGAATCCGCCACAGGTATACATGTGTTCCCCATCCTGAACCCTCCTCCCTCCTCCCTCCCCATACCATCCCTCTGGGTCATCCCAGTGCACTAGCCCCAAGCATCCAGTATCGTGCATCGAACCTGGATGGCATCTTGTTAATGGTTCGAAGAGGGTATGATCAGCTCATGGACAATATTCTGGTTGATTGATGGTGAGGTAAGTGGGAGTCAGAATCATCAGTCTTCTGGTTTCAACCTGTCTGGTGTCTATTCACTTGTGGGCAGCAGAGTAGTTAACTCCTTGCACCTGGTGGGGTTTTCAGTATCTGCAAAATAGCTCAAAAATATTGTTATATATAGCTCTAGATGGGAGGAGGACCAGGACTCTGCCCCCAAGACTGCATTATTGTTTCTTTTGACTATTCCTCCCTTGTCTCCACATACCCTCCTTTTTGCAACTAACAACTGTTTCAGCCTGCCTGTTGGAAACTCAAGAAAGTCATGGAGGCTGAATGAAGCCTATTTCCTATCATTAAGAAATGGGGGAAACAGAAAAGCATTTGTTCCCAGAAACTTCGCAGGGTCCTGCTTGGTATCAGTATAGGCACAGGAGATATAAAGTGAAGGAAATCACCGTGTGTCCCTCCGAGAGCATCTGAGTTTGTCTGACCCCAAAGCCAGTGTTCTTTGGCTCAGCCACTCCTCCTTCAGTGCCTCCCCTCATTCTGCAATTTAAGATTTATAATCAATATCCTTTCAACCCCTACCTTCCAACTATCCACCCTCTCAGCCCAACTACCCACACAGGCCTGACCTTTGCAGTTCACTGAGCTTCTGGCCATTGTCAGACCTTTCCTGCACACTGCTATGTCATTGCTTCAGACACTCACACTTGGAATGCCCTTTGGCCACATTTTCACCTAATGAAATTCTGCCTTAAAGAACATCTCTTTATTGAAGCTGTACCCAGTGCCTGATCATATCAAATTCACCTCCTTGGGGGGCCCACAGCGCTGTGCCCTAGTGAAAAATGTGCTGTATATGGTTTTTTCATCTCATTCAAAGAGACTTTAGAAGATTGTTAATAAAGCTACTTGGGGACATATCTGCCTTTCTCATCAGGTTGTGAATTCCTCAAGGAAAAGATTGTAATTTATGTATCTGAAATCTCTGCAGGATCTGGTAAGTGCCCTGCAGCAAGTAGGAGCCTAAACTGAATGTGTATTACCTTGAATAGCTTGGCCTTAGCTTACCTATCTTACATTCTGTAGTCTCTGAAACAGACAGAAAAAAATTAATATGTTAAATGAAATGAAAGTCATTAGGGTGAAATAAATTAACATGTAGAAGAAATGAAATCTCTCATTGTCTCCAAGCCAGTTACCAATATTGGAGAAACACTATTTAACAATTACTAGTTAACTAGATCAAAACTGCCTGGAAGTTACTCTCTGCTACATTAGCATGGTCAAATCAGCATTTATTATGGAATTGGAGGCATATAATGATGTTTTCCAGGTTAAATAAAGGAAAAAGAAAATAAAACAGAGTGGAGAGAAATAATCACAGTCAATAAATGATGTCTCCAGAGGAACATCAATATAATGTAATTAAAAGTCAAGAAAAAAATCTTTTCATTCTGAATGTAGTTAAATTGTTTATCTTTTTACTGTTTGAAACGTTTGATCAAACTTACTCAGCAACGATTCCCTGTGGGCCTTTGCAGGCACAAGATAAATGTGAGGTTTGAAAGTTCTGTTCTTTGGAGATATTTTGATGTATTTTACTTTGAGTTATTTTATGTGTCTGTGTATAAGCATGTGTGCATGCACACCTGCATGCTCGCACACATGCACGCACACACATTCTGTGCAAGAGGCACAGAATGATAAGTCAAAATGCCAACATCTGGCTCTACATCTTAACCCGTGATACTAGCGGAGCACACCACCTTCCTGGGCTTCCTTCTCTTAAAACTAGGGTACTAAAATGGACAGTAACTGAATTTCTTTCTGCTTTTTATGCCCTTGGAGTCTATGCAAATAAGTATCATTTAAATAATCACCCAATACTAGACCTTTTAAGCTTTTTTTATAAAAAGTAATACCTAACAATCTCTCTGATAGGACTCCTATGTTCCCTGGATCATCCTCACTATGAAATCTCAAAAAAGAGACAATGCTTTAGCTGAATCAGTGTTCTGACTTAATCTTACATCAGGTGTTGCCATACAATCTTATTTTGTCTTCTCTCAGTTTGGTTTCACACATGAAAAAAAAGGAAAAAAAAAAAAACGCCCTTGCAAAATGTGTGCAAATTGTTAAATGTCAGCTGAATGTCATTTTCCAAGTTTGGCACTCAAATAAGGCTCTCTGAAAATTGGTTGTCATCTGCTGGGAGTTAAAGGAAAAGATCTTTGAAAAGGTCCTTAGAGGCTTCATTTCTGGAGATTTTTAAGGTCTCACAGGAGCTGACTGTTTCCCCACGCTTGCCCTTCCCCCTGGTGTCCTGCAATGCTGTGGTCCTCCAAGCTTCCATGTCATCAATTGCGTCATTTGCTGGCCAAAAAATGCCCCATCATTGATTCAAAGATGATCATTCTTCACAGACGACATGGAGGTAACTCTTCTATGAAGTTGTCTCGTCTCTTCAGCCGCACAGTCCTTCCCCTGTCTGCAACCCAACAGTGATTGAACCCTGTGCCAGTTAGTCCTGGTTTAGACTAGCCCTGGTTTAGACAATGTTTGTCAGACTACATATTTCTTATCTTGAAACTTGCTTGTAAACTCAAGGTAGAACTCAATTTTACCTTAGCGTTCACATTGCTTAGCACAAAGTTAATCATACAAGAGGCCTTCCAATACACAACACTTGTCACACACTCATCCCTATTGTTCTAAACAAGCAGAATGTCCTCAATTCTTTAAGGATAGACCACACACTGTTACTTCTTTTAAATGATAAGCAATGAAGGCAAAAAAAAAAAAAAACCAAAGAATTAACAGTGATGCTTCCTTTCTTGATTATATAAAATTATATATCAAAGTAACATTTGGGCCTGAATTGCCTGGACCACTGTCTTTTCCACCTAATTAACCTTGCATCCTCTAAAGACATTTGCCCATCCCCTAGGGCTGCTCTTCATAACCTAGATAAAATTGCCACAGTCCACTAGAGAACTTAAACATCACAAATGCCCATACTGAGTACTACTAGGGAGAGAGGTATAAACTGCCCAAGGATGGACATGAGTACCTGATGGAACTATATCCTCTTGAAATCCTGTACATTTGTCTTACTGCCAGATTGACCTTCTCCTGAGAAATGTGGTTATTTTTCTCTCATTGAGGTGTCATAATCAGTGTGTTGGCTCTTGTTTTCCTTCCAGGTAAATGGGATAGAAATAGATGAATAAAAATGCAGAGAGAGCTTTGATGAATCTACACAGTGTTTTATTGCTGATGTAGACAAGTTTCATAAATTTCTAGAAGCGTAATGCTTTAAAAGGAAAGAGAATTGGAGTCAAAAGGGAGGAGGTAAGGGTAATGGAAAAGGTAATGGTAAGTTGATGCACCTTGTCAGTAGTTGGGCAGAAACATTCTGCAGATGGACCTCATCATATAGGAAAAATCAGATGTCATTGAATAGAGCTTAATGTTTTCATCATAGTGAGAAGAGACTTTAACTTGCCTAAGAAAAATGTCTTAAATAAATAATAGATTTTTCAGAGACCACAGACAACAAAAAGGTAAAATATATCTGATTTATGGCAGGTTTAAAAGGTCTTCCCACATGTGAGTCTAGAGCCACAGTCAGTGCCACAGTAAGATGATAAATGAAGAAATAACTCAATGGGAAAGCAACAGTCTCTGGGGTGGTAACCGCCACACCACTCAGCCTCAGATTGGAATCTAAATGCTGAAGATGAGCAAACTACATAACAGGTTTGAAGAGGCAGATAAAGAAAAGAGAGTGACATTGGGAGTCAGAGAAGTGGAATTTTTGTTCCAGATTTACTAATCATTTGCATAACTTTCAGGAAATCATTTCACCTTTCTTTACCTGTACTTCTGTATCTCTGAATGAGAATAACAATAGCCTGTTCTACCCACTCACTGGGATGTTGTATGAAATAAAGCACAGCATGATAATAGATGAACGAGCTCTTTGAAGAACTCAGAGTACCGTATAAATGTGAGGTATTAATGATGTTCTATAGGTATCATTTCAGTGAGAGGGATAAAAAAGAAGGAACCTATTATTAAATTACATATCTGAAGAGATAAGCGGCATATTGGGAGAGCTGCTTTCAAGAGATATTAAAAAATCTGGCATTCTGTCTTTTAAACAGCAGCCAATCCTCATGCAAAATCATAGATCTGAGATGAGAGAGGGATAGCTGATGGTGTACAGAGGGTGAACGGTGTACCTGAGTGAATTGCAGGAATGCACTGACAAAACAAAATTGGTGACTTACGTAATGAACACCACAAATTAGCGAGGATACAAAAGACAATATTATAAAGAAGTAAGAGAAGATGGAGGTTCAGGGCAAATTGAAAGCTGCCTGATGAGCTTGAAAGGATAATTATGAATAAGCACTCCTTCCTGCCCAAAGACATGGGAGCTTCACAACTACAGATAGTGAGCCAAACCTTCACTGAGGTTCATCCCGCCAGTAGTGTGAACAATACCTTCAGAAGACAGTTAACTCCAGGTTCAAGGAAAAATAATTATTTAAAAAGTACTTAACGTGGAGGAGGCAATGGCACCCCACTCCAGTACTCTTCCCTGGAAAATCCCATGGACGGAGGAGCCTGGTAGGCTGCAGTCCATGGGGTTGCTAAGAGTCGGACACGACTGAGCGACTTCCCTTTCACTTTTCACTTTCATGCATTGGAGAAGGAAATGGCAACCCACTCCAGTGTTCTTACCTGGAGAATCCCAGGGACGGGGGAGCCAGGTGGGCTGTCATCTCTGGGGTCGCACAGAGTCAGACACGACTGAAGTGACTTAGCAGCAGCAGCAGCAGCAGCAACGTACACCTAGCATTTTCTCAGATTTGTCTTTTAGGTTGGGGAGAGGGGATCAAGAAAAAGAAACATTGGAAAACTCTGCCCTTATAGGCTAGCTATAGAAAGGATGAAAATGGAAACTGTGCTTAAATGCTAACCACAGGTCACTGGCTATGACTATTAAACTTGCTTAGTTGGTTATTATATTAGTTTTATATTGGTTAGTTGGTTATTATATTTTAGCTGATATGTATGGATGTGAGAGTTGGACTGTGAAGAAGGCTGAGCACCAAAGAATTGATGCTTTTGAACCGTGACATTGGAGAAAACTCTTGAGAGTCCCTTGGACTGCAAGGAGATCCAACCAGTCCATTCTGAAGGAGATCAGCCCTGGGGTTTCTTTGGAAGGAATGATGCTAAAGCTGAAGCTCCAGTACTTTGGCCACCTTATGTGAAGAGTTGACTCATTGGAAAAGACTGATGCTGGGAGGGATTGGGGGCAGGAGGAGAAGAGGATGACAGAGGATGAGATGGCTGGATGGCATTACCAACTTGATGGACGTGAGTCTGAGTGAACTCTGGGAGTTGGTGATGGACAGGGAGGCTTGGTGTGCTGAAATTAATGGGGTCAAAAAGAGTCAGACACGACTGAGTGACTGAACTGAACTGAACTGATAGTGGCTAGAAAGATAATAAGAAGGTTTGCTCCATGATATCTGAAAATGTTTCTGGTCCTTAAATTCTAAAAATTTTATGAGCATTTTCTTTGCTAGAAATAATATTCAGAGACTGCTCTCTATAAAAGACTAGAAAGTATCTTGGGAGAGGTGAAAGCTGTCTACCTCACATTTAGGAATGCCATACCCAGTTGAGTATATGTTCATGCTGAAAAGAAAGTCTTAAAAATAAAAGTAGGTGAAAATCTATATACTAGACACTAAAGTCCATTTCTAGCTTCCAAAACACTGGCAACTAGGTTTCTACCCACTTCTACACCCTCTAAACTATCTCATTCACTTCTTCCAGGGGAAGAGATTTGGAAGACACTCTTTGGGAAAAATGTACAAATTAAAAAAGAAATCTATAAAGATTCTGGGGCTCAAAGCCTTCCCTGGTCCTTACAATGGAACTCAGGACTAGTAGGTCCCATTCCACACAGAGTCTCAATAGCTCAGCTCTGAAAAGAGAGCCTGGGGTCTCCAAGTAGCAGAGTGTGCTGTAATGTGTTCAGTTGCTTCTGTTTCTTTGTGACCCTATGGAGAGTAGCCAGCCAGGCTCCTCTGTCTCTGGAATTTTCCAGACAAGATTACTGGAGTGGGTTGCCATTTCCTCCTTCAGTGGATCTTCCTGACCCAGGAATGGAACTGGGGTCTCCTGCGTCTCCTGCATCACAGGCAGATTCTATACCACTGAAGCACCAGGGAAGCTCCTCCAGGTAGCATGGGTAGCCTCCAAAGCAAACTCTCAAACAGAAACAACAAAAGGAAATCAGATCAGATCAGATGAGTCGCTCAGTCGTGTCCGACTCTTTGCAACCCCATGAATCGCAGCATGCCAGGCCTCCCTGTCCATCACCAACTCCCGGAGTTCACTCAGACTCACGTCCATTGAGTCAGTGATGCCATC
>NW_011494809.1:1520398-1538063 GCF_000754665.1 Bison bison bison | reverse complement strand
ACATGAGGTGGCCAAAGTACTGGAGTTTCAGCTTTAGCATCATTCCTTCCACAGAAATCCCAGGGCTGATCTCCTTCAGAGTGGACTGGTTGGATCTCCTTGCAGTCCAAAGGACTCTCAAGAGTCTTCTCCAACACCACAGTTCAAAAGCATCAATTCTTCAGTGCTCAGCTTTCTTCACAGTCCAACTCTCACATCCATACATGATCACTGGAAAAACCATACCCTTGACTAGACAGACCTTGTTGGCAAAGTAATGTCTCTGTTTTTCAATATGCTATCTAGGTTGGTCATAACTTTTCTTCCAAGGAGTAATATATTTAGAGAATTAGCAAAACTCAAGTTCAATATTTGGGCAAGAATTCTCTATAGGTAATGATATATACTTCTGTCAGGAGGGATGTAGTGTTTGGGTGTCTACGTTTTTGTGACATTTTGACCTTTGAAAAATCACTGAACTTGAGTGCCGAAGAATTGATGCTTTTGAACTGCGGTGTTGGAGAAGACTCTTGAGAGTCCCTTGGACTGCAAGGAGATCCAACCAGTCCATTCTAAAGGAGATCATCCCTGGGTGTTCATTGGAAGGACTGATGTTGAAGCTGAAACTCCAATACTTTGGCCACCTGATGCGAAGAGCTGACTCATTTGAAAAGCCCCTGATGCTAGTAAAGATTGAGGGCAGGAGGAGAAGGGGGCAACAGAGGATGAGATGGTTTGATGGCATCACCGACTCAATGGACATGGGTTTGGGTATACTTTGGGAGTTGGTGATGGACAGGGAGGCCTGGTGTTCTGTGGTTCATGGGGTCGCAAAGAGTCAGACACGACTGAGCAACTGAACTGAACTGAGCTGAATTGCATTATTTCATTAAAGTTTGCAAAATAACCTAATTCTACATGTTTTCTTCATTTTATTAGCTGGACTGTTTTTATTAAAATAAAAATTCCTACCATATTTGATTTTCTTTTTTTTATTATTTTATTTTATTTTTTAAACTTTACAATATTGTATTAGTTTTGCCAAATATCAAAATGAATCCGCCACAGGTATACCTGTGTTCCCCATCCTGAACCCTCCTCCCTCCTCCCTCCCCTTACCCTCCCTCTGGGTCATCCCAGTGCACCAGCCCCAGATTTTCTTTTATATGAAGAAAGTCATGACAAGTGCTTAATTTTTACCTTTTTAAACTAATTTTCACAATAAAAAGTTGGTTCTCTAGCCTTCTCCAAAGATAATCAATGAAGTTTCTTTTTCTTAAGTACCGTCAAAAACTGATACACTTATATGTCATCAGTCTGCTACAATCTATCATGAATACTGTTCTTTTTGATGCTCAAAACTTTATCAAGTCGGTTCCTGAGTCCTTTGACATGACCTGGGATTCTTCGGCAGCATCTTTATTTTAGATTTGACAAGATGTTCCTGGATCATCTTGTATGTTTCCAGCTTTAGATCTGGATTCTTTCAGTTCTCTAAAATCTTCTGGTTGTTTCTAGCGGAAAATGACATTTCTACATCAGAATCTTTTGCCCTAAAGCCATTTCCTTTCCTCTTTTTAATGAGATTTAAAAGTATATTCATCCAGAATGCTTGGTTGTTTGTACTGGTGTTAATCACTCAGTCATGTCTGACTCTTTGTGATCCCATAGACTGTAGCCCATCAGGCTCTTCTGTCCATGGAAATTTCTAGGCAAGAAAACTGGACTGGGTAGCCATTCCCTTCTCAAGGGGATCTTCTTGACCCAGGAATTTAACCCAGGTCTCCCACATTGCAGGCAGATTCTTTACCATCTGAGCCACCAAGGAAGTCCTTGTAATGGTAGGATTGATTTAAATTACCTAGTCTATCATTCAAACAAACTCATCTCAGGAACTTTGACAAATCTGTTTCTTGGCATTTTCTTCCCCCAGTTATTTGACTGGCTCATTCTTCAATTCTATCAAGCCTTTGCTTAAAATTCAGCTTTTCCATGAATAGTTCCCTGATTGGATAGCAGAGAAGTTAGTGAGGACTGATTAAAACTCAACATTCAAAAAACAAATATCATGGCATCTGGTCCCATCACTTCACGGCAAATAGATGGGGAAACAGTGGAAACAGTGACAGACTTTATTTTCTTGGACTTCAAAATCACTGCAGATGGTGACCTCAGCCATGAAATTAAAAGACACTTGCTCCTTGGAAGAAAAGCTATGGCCAACCTAGACAGCATATTAAAAAGCAGAGACATTACTTTGCTGACAAAGGTCCATCTAGTCAAGCTATGGTTCTTCAAGTAGTCACGTATGGTTCTGAGAGTTGGACCATAAAACAAGCTGAATGCCAAAGAATTGCTGCTTTTGAACTGGTGTTGGAGAAGACTCTTGAGAGCTCTTTGGACAGCAAGGAGATCAAACCAGTCCATCCTAAAGGAAATCAGTTCTGAATATTCATTGGAAGGACTGATGCTGAAGCTGAAGCTCCTATACTTTGGCCACTTGATGAGAAGAGCTGACTTATTAGAAAAGACCCTGATGCTGGGAAAGATAGAAGGCAGAAGAAGAAGGAGATGACAGAGGATGAGATCGTTGGATGGCATCACCAACTTGATAGACATGAGTTTGAGCAAGCCCCAGGACTTAGTAATGGACAGGAAAGCCTGGCATGCTGCAGTCCATGGGGCTGCAAAGAGTCAGACACAACTGAGCAACTGAACTGAACTGACTGAATCAATGAATTAATGAATAGTGCATATATAAAGCACAAAGAGAGGCTTATTAAAAAGGAACATAGAATGGCCAAAAAAGAACTTTAATTTTAAAATATCATAGCAAAATAAAAAATTCAAAATCCAGAAGCACGAATGTCTAAAACAAAGTCAAAAATCAAAAATACTCTCAAAGGTAAAAAGATAATATTAAAAATAACTTTAAATGTCACAGAAATAAAGAATACAGATTTCTGGAAAGAATTAAAAGAAATCACTGAATGCCAATCGTGATAGATGTAAAAGACACATATCAATGCATACTATCACAAAATTTCACAACATTGTAGACCAAATGACAATCCTCAAAATTTCTACCAAAAGGCAGCACAGTAATTACACATGAAAGTTATAATGTTACTAAATTCTGAAAAGAATGATTCTCAATCTAGAATAAATATCAATCAAGTATAAAAGGGAGAATAAGGACATTTTCAAACATGTGAGTTCTCACAAAGGGAGAGGCCAGGATTTATATCAAGCATGGAGAATTGAGTCCAGATTCCTGCAAAGTAGAAAGAGACAGAGGGAGGAAGGAAAATAAAAAGAATGGAAGGATGCACAAAGGACTATCTGATTCGTTTGAACCAACAGAGAGGATATCTCTACAAATGTCGGATTATCTAAGGATGTTTTATTTATTGATACACAAAGATCCTAGCAAGTAAATATATATAGCTATTAAATTTAAAAGAGACAGTGTTGAAAAAAAGAAACAAAATTAGTATATCATATGGATCAGCTATGAATAATGTTTACATAGCCTTAATGAACTAAATATTGCCTAGTGATCTCAAAACTATGCCTTATTTATATTGGGAGAAGGTGGAAAGGGAATGGCCTGGACTACTGTATGTATTCAGAGGGTGGTGCATGTAACAGAGCTAAATTTATTTTTCAAAGGAAGGATTAGATGGTACTGTATTTAGCTGGAAGATTTAGAAATAACAAAATAAAAAATGGTACTTGTAAACATGAAAATGAACACTAAAATACAGAGGTGAAAGAGGTAAAAATATTATCCTGAAGGAGCAGAAATTGGGAATGGAAAGATACTTTTTTTTATACTTAGTAAAATTATTTGACTTTTTAGCTGAGTTTTCATATCTTTGAGAAAACTGTTTAAAGATTTTTTTTTTAAAGAGGGAATAGACCTCAAAAGGGAAACATTTGGGAAATAAATTAGTCTAATTAATGTCAATCTACATAAGATAAAAGCATGTGTTCTAGTCCAAGAGTAAGGCAGATGATGTCTTGAACAAAGTTGGATGTGGGCAACCAGAGGCTATCTCACCTGGGCTCTGATGTTGTAGGTAGTTTTGCTCCCAAAATATGGGAACTGGAAATCCAATATGGTTTGGTTTCTCTAGGGCTCTCTTGATCTTTCCAAAGAATTCACTAGCCAAGAAAAATTGTTCAAAGATTCAAACGTCCTCAGGCAATTGCTGACACTGAGAAAGGCAATGTGCGATCATGAACACTGGGTCTATTGAGGCTGATTGAGACTAGGCCAGTAGAAGTGATCAGCAAATGACAGGCCCAGGATCCTAAAGAACATATAGATGCAAAGAACCTCATTTTATCCACAATTCAAGCCCTTCACCGTATATTCTCAGCCTTTGCCTTAAATTCTTCCCAAACTCCACCCAGGTCTTAACTCTCTTAGGGTAACAAATAATCAATATTATATAATCTCTTTCCCTTTATTTTTTTTCTAACACTCATATATATCCAAGAAGTTTGTTACCTGGGATTTGTTCTTCTAATTCTATATTTTTAATGTGTACTACTGTGCCTGTGTGTATGTCTTAAGTTGATTTAGTTGTATCTGACTCTGCAACCCTATGAACTGTAGCTTGCCAGGCTCCTCTGTCCATAGATTCTCCTGACAAGTATACTTGAGTGAATTGCCATGCCCTCCTCCAGAGGATTCTCCCGACCCATGGTTCAAAGCTGCATCTCTTTGGTCTCCAGCGCTGGCAAGTGGGTTCTTTGCCACTAGCGCCCCATGGAAGCCCTCTCTTTCTGCCTATAAAACATAACATGAAATTTTTCTTGGGAACACACAGAAACTTTTTAAATGTACCCTTAGCATATGTATTGTTTAATTCATGTTTTTCCTTGTTTCAGTACAATAAAATACCCCCAAAGAAGTTCAAGTTCATCATTTTGCAGTTATCTTTATAACATTCTGGTCCATCTATACAATGGGCTCATTTCTATACACATCCTTCTCACCTGCTCAAAACTGTCCTTCAAAATTCTATAAAAAATATAGATACAAACTGTTACCTGCTGGAAGTTTATCAATAATAAAGGCATAATGGCACCCCACTCCAGTACTCTTGCCTGGAAAATCCCATGGACGGAGGAGCCTAGTAGGCTGCAGTCCGTGGGGTCACAAAGAGTCAGACAGGACTGCGTGACTTCACTTTCATTTTTCACTTTCATATATTGGAGAAGGAAATGGCAACCCACTCCTGTGTTCTTGCCTGGAGAATCCCAGGGACGGCAGAGCCTGGTGGGCTGCCGTCTCTGGGGTCGCACAGAGTCAGACACGACTGAAGCAACTTAGCAGCAGCATATACCATACACGACTATGGTATATAAACTATACATATACACTACATAGAGTGAAGAGACCTCAGCAGCATGGACAGCTAGTTTAAAAGATTCCTGAAACTCAACAAAGTCTATGTGTCCAGCATGTCTAAAATTCTTCAAAAAGTATAATTCTTTGGACTTAGATTAGAGAGTTTCCTGTAAACTGCAAATTTTCGTTCTTACCAAGGGGAAAGAAAGATCCCAGATTTTTTCCTAAACCAAATTTGACTGGTGGAAGGGAAATAAATATAAAGATTCCGGGTGTCTAGGGTGGTCTAGATTTTAAGAGTAGGGATGAACCTAGAGGAGAAGATTGATGACCCTGATCATTGTCTACTTTACAGCCTGTCTCTATATCAGTCACAGGTAAAAGCAATAGGACTTCTGTTGAAGGTAGGATGGGAGCACACGCAGAAGTCAATCCCATAGCATACATCCTGATATATGGGGACCAGTGTTCTGTGTTCAGTTCTGTGGTGACTTTCTTGCTTCTGGCCCAGGAACAACATTTGTACTGATGTCCTTTCTCTATCCTCCTTTGCACATGGTCACACTCAGGCTCAACACAGAAGACTAAAGGAATTGAAAACATCTAACCATTATCCACATGTATCAAATGTAGATAATGGACCATATACTGAGATGCTTACAATTTACCAGTGTGACCAGTGTGACAGTTAACTCCCATTTTTTGAGTTACTACCATAGTGTAAGTATAATATATCCAATGAATTGTTTCAATAAATTGTAAGACATTTCCAGATCAGTTATTTTTCCCCATTCTATAGAAAAGGTAACTGAGGCAGAAGGCCAACCAGGTAGTGAATGACATAGATGGGTTTCTCAGACATTTTTGCTTAGTTCATAATTCATGCTATTTCCACTATGTTGGGCTGCTTCTCTGAACAAAGCACACTTTTCGATCTCAGTAACAAACTAATGGGGACTATCACTTGGAAAAAGAAACCCATTGTCAGTGGCACTTAAATCACACCAAACTGGCAATTACATAAACCACTTTATGTGGAAGACTGTCCTGGTAAAGAGTGCACACATATAAGTGCATGTATAGGTATAAAAGTATTACAAATCCTTGAGTGTATTATATAAAGGAAACTTTGTAATTCATATAATGCAAAGTAGTGTTGACCTGCTTTGTAACATATTTAGACCCACTCACCCCTATGACCTTCTTAACATTCTATTACTTTGCACTATGAAAATCTTCTGTGTGCATACACTTTCAACTACTTAGGTTGGTTATCTTTCCATGTAAATACTTCAGACTTTGTATCTGATATAGGATTAGTTCTAGTAAGATCAGTTCAGTTGCTCAGTCATGTTGGACTCTTTGTGACCCCATGGACTGTAGCACTCCAGATTTCCCTGTCCATCACCAACTCCCAGAGCTTACTCAAACTCATGTCCATCGACTCAGTGATGTCATCCAACCATCTCATCCTCTGTCATTCCCTTATCCTGCCTTAGACCTTTCCCAGCATCAATTCCTCACTGCTCAGCTTTCTTTATAGTCCAACTCTCACATCCATACATGACTACATACATCATAGCTTTGACTTGAAGAGATCTCGTCTTTTCCATACTATTGTTTTCCTCTATTTCTTTGCATTGATCACTGAAGAAGGCTTTCTTATCTCTCCTTGCTATTCTTTGAAACTTGAAAAGCTTAGAACTAAAACAGAGAGAAGGAGGTCATAAACAATGGAAATTCAAGAAAGAACATAAATATGCCTAAACTAGAAAGCAGAAATATCTGCTGTTACCCTAGCTCTATCCCACATTGGAAGCTTTATTCTCCTTTAAAGTATTAATAAGTAGAGAAGTTTCTGGAGCTCAGAATCAACAAGATTCAGTTTTTCCTTATTCCAAGTTAAAGAACAATCTCCTTTCCACCCCACACTCTTTCCATCCTGTAACTTGTTGGATATTAATAAGAAACTCAAAATGGTCAACTCACAGATTTTCAAACAAACTTGGCAAAACTCAAAAGACAGCTTCAAATGGACAAGGAGAATACTAGACCTTCTGGGGTACTATCCACCTAGTCAGAACATTTTACCATTCATCCATCAGTACTTATTTCCTCATTCCAAAATGGCCCCATGCCATGACAGGGTGCCACCTGCTGCCCTGCAATCATTTCTGTACACATTGCACCTTTGGCAAGAGACTGACATTCTTGTCTAAGGCACTTATTGGTCTTACATTTATGATAATTTATCAAATGTCTTGCTGAAATTCTAAATATTTTTTATGAGGGCATGTAAGAGACTCATAGCATCTTAGCTCTATTTGGCAAAAATTGAAAGCTTTGAAATTTCCTGGGCTCTTTTAAAAAGAAGCTTAAGGCAAATCCATTCCTTATATCTCCTAAAGGAATTGCTATCACCCTCAGGCTGTAGGCATTTCTGATGCCAAGGTTGGCATGCTGAATCGTTATTTTCTGTAATCTATTGCATGAAACCATGTAAAATCCTGACAGTTGCATTTGCAGTTAGGTCCTAGTCTATCAATCACCAGGGCACTTCTCCTCAGTGAGTCACTCGATACCAGATCCTCCCATCATCAGTATCATGTAGCCAATACATGCTTGCTGACAACTATCTTATGCCAAATGGGTCTGAATGCATGAAATTAGAGAAGAAAGGATAGCTCTAGACCAGGTGTGATAAGAGTAATGGAAGCCTTCAATAAAATTGTGATGACCCCTATTGCAGATGGATTAACAGAGGCTAAGAGAAATAAAGTAAATTGTGCATTGACAACAAAGTTCAAAGGTGCCGTGCTTGATAACAGGACTCCATGTTTTCAAAGATCATGCTATATCCACTTCTTAGTGATACCACAGGGAGAGAATACACACTTTGAGTAAATGTCACGTTGAGTAATCTACATTTCTGCATGATTATTTGGCATCCAATTGAAAACGTTCTAAAAGATACCTCTATCCACTGCTGAAATTATGCTAAAAGAATGCATACACACACACACACGATGCCTTGTTAGAGACAGGGAGAGGCAGAATCACATGGCTACCTTATTTAACCAAAACAAAAAAATCTAGCATTAAGAACATACTTGAGGGGAATAAAGTTTCCTGTATTTCAGGAAGTATATCCAGATTACCAGAAAATTGGCCATCAATCTATTTCCAGAACATGGGTAGTTTTGTCTTAACTGCAATGATGTAGCCATGCTACTAAAAATGAAAATAGTGAAACAGCTATAGAAAAATATCCAATAAAAATATAATGCAATATACCAATGTGAATAACATGAAGGTTTAAAATTTGTAGTAGTCACATTCAAATAGTAAAAAAAAAAAAAACAAGAAAAGAAAGTATGCAATCCCAAAGAAAGGCAATGCCAAACAATGTTCAATCTAGCACCCAATTGCATCCATCTCATACACTAGCAAAGTAATGCTCACAATTCTCCAAGCCAGGCTTCAAGAGTATGTGAATTGAGAACTTCCAGATGTTTAAGCTGGATTTAGAAAAGGCAGAGGAACCAGAGATCAAATTGTCAGCATCTGTTGGATCATAGAGAATTCCAGAAAAAAAAAAATCTACTTCTGCTTCCTTGATTACACTAAAGCCTTTGACTGTGTGGATCAAAACACACACAGAATTGTGGAAAATTCTTAAAGAGATGGGAATACCAGACCACCTTACCTGCCTCCTGAAAATTTTGTATGCAGGTCAAGAAGCAGGAGTTAGAACTGGACATGAACAATGGACTAGTTCAAAATTGGGAAAGGAGTACGTCAAGGCAGTATATTGTCACCCTGCTTATTTAACTTATATGTACAGTACATCATGCGAAATGCCTGGCTGGATGAAGCACAAGCTCGAATCAAGATTGCCAGGAGAAATATCAATAACCTCAGATATGCAGATGACACCACCTTTATGGCAAAAAGTGAAGAACTAAGGAGCCTCTTAATGAAAGTGAAAGAAGAGAGAGAAAAAGCTGGCTTAAAATTCAACACTCAAAAAACGTCCCATCCCATCACTTCATGGCAAATAGATGGGGAAACAATGATAATAATGACACACTTTATTTTCTTGGGCTCCAAAATCACTACAGATAGTGACTGCAGCCATGAAATTAAAAGATGCTTGTTCATTGGAAGAAAAGCTATGACCAACCTAGACAGCATATTAAAAAGCAGAGACATTACTTTGCCAACAAAGGTCCGCCTAGTCAAAGCTATAGTTTTTCCATTGGTCATGTATGGATGTGAGAGTTGGACTATAAAGAAAGCTGAGCTTGGAAGAATTGATGCTTTTGAACTGTGGTGTTGGAGAAGACTCTTGAGAGTCCTTTGGCCTGCAAAGAGATCCAACCAGTCCATCCTAAAGGAAATCAATCCTGAATATTCATTTGAAGGACTTATGCTGAAGCTGAAACTCCAATACTTTGGCCACTTGATGTAAAGAACTGACTCACTAGAAAAGACCCTGCAGCTGGGAAAGATTGAAGGCAGGAGGAGAAGGGGACAACAGAGGATGAAACAATTGGATGACATCACCAACTCAATGGACATGAGTTTGAGCAATCTCTGAGAGTTCGTGATGGACAGGGACGCCTGGCATGCTGCAGTTGTTGGGGTCTCAAAGAGTCAGACATGACTCAGTGACTGAACTGAACTGAATGCTAGTTTTTAAAGTGAAATTTTATTAACTTAATTGACATGGTTGAGGTTGCTATAACAAAATGTCAGACTGGATAGCTTATAGACAGCATAAACTTACTTATAGTTCTAAAGGCTGGGAAGTCCAAGATCAAGCTGCTGGAACATTCAGTACCTGGTGGGGGTGCATTTTCTGTTTCACTGATGGCCATCTTTTCCATGTTCTCATGTGGCAAAGGAGATAAGGGAGGTTTCTTGGGGTTTCTTTTATATGAGAACAATCTTATTCATGAATGCTCCACTTCATGACTTAATTACCATCCAAAAGCCCCACTTCTAAATGCTGTCACATTAAGTATTACATTTCAACACATGAATTTTTGGCAAAATACAAACATATTTGGTCTCTAGTACTTAATGTATTCAAAATATTATTTCAGGATATAATCTATATTACAAACTATTCGTGAATATTTTACATTTTTATAAATCCAATGTGTATTATGAACTTGAAACTCAACCTTAATCAGACTAGACTAAACTAAATAGCTATATAGAATTAAAGGCTATCACTCTGGTTAATGTGGCTTTATAGTATGACCAATGAAAAGAGCTAGAGTGTGTGTGCATCAGTACATTAGAACAATATCTGTTTTTCTCCTTACTGGTGCCCTTGGCTCATAAATAAAGATCCTGACTAAACTGGGGAGTCAAGGGGAATTGAAAAGGCTGGAGAAAGATTTCAAGGATAAGTACAGGCAGCCACAATTGACATCCCTAAGGGAAAGAGCTATCTACTTGCAGATATATCACTGAAACGGATGGGTGAGCTAGGGAAAGAGAAGTCTTAGAAGCAAGACTTCTTGTAATGTGTAGATTTATAAATACCTTGGAGTATGAACCAGAAAGTGGGGAAAGTCAGAAACTCTGAAAGACAATCTGCCCTGAAGAGGAATGGAACAGGAGCTGGGAACATGCACCAGAAGCCCACTGAGGATTCCAGAAGATTCAGCCCCTGCCCACTGCTAGAGAGGAACCAATAGCCATACCTTTGGTTGACAAATATTTTGGTTGAGAAATATTTCTCCCAGAAGAAAAAAAAAAAGAAAGCTGGGCAGAAACAATAATAGCAATATAACTGAAAATAGCATTGTAAATCAATGGCGAAAAGATGGGTTATTCTATTTCATAACTGTCATTGAGAATGTGAATTAGGAAAACACTAGGTATATCAAAGTGTTAAACCTTTCTCTTTAATAAAATAGTAGAGAGCTAGAAGAAAATATCAGAGAAGATCAATATTTTCCCAAGATGAAAAGGATTTTTCTAAGCATAAAATTTATGGAAGAAAGCCATTGGGAGTGTGAGAAACAATCAATGTGTTCGTATCAAAAATAGAAGAGTTCTGAAATCCCTCAAACATAAGCTGAATTAAAAACAAATGATAAATAAGAAAATGTTAACATAAATTTTTTGACAAATTGAAATAAAAAGTAATGAATGAAAGACATGTATAGACATTTCAAAAAAAAAGAAAATAGAGAAGTAGATGAATGGCATGAACAGACAATAGCCTGACAGAATTCAAATAAACTGAAAGCTGAATTACAATATTTAACCTTAATAATAAGGATAATATTGTAATTCAGCTTTCAGTTGATGAAAGTCAAAGTGGAGAGTGAAAAAGTTGGCTTAAAGCTCAACATTCAGAAAACGAAGATCATGGCATCTGGTCCCATCACTTCATGGGAAATAGATGGGGAAACAGTGGAAACAGTGTCAGACTTTATTTTTGGGGGCTCCAAAATCACTGCAGATAGTGACTGCAGCCATGAAATTAAAAGACGCTTACTCCTTGGAAGGAAAGTTATGACCAACCTAGATAGCATATTCAGAAGCAGAAACATTACTTTGCCAACAAAGGTTCGTCTAGTCAAGGCCATGGTTTTTCCTGTGGTCATGTATGGATGTGAGAGTTGGACTGTGAAGAAAGCTGAGCACTGAAGAGTTGATGCTTTTGAACTGTGGTGTTGGAGAAGACTCTTGAGAGTCCCTTGGACTGCAAGGAGATCCAACCAGTCCATTCTGAAGGAGATCAGTCCTGGGATTTCTTTGGAAGGAATGATGCTAAAGCTGAAACTCCAGTACTTTGGCCACTTCATACGAAGAGTTGACTCATTGGAAAAGACTGTGATGCTGGGAGGGATTGGGGGCAAGAGGAGAAGGGGACAACAGAGGATGAGATGGCTGGATGGCATCACTGACTCGATGGACGTGAGTCTGAGTGAACTCTGGAAGCTGGTGATGGACAGGGAGGCCTGGCGTGCTGCGATTTATGGGATCGCAAAGAGTCCAACATGACTGAGCAACTGAACTGAACTGAACTGAGTAATAATAAAACAATTCAAAAGACACCATGCATGTGAAATTCATCTATGGGATTTGTTTATCCTAGCATTACATGTACCAGCAAAAGATAAAGATTGGGGATACTATATGCTAATAAAGGGAAAATTGGTTAAATTAAATTGAATTACATATAAAATTATAATAATGTTTAATGATGTTTTTAATGTGCAATAAATAGGAAAATTCAGTGTACAAATATCTATGTGGAATAATTCTGAATTAAAAATATGATACAGACTCATTTCACATATAAATGTATTTTTGTTAAATTATATGTGCTTATATTTTAATAACTAGATATATTATTAATTTATATTTTATTAAGAACATATATGTATATAAGGGTCTATGTATTTAGATTAATTATAATATGTACCTAGACACATGGACTTACCAGGTGGCGCTAGTGGTAAAGAACCCACCTGCCAATGCAGGAGACAAAAGAGAGATGCAGGTTCAATCCCTGGTCGGGAAGATCCCCCAGAGGAGGACATGGGAACCCATTCCAGTATTCTTGCCTGGAGAATTCCATGGACAGAGGATCCGGGTGTTCTATGGTCCATAGAGTCACAAAGAGTCAGACATGACTAAAGAGACTTAGCATGCTTGCATAAAGACACATATAGAAAACAGAAACAGACAAATACATTCATAGAAAAAAATTTGAAATAAACACATTAGATTTTAACATAGTTATATCTGGAAAGTTGTTATGAATTTTTATCTTTCTGTATTTTTTGCAGAAAGATAAAAGACTTTTATTTTGTATTGTTTGTACTTTTTAATCTTTTTCTATTTTTCAAGATATAAAACAATCATGTATTATTTTTATTTTTATCATTATTACTGATAAAAATATCCTAAGTACGAGGAGATAATACATTTAATATGTGGCAAGAGAGGGAGATGACTACCAAGACTAATAACATGTCTATGCTGGAGCCAAAGTACTAAAGGTTAATTTCTAGTTCACGTGAAAAAAGTTGCTGCATTACAGCATCCACGGGGACAGATTACACATCTACTATGAGGAACTTAAAGAGAGAGAAATAAATATGAGTGGGAATTCCTGGGATCTGACTTGGCTGGAAATGAAACCAAATCCTTGAAGAATTTTTGAAAAATAGAAGGTAAAGGCTTGGGGTTGAAGAACATTTTTGATAAAGACAAAATTCCCAGACAGTTCCTGTGCAGGAGCTTCTTTTATATAAGGTGTGCAGGATACTTCTCTTCCTTACAAGTTCTCTTCCTTCCAGAAAGCAATTCAAGCCATCTAGTTTCCAGTCTGGATGTTCTTGGATCTAGGAAGGTGGTAGAACTGTATCAGCTTCCTAGACATAGAGTTCAGAGATCCTGATGCTATGCTATGCTATGCTAAGTCACTTCAGTCGTGTCCGACTCTGTGTGACCCCATAGACGGCAGCCCCCCAGGCTCTGCCATCCCTGGGATTCTCCAGGCAAGAAGACTGGAGTGGGTTGCCAATTCCTTATCCTGATAACGCTCACTAAAAGATCCCCTCCTCTAGAATAAGGATATAGTAGATGATAATTTCAGTTTAGTTAATGCATTAATAACTAATTCTTTCCTTGTATCTTGGCCAAAGTCACAGACTACTCATTTGGCCATTGTGTTTAGGCCAAGCATTCATTATAATAGGATTATTGCTGGACAGAAATCTAAGTTCAAGATATATATTGTGTGTGTGTGTGTGTGTGTGTGTGTGAATGTGTATGTGTTCAGTCATGCCTAACTCTTTGTGACCCATGGACTGTGGCCCGCCAGGCTCTTCTGTCCATGGAATTTTCCAGGGAAGAATTCTGGAGTAGTTGCCATTTTCTACTCTAGGGGAAATCTTCCTGACCCATGGATCGAACCCATGTCTCTGCATCTTCTGCATTGGTAGGCAGATTCTTTACCACTGCATGACCTGGGAAGCCCCTTCAAGATATACTGCTGCTGCTGCTGCTAAGTCGCTTCAGTCATGTCCGACTCTGTGCGACCCCATAGACAGCAGCCCAGCAGGCTCCCCCGTCCCTGGGATTCTCCAGGCAAGAGCACTGGAGTGGGTTGCCATTTCTTTCTCCAATGCATGAAAGTGAAAAGTGAAAGTGAAGTCGCTCAGTCGTGTCCAACTCTTAGCAACCCCATGGACTGCGGCCCACCAGGCTCCTCCATCCATGGGATTTTCCAGGCAAGAGTGCTGGAGTGGGGTACCATTGCCTTCTCCGTCAAGATATACTATTAGCATGTAATTCTCAATTTCTGAGAATATATGCTTATTGAAATAGACATTTCAATTAACTGCACACAATTTGATTGTAATGATCTCAATCTTTAATCTCATATGGCATTTCTTAGTTTCCATTTCCTGCCTTTCACTTTTAGTACACCTTCATCCTGTTTTTTTGTTTTTGGAAACTGTCTCCTCTGCAACTAGTTCTTCTTTCTGCTTAAGGGAATTTCACCTAGCTAGTGTTTCTTTTCTATATGTAGCCCACAGTGCAACACAGAGAGTTCCCCAGCCTACAGGAGGGTCAAAAATGATCCAGAGAAAAAGTCTTCTTTTTCCTATGCACCTATGCACACCCAGTCGATTTATCTCCACTTGGGCCACTGAGAATTGCCAAAATACAATAATGCTTTTCTTTCCAGCAAATTCCAACCCAAGTCATATCATTTGGCCATTCCCAGACACCAGTTCCCTTTATACTGGGCTGTTACAAAATCTTTTCCCATGAAACAATTCTCTTTAAATTAATTGCAAAGTGGCTTTTAGAGGGTGAGCCTAACCAACAACAGGGACATGGCCCAGGATCCCAATGCCTGGAACTTGCTGATTCCTCAGGTGAACTTGAATCCTCTTCCTGAAGGTGAAGTCTGTCTTCAGAGTCCATGAGCCTTTTAGTCCCTTGAAAATTCTTACAGTGTCTATAAAAATTTCTGCTGTTAACCTTTCTTGTGTTATAAAAAGCACAACCACGTTCCTCATAACTGTTTGATGTCTTATATAAAACCCTTTATAAAATAAAATAAAAAATCTCCCCAGATAGCCTCAAAAGAAAAGTTGCCAGTGTTGTCTTTAAATGGCATGCTTATTTAATATCAACGTGAAGATGGAGTCAGAACTCTGAATTCTGGGCTGCCTGTGCTGGCATTGAGGAGCCCTGCTAAAACCTGCCAGTTGCTAAAATATCCCTTCTACTCCATGGGCAGATAGTGTCAAGAGTAAAAGCCAGAAAGGGAAATTTTGGCTGGCATCCAAAAACGGTTGTAGAAAAGAAGGTTCTCTCTCCGACAGCACTCTGACATGCTTTCTTCAGTTTTGCCATGAAGTTGAAATCTTTCCTCAGGAGAGATGAGTGTATATATAAAGATAGCAAGAGCGTGGTGGGCTCAAGAATTTCAAACATGGCCCAGTCTGACATGAAGGAAGGAAAGGGAGAGGGGGTGGGGAAGAAGCTGCTGAACTTCCAGAAAGGGCTGTCAAAAGTACATCATTTCAACAGGTTTGCCTTTGAAATGTTTCTACTGCCAAACTCTTCTCGATGATTCTAGCATAAATTGGACCCAAACCTTGTATTATTTTATGTGAGGCTGCTTCTTTGCTTGATTTCTGATTTAGATCTATTGTACATATAATGATATATGTGATCTATAGGATTAAAAACTTTGCACTTAAAGGATAATTAGCGCACAGCATATTAATATCCAAAGTGCAGCTAAGAAATGCAATCAAAAATTTAAAAAGCCCCCCTGGAAGAAAGGTGGGGTGATAGGGAAAATGTGTAAAATGAAGAAACCCCTCTAGTTTCAACAGGCAGTAACTGTGTCTCAGGTAATAGAGTGGCCTCGGTCATCATGTGGTCTTACAAACTGCACCGGTGGTTGTTGAGGGCTCAGTCTGTGTGTGTACACCAACGTACAGAGAAAGGCGCAAGCCAGGAGCACCCCTCAAGCAAAATAAAACCTCAAAACAGATACATATACATCTGTTTCCTACACGCAAAACTATCTCTTTACACAGAAAATAGGAAAACCTTGGCAGTTGTCTAAAGAATGCCTTCAGTTACTTTAACAACATGTAACATGTATGGTAAACCTTGACCAACAGTGTGGGTGTAATAAAGCGATTGATTATTATTTCACAATTTCTTATGTTTTGAACTATAAGAAAGGGCTGAGTTTCTAAACTTAGGGTCCCTCTCAATAGCTGTTAATAATTAAGCAGAGAAATAAACCAGGTATTATTGTTTGTTTGCTGTCATTTAGTTGCTCAGTCATGTTCGACTCTTTGTGACCCCATGGACTGGAGCCTGCCAGCCTCCTCTGTCCAGGGATTTCCCAGGCAAGAACGCTAGAGTGTGTTGCCATTTCCTACTCAAGGGAGCTTCCCAACATAGATCGAACCCACATCTCCTGCAGGTCTCCTGCACTGCAGGCAGATTCTTTACCACTGAGCCATGGGGAAAGTCCCCCCACTGCCTTTTTTTTTTGTTTGGTAACTAGGTGGAAAGCTGATTGCCATAGAAGCCTTATATAGCCATCAAAATCCAATATGGAAACATAAAGTAAATTTTCTTGATTCATCTATGCAGTGAAATTCTGGTTTTGTTCTTGCTTCTTCCAATAGTTGTTTATCTTCTTTACAACAACAATTCCTTTCAACATCCATTTTCTCACTTGTAAAACAAATAATAATTACACCTATTTCTCAGTGTTATATAATTCTAAAAGGTACAAAAGATGTATCTCTAGCAGACTATAAAATGCTCACACATGTTGATCATCATGAACAGTAGTAATATCTCTGATTCATTTCACTCACAAGATTGAAGAAAGGATATTTTATAGCTTCTGAGATTTTTTAATCAGTTTCTAATGCACTAATTTCATGGTCATAAAATATTAGAGCTGAAAGAGATCTTAGAAATCATCTCATTCAAACTTCCTCATTTTTAAGGCCCAGAGAGTTTGTGACATGCTCAAAGTCAAACAGCAAACTTAAAAAGTCACAGGCATACATAGAATACAGACATATTTCAGATACATATATCTGCAATACAGGCTCTTATAAGCTTGCTAAATGGTTTCTTTGAAAAGATTCTCTGACTTTTTGCAAAAGATTAGGTTAACAAATCTGGCTTTAAAGAAAATTTCTATAAACTGAATTTTCTATTTACCCATTAGTTCTTCTAATGCAATTTAGAAAAAAATGATCCCATGGACATAGCTGACAGAGACATCTT
>NW_011494809.1:1501789-1520298 GCF_000754665.1 Bison bison bison | reverse complement strand
TCATCCCCTTCATTAAACCTTTCTATCAGCCCTCTCTTGTCCTATTATAAAAACTCCTTGCCATCGCCTACAAAGTCTGTATGCCATGATTCTGGCTGTTCTAGACAAACATTTCTAACAAAATACCTCATTCATCAATTATATTAATACTTTGGCTACACCTGCTATTTTTCTTTTTTGTTGTTGTTGTTTCTGAGATTTAGGTGATAATTTTCCCTCAGATCAATGCATGGTACATCTTTTGTAATTCATTTCTCAACTAAGTGTCATCTCCTTGATGAGGGTCATCTGAGCCTTCTTTAGTCTCTTATCTGTTTCCTTATCTTACTCATGGTCTCATCCCATCTGGAATAGTCTTATTCATAAATATTTTGCATGTGTAGTATCAGCCTCTGCCATTAGAACACAAACTCCACTAAAGAAGCATTGGTTTTCTTTCTCACAAAGTACTGACTCCCCAGACCAACTAGTTAACACTAGCCCAGCACATGGTAGTAGGCACTATTCTGTTTATAAGCAAAACATAATTTATTGATGAGTGAAAGAAGGAAGGAAGAAGGAAGAGAAAAATGAGTAGATCACTCATAATTT
Organism: Bison bison bison; assembly: GCF_000754665.1. Classification (NCBI taxonomy): domain Eukaryota; kingdom Metazoa; phylum Chordata; class Mammalia; order Artiodactyla; family Bovidae; genus Bison; species Bison bison. The sequence continues at coordinate 1,519,707 of NW_011494809.1, read as the reverse complement.
TTGATAAGAAAGATATTAGATGGTGATTGTATTGTTTTCATAATAGCTTACAGCTCCAAGCAGGTGGCAGCACCTTGACAATCAGGACTGCATTAGAAGAATTATGTGAAGAAATATGGCCACTTGGCAGCAAGATTAAAGAACACCAAAGACAAACATTATTGATATTAGAATTTCAAATGAAACCAGGCTTCAGTATCAGGTAGAATCATTATGTGTAGGCATTAATATGTAACTATTCCATACTCAAGATACATAGTATTCAGGCACCCAGGAGAGTGAGGAGAAACAGAAGATACAAACATAAGATACAAACTCTGACATAAAGTTCACATAATTTGCTTTGGGATCATGAGGTATAAATACAAGTTGTATAACAGTGCAAAAGTTAAACTACTCAAAAACTGAAATAGCGACTCTTACAAAGTGAATGTGTTTCTCCTTTAAATTCATATGCTGAAATCTACTTTCCAATGTGATGGTGTTTGGAAGCAGGGCCTTTGGGAGGTGATTAGGTCAAGACAGTGCAGCGCTCAAAGATGGAATTAGCATCCTTATAAGAGGCCAGAAACCATGTGCACATACAAAGAAGGCAGCACCCTACAACTCCAAAAGGATACTCACCAGAACTGGACCATTCTGACTCCTTGATCTCTAATTTCCAGTCTCTGGAAACTTGAGAAATAAATTTCTGTTGTTTTTAAGCCACTCAGTTTACCATAATTTGTTCTAACAGCCAGCACTAAGAGAGCCCTGAAGAAAAATATGAATCATAGAGTCCCTGATTCCATATCAGCTAAATAGAAGAGTCAAGAAGCACTATGAGTTCAAGAGAGAAAATGGTGTTGCAAACTGGTACACACTGGTAAGATGTATGTAGAAGGAATATTATTGTCATGCACATTCATTATTTTAGGCAGTGAGGGCTGTTCCAAATACATAAACATTTCATTCTCTTTATTCCTCCATGCTCACACACCTCTGTGATGATCCTGAATAACACAGGAAACCATGTAGATACAGCACAGAGTCTGTCTACGAAAAACTGAGCACAGGCAGTGTGCGCTTTTTATGCCTTTTATATTACTTTTGGGCTTTTCTATCTCTAGTTCCAGCTGAAAGTGATAGCAGGACTAGGGTAGTCAGATCTGGTAAACAGTAGGGTACCAATGAATCAGCCTCAATGTGAACAGGAAAGTTTTCTAGCCAAGGTATGAGTAAACTAAGTTCCCTCAGTTTTCCTTCTTTCATCCCACTGCAGTTTCTTTTTACTGCTCATTTTTTTGATAAGGAAATGGCAATCATCAGTAGAGTATATGTTTTGTATCTTTCCTTCAATAATATCTTGGTATCTCTATCCCAGATGGGGTTAGGTTGAACTAACCTAGAGAGATCAAAATCTCTGGTCCTAAAGACACTAGACTCAGAGAAGTTCAAGCAGTCACTACTCTAAGGTAAGAGCCCAGTTCTGCTGGCTTGGGATGCTCATGCTGACACTTTTCCCTTTGCAATTCTTAGTCCTGCATGCTTGGCTCAGAGAAAGGGTGGATTCTTCTTTACTTCAGCTCAATTCTTTAAGCTAGTCCTGATCACGATACATTGATAGTTCAGTCGCTCAGTCCTGTCCGACTCTTTGCGACCCCGTGAATCACAGCACAGCAGGCCTCCCTGTTCATCACCAACTCCTGGAGTTCACTCAAACTCATAGCCATCCAGCCATGGTGCTGGTCAAATCCTTTAATGACAATTAAGTGAATGGAGAGATGTTTTGATTCATTTACAACAGATACATATAGTCTGTGTCAGATAATTCCTTGGTCTTAAGCTATAAGTCCTGTTCTCTGTGGAAAGTTGGGGAGGGGCAGCTGAAACATAAATACCGAGGCTTGGGTTCAAACCCCAGCTCATCACTTTATCTTTGTAACTCTGAGCAAGGTCATTAAATCCACTAAGCTCAGTTTCTCTGTCCCTAAAAAGTGCTTTTAAAATGTATCATACTTCCCAAGGTAAAGACCAATGACTGAGAGGGATCTTGAATTATGGATGTAATGTGTTTACTTTTTATTCTCAACTGTTTGATAAAATTATTCTATATACGGATCTGAAAACTGTGCTTTCATATGTTGATTATTTGGCCTTGTCTTTGTTTCCACAGGCCTAGATTGTATTTGATTGCATGATGCTTTTATCTATACCTGATATTTGCTGTGTTGCTTCATTTATTTTTAACTCTGATCTCTGCTGGGGCAGGAAGCTTTGCAAAACACTGTAGTTGGGGAACTGTCTTATCCTGTATCTATCTATCTATATATATATATAGCAACATACTGCTTTTTGTATAATGCATCATGAATAAATTTTGAAATGAGATTTGTTATTTTATATTATCTGCATTGTGACATTTTGTAAAAGTATTCCCACTCAACACTGCTTATTGTTCTTTCAGATAAAACTGCAAAATTGTGAAGGTGGCTAAGCTATTTATTTATTTTAAAACTAGGGCTCTTTCATCTCTTGTATCTTTCTCCAAGTTCCATCATTTGGTGACCTAGGCTCTCCTTATCATTTTCACACTGCACACAGACTTGGGGGGCATGGAAGAGCTCATCACTTCCTGGACAAGAGCATCCGTATCTCACAGGAGCAGAAATGGGGGATGTACAAGTTCATTATAACATTCAGAAAAGCTGTTGAGTTTGCTCTGTGCAAATCAGAGATTTGTAGAAATGATCACATTTCTATAGCCTCCCTTCTCTCCACAGCATGTTCTGCTCATTAATTCATTAATCTTTGTACCACTCCTGCCGTGGAGGTAACTATTATTAGCTTCAGTTTGTAGATGGAGAAATAGGACTAAAGTACAGTGAAGTTCAGAAACGCATCCAGAATCACAGTGAGAAATGTTGTTGGGAGTGGGATCTGAGCCCAGAAGTCTTGTATCCCAAGTGGCTGCTCTAACAGAGACACCCCCTCCCACCCCGCCATTAGCATAATGGTTAAGGGAAGCTGTCACTTGATTTCCTGGATCTGCATTCACCTAAGCTACTGAACTCTTCTGAACACACGTACAGCTGAGTTGTTCTAACATTTACACTGCCAAATGTCTGCATAACTTCTCTCTTTTCCTTACCCAGCTGTCAGCAGCTGCCCTGCCTGACAGAATGTACCCACTTGGTCAGGAAAATACATTTTGGGAAAAAAAAAATGTTACTCTTCAGCCCAGTGCTGCAAAAGAACCATGATATTTCCACCTAGTGAAACAACACATTTCTTTCTGAAAGGAAAGTTGTGTCATATTATTCCCATGCACTGACCTCTGTGCCTCCTACTCCAAAGTGTAAATGACATTTTGGTTTATCACTGTGATGGTGATAATGAAAATGATCTGGGAGTGGAGATGTTTGGCCAGTTCAGCTTGTAACTCCTGATTGTATTTATTTTCAGATGTGGAAATGGAGATGAGGGAGGAGACTAATGTGTGTTGGGCTCGCTGTGCTGCACTCACTGATTGTCACAAAACTACAAGGTGGGTACTGATGCTCCCATTGCAGAGCTGAGGAAATAAAAAATGTAGACTCAGGGAGGCGAACTTGACCCAGATTGCTCAGCTAAGAACCAGAACTATGATTTGAACTCAGTTATATCTGACTCTGCTGCTGCTGCTGCTGCTGCTAAGTCGCTTGAGTCGTGTCCAACTCTGTGCGACCCCATAGATGGCAGCCCACCAGGCTCCTCTGTCCCTGGGATTCTCCAGGCAAGAATACTGGAGTGGGTTGCCATTTCCTTCTCAAATGCATGTAAGTGAAAATTGAAAGTGAAGTCGCTCACTCGTGTCCAACTCTTAGCGACCCCATGGACTGGAGCCTAACAGGCTCCTCCGTCCATGGAATTTTCCAGGCAAGAGTACTGGAGTGGGGTGCCATTGCCTTCTCCCATATCTGACTCTAAATCATATCAAATCTATACATTACAATAAGAATATATCAATGACATTGACTCATGTTTCAGCTGAACTCACCTTATAGAATCTGTACTTTTGAAAAGAGAAACCTTGCCTTAGACGTAATTTGCCAAGCATGAGCTCAGGGCTGTGCTGGGGTCTCAGGATTCTATCATTCCATTCTATGAGTACACAGTTAACTGTCAGATCACACTGTGGTAACTCAAATGCTTTCGGTAGAAACAAAATATTCTATGAGTTACACATTCTTTCCTAGGCTTCAGAGTAAAAGAATCTGAAGTCTGGATATGTTGGAGGAGTTCAATGTCATAGTTTATTGCAGTCAAGGTAGACAATTAGACAAATGTATATACATGAATCATGGTGGACCAAGCAATGCTATAAAGATCATATTTCCATTCGCAGATGTTGAAATGAAGTTGAGAATGCATATCATTTCAGTTCAGTTCAGTTGCTCAGTCATGTCCAACTCTTTGTGACCTCATGGACTGTACCATGCCAGGCTTCCCTGTCTATCACCAACTCCCAGAGTTTACTCAAACTCATGTTCATTGAGTCGGTGATGCCATCCAACTATCTCATCCTCTGTTGTCCCCTTCTCCTGCCTTCAATCTTTCCCAGGAACAGGGTCTTTTCAAATAAGTCAGTTCTCATCAGGTGGCCTAAGTATTGGAGTTTCAGTTTCAGCATCAGTCCTTCCAATGAATATTCAGGACTGTTTTCCTTTAGGATGGATTGGTTGGATCTCCTTGCAAGCCAGGGGACTCTCAAAAGTCTTCCCCAACACCACAGTTCAAAAGCATCAATTCTTCGGCACTCAGCTTTCTTTAGAGTCGAACTCTAACATCCACACATGACTACTGGAAAAGCCATAGCTTTGACTAGATGGACCTTTGTTGGTAAAGTAATGTCTCTGCTTTTTGATATTCTAAGTTGGTCATAACTTTTCTTCCAAGGAGCAAGTGTCTTTTAATTTCATGGCTGCAGTCACCATCTGCAGTGATTTGGGAGCCCCAAAATATAAAGTCTCTCACTGTTTTCATTGTTTTCCAATGTATTTACCATGAAGTGATGGGGCCAGATGCCATGACCTTAGTTTTATGAATGCTGAGTTTTAAGTCAACTTTTTCACTCTTCTCTTCCACTTTCATCAAGAGCCCCTTTAGTTCTTCTTCACTTTCTGCCATAAGGGTGGTGTCACCTGCATATCTGAGGTTATTGATATTTCTCCCGGCAATCTTGTTTCCAGCTTGTGCTTCATCCAGTCCAGCATTTCTCATGATGTACTCTGAATATAAGTTAAATAAGCAGGGTGACAATATACAGCCTTGACACACTTCTTTCCCAATTTGGAACCTGTTGTTCCATATCCAGTTGTTCCAGTCCATTGTTCCATGTCCAGTTCTAATTGTTGCTTCTTGACCTCCATACAGATTTCTCAGGAGACAGGTCAGGTGGTCCAGTATTCCCATTTCTTGAAGAATTTTCCAGTTTGTTGTGACCCAAATGGTCAAAGGCTTCAGCATAGTCAGAAGTAGATGTTTTTCTGTAATTCTCTTGCTATTTCCATGATCCAACGGATGTTGGCAATTTAATCTCTGGTTCATCCGCCTTTTCTAAATCCAGCTTGAACATCTGGAAGGTCACGTACTGTTGAAGAAGCCTGGCTTGGAGAATTTTAAGCATTACTCTGCTAGCCTGTGAGATGAGTGCAATTGTGCAGTAGTTTGAGCATTCTTTGGCATTGCCTTTCTTTGGGATTGGAATGAAAACTGACCTTTCCCAGTCCTGTGGCCACTGCTGAGTTTTCCAAATTTGCTGGCATATTGAGTGCAGCACTTTCACAGCATCATCTTTTAGGATTTGAAATAGCTCAACTGGAATTCCATCACGTCCACTAGCTTTGCTCATAGTGATGCTTCGTAAGGCCCACTTGACTTCACATTCCAGGATGTCTAGCTCTAGGTGAATGATCACACATTTGTGATTATCTGGGCCATGAAGATCTTTTTTGTACAGTTCTCCTGTATATTGTTGCCACCTCTTCTTAATATCTTCTGTTTCTGTTTGGCCCATACCATTTCTGACCTTTATTATCCCCATCTCCGCATGAAATGTTCTCTTCGTATCTCTAATTTTCTTGAATGCATGTAGGATTTCTTGAAGATGCAAGACCAGCCAGTAACCCAGTTAAGGCTGAGTCAAAATTTCCCTGCCTTCCCAGCTCATCCTCACTGTGCATCACAGCTCTCTCTCCTGTAGCACATCTAATTCTCTGCTTGCTGGCCACATAGTAAGAACCTTCTTCCTTTCTCTGCACTTCCTCTTTGCTTCTCTAGTAAGCCCATTGAGACATAAAGGAAAATTTATTTGTCCTGGGAAACTTTTAACTTTATATTTAGATTTTGATGAAAAAAAATTAATAAATGTGCTACTGAACAATAGTTCTTTCAAAAACTTTATTTGAAATATGCATTCAGATATATTTATACACCTAGCTATACTATTTAGTAGGCTCAGATGGTAAAGAATCTGCCTGCCATGCAGGAGACCTGTATTCTTTCCCTGGGTTGGGAAGATCCCTTGGAGAAGGGAATGGCAACTCACTCCATTATACTTACATGGAGAGAATTCCATGGATAGAGGATCTTGGTGGACTATAGTCCATGGTTTGCAAAGAGCTGGACATGACTGAGTGATTATCACTGTACTCTTTAGCACTTATATATGAAACAAACACGTGTAGCCACTACACAGGTTAAGAAGCAAATGTTTTCTAGCACCTCGGAAGCTCCTGTGTGACCCTTTCTAGGATAAGATAAGCATAATCCTGACACAGAATAACTCTGATTTTTTTCTCACAAATCTAATGTAGAACAAAAGTAGCAAGACACTAAAACATTTGCCAAATGCGACTTCACTCACAAAAGTTAAAAAATGAAACTATTCTGTTCAGAGACATGTACATGTGGGGCAAAACTATTAAGAAAAATAAGCAAACAAGTGATTGTTAATTGGGTAAATCAAAACATGACATCTCTCTGCTTCAACTCCTTCAGCAAGAGTGTATTTTGTGTGAAATACACCCCTGTTCCTCATCTAACCCCCAAGCGTGTGTGGGATCCAGTGCTACCCTCTAATCTGCCTTGATCCCCCTTGCTCTCAGCCTTCTGCACCCACTGACCTTCCACCCATTTCCAAGAACACAGGAGGCTCATCTGTGTGCTCAGGCCTTTTCTGAGTTGCTTTTTCTCGGACCTTTGCATTGCTAGCACCTTGTCCAGAGATCTCTATCTAATGTCGCTTCCTCAGAGAGATTCTCCTCCACCACCTCTAATCTAAACTAGGAATAAAACTACCATAGGACTCAGCAATACCACTACTGGGCAAATACCCTGAGAAAGCCATGATTGAAAAAACAACAACAACAACAATATGTACCCCAGTGTTTATTGCAGCACTATTTACCACAGCTAGGACATGGAAGTAACGTAGATGTCCATCAAAAGATGGATGGATAAAGAAGCTGTGGTGCATATATGTGATACAATATTACTCAGCCATAAAAGGAATACATTTAAGTCAATTCTAGTGAGGTGGATGTGGAGAAGGCAATGGCACCCCACTCCAGTACTCTTGCCTGGAAAATCCCATGGACAGAGGAGCCTGGTGGGCTGCAGTCCATGGGATCGCTGAGGCTCAGACATGACTAAGCAACTTCCCTTTCACTTTTCACTTTCATGCATTGGAGAAGGAAATGGCAACCCACTCCAGTATTTTTGCCTGGAGAAACACAGGGACGAGGGAGCCTGGTGGGCTGCCGTCTATGGGGTTGCACAGAGTCAGACACGACTGAAGCGACTTAGCAGCAGCAGCAGCAGTGAGGTGGATGAACCTAGAGCTTGTTATACAGAGTGAAGTAAGTCAGAAAAAAAACACCAAGTATTGTGTATTAATGCATATTTATGGAATCTAGAAAAATGGTACTGATGAACATACTTGCAGGGCAAGAAGTAGAGATGCAGACGTAGAGAACAGACTTTGGACACAGTTGGGGGAGAAGAGGGTGGGATGAATCAAGATAGTAGCACTGAAACATATGCATCATCATATGTAAAATAGAGAGCTATGGGAAGTTGCTGCATAACACCAGGAGCTCAGTGCTGTACTCTGTGACAAACTAGAGAAGTGGGATGGGGTGGGGTGTGGGGGGAGGTTCCAGAGGGAGGGGACATATGTACACTTATAGCTGATTCATGTTGTTGTATGACAGAATCCAACACAATATTGAAAAGCAATTATCCTCCAATTAAAAATAAATTACATCAATTCACTTTATGTCGTCCACCATAGCATTTATCACTAGTTACTTTTTATTGCTTATTTTTTTGTTCAATTATATCTGTCCTCACTAGAACATAAATGCCATGAGGGAAAGGGCTGCCACTAGCTTGGTGATGCTGCCTCCTTAGCAACTAGAACAGTACCTGGTACACAAAAGATGCTGAATAAATAGCAGTTGAGTGAATTGTCAAAGAGCAAATCATTCTCTGTGTAGAAGGGGATCAAACACAAAGAACACAGAAAAATCTCATAGTAGAATTCTGAGCTTGTGGTTGAGAGCTGGGCAGTGGTAAGAACCGAACGTGTGAAGAGAATGAAATAGACCAGTGGGACAGATTTTGATCCAAAGGCCAGGACATGGATACTTATTCTAGGACTAAAATCCTCATGTAAAAAGTGTTTAGTTTTAAGTACTTCTTATGATTCCCACACCACTCCCACTTCTCTGGTCAAAGAAAGAAGCTTTTGATTAAACCATTGTCTGTTGATTCTAACCCCCACCCACACGAATAACAGGGAGAAAAGGGAGAGCTAAGAAGGACTCAAGTGTGAGAACTCAGTCGAGGTGCGCTGGGACTTTGGGAGACTCATCCTTCTCTGTGTGCAGTCCTAACTCATGCTGTGGCCGTCATCCAGCTCTGTTATCAACAGACCACAGGTCCTAATCAGGGGCAGGTGACCTTGTGAAGCAGAAATAATATGTTACAAAGATACAGTGTAACAAAAGATGTGTGCAAGGCTTGGCTGCCAAGCCAGTTTTTCTAAATAACATTCTGATTGCATTCGATGCCTCAGCAACCCCACTATTCTTGCTGCCCAGGCTCACTGTAGCCAATATATGCATTGGACGATGAAAAACCCAGGGACCCACTGGGCGGAAGCCAAATCACATATCAGCAACATCAGAATAAGGGCATATAAAGCAATCCTGTTAAATATTTAGATGTGTAAAGCCCCAGAGCATGACATACACTCAGCTAGAAATGTACTTTTATAACCAGGATGCTTGAGATTATAACCAGTAGAATATTGTGCCTGTTAAAGGGAAGTGAATCTGAGAAGAATTTGCTGCATATTAACCTATAAGATTTAAATCATCACTATCAAATCACATGGTTAATTGAATAGCAGCATTATCCCTTACATTTGCATTTTACTTTTGTTGTTGTAAATCACTTTCACAGACATATTGCTTTCTGAGCCTCAAAACAAAAATCAATGGAGATGAGCAAGTATTTTTTGAGTATCTGCTGTGGACAGAGCATCAAACTCCACACTGTGAGAGATACAGAGACTAGCTCTCAACTGGAAAAAGAGGGCATATAGAGAAATGGTCAAGAATCATCTCCTTGAGGGAAATGTAATGAAACGAGGATCAGTCAGGTGGATATCAAAGATCAAAGCAGACTTCAATGGGAAGAAAAAACACGATCCTGTGCTTCTTATCATTAAGAAACTCTCCTCTGTTAATGGCTTAGAACTAACCATCCCACAATTGCTTAGAGCACAGATGAGGAGACAAAACATTTCAAAAGAACACAATTATAAGTACAATATCATATGCACATGCCCACTGAGTGACCCACATAGAAGAGTTAGAAAAAGGCAGACTGAATAAGGTTTATAGAAGAAATTGGATTTGGGCTAGTATTTTAGAGAAAAGTAATATGAAAAAAGTGTAAGTGAGTTTGTGTATGTGAGAATGTGCAAAAATGTTTGCTCAATTGAGGGCTTCTTTTTCACATAGAGAATAATGCAAGTTCTCAAGGGTTACAGAAGTATCCAGCTAGAACTCAAATATATTGCAACCTCTCCTACTGTAAAAATGCAACCTAAAAATAAAAGAGATGAACTGTTCACCCATTCAGTAAACAGGGACTGAATATTGGAGATGGAGTCAGAAGACTGACATGTGTAGACAAGGTATTTCAACTGAGAAGATAGAATGCAGGAACTATCTAGAACAGGTATGAGAGGCTCCTGGAGGAAGCATTGAGCTGATTTAGAGAACTGATAAGAGTTAGCAAGGAGAGGCCTGGGAGAAGGGCATTTCTGATAGAAGAAACAGAAATGGAAAAAGAAAGGGCGGTGTGTGATGAGCTCCTGCTGATATCAAGAGCTATTGAATGAGCAGAACCCACCAGAGCCCTCATCTCTCTTTTCCTGAGTGAGGGTCTTGATGAGACAATAAGAAAGGAAGATGACGATGCACACTCCCATCATGAGTGACCACTTCAGAAGTCCCACCAGCAGCATCAACAACAGGCAGGGAACTTCAAGTGCAGGTCCCTGCTTGGCTCCAGCTACAGTGGTAAACCCTGAGGACTGCTTGTTCCAGAGATGCTACTTCTCAGATTATACCCAAGGTAAAAGCAAAGGTTTAAAAATATCTGGCAATTGGCAATAATGAAGTTGAGCTTGATATTAAAGCCTAAATTGTATACACACTTATTCAACCTTCTGCATTCTTCCCTTATCTTCTCTCTCATTTTCTTTAGTGCCTCTTGACTATCCAAAGGCTTGCTTAGAACTATTAAGGTTAAATATGTTAAGATTTCATGGTTTCCCTGGTGGCTCAGAGGTAAAGAATCCACCTGCAATACAGGAGAAGCAGGTTCAACCCCTGGTTTGATAAGATCTCCTGGAGAAGGAAATGGCAACCCACTAAAATATTCTTGCCTGGGATATCTCGAGGACAGAGGAGCCTGACAAGCTATAGTCCATTGGGTCGAAAAGAATTGGATACAACTTACTTTGGCCACCTCATGTGACGAGTTGACTCATTGGAAAAGATCCTGATGCTGGGAGGGATTGGGGACAGGAGGAGAAGGGGATGACAGAGGATGAGATGGCTGGATGGCATCACCGACTAGATGGACATGAGTTTGAGTGAACTCCAGAAGTTGGTGATGGACAGGGAGGCCTGGTGTGCTGCGATTCATGGGGTGGCAAAGAGTCGGACATGACTGAGCGACTGAACTGAACTGAACTGAACTAGTGACTAAACAATGACATTTCAAAGTAAGTGAAAGATTTCATTATAGTTATACCTCTTGAACTTTTCTTAACAAACTATTTAAATCAAACCTTTGAAGAAAAATAATACTGTTTAGAGCCATGGCTAGGCTTCCCTGGTGCCTCAGATGGTAAAGAATCTTCCTGCAATGCAGGAGACATGGGTTTGATCCTTGGGTCATGAATGGCTACCCACTCCAGTGTTCTTGCCTGGAGAATTCCATGGACAGAGGAGCCCTGTGGGCTATAGTCCATAAGGTCGCAAAGAGTTGGACATGATTTTGCAACCAACACTTTTTTCAGACCAATAGCAAACCACCAGGAATCATTGTTCACTAGGGCTTTGATAATAAACCCTGACAATCACCTCTCTTATTTCATTGATAAGATATCCAAATAGAACAACTACAACAAAAAGAAATCATGTAAATTGAAGGGTACTTTATTTTTCCCTGCTGTAATGTTAGAGAAACAGAGACACTACATGCACACTTAAAGCAAAGAACATACAAAGCCTTAAGAAAAACCCAAACTGTCAGTTTAGCCAATTGCAACTGAAGACACCCTGCAAAAGAATGGGAAAATGTGGACCGGGACCTAGATCCACAACTGCCCAACTGTGACCCTCTTAGGATTACAACTCTTCCATCTGTAAAATGTGGACAGCTTCCAGCCTGTTGTCCATCTCACAGGGTACCTATGTGTTTGCAAGGATTCAATGAGCTCACCCAGCACAATCTCTGACACATTGGAAGAAAGTAAAAATTCTAGTTTAATAAGTGAATAGTGTATAAAGAGGCAGGGTGCCGCTATACAAAGAGTGTGGCCCTTTAAGTCAAAGATACGGGTTCAGAAACTGGGTTGCCACTGGGATTGCATGACTGGATAATCATGAGAATTCTCTGAATCTCATTAAATGAGAACACTTGGGACAGGCCTAGGATGGGATGAAGGGAGTCAGTAAAATGTTTATGTGCCTTCCCTTTTCCTTCAAATAAACCTATCATCCAGAACCTTCTACTTTTTCTGTTATGTAGGTGTATACTCACTAAATATCTGCACCCCTTATCACATAAGGACTATGATAGCACCTGCTGCTGCTGCGGGTGCTAAGTCGATTCAGTCGTGTCTGACTCTGTGCAACCCCATAGACAGCAGCCCAGCAGGCTCCCCCGTCCCTGGAATTCTCCAGGCAAGAACACTGGAGTGTTTTTCCTTCTGGCTTACTTCACTCTAGTTTCATCCACCTCATTAGAACTGATTCAAATGTATTCTTTTTAATGGCTGAGTAATACTCCATTGTGTATATGTACCATAGCTTTCTTATCCATTCATCTGCTGATGGACATCTAGGTTGCTTCCATGTCCTGGCTATTATAAACAGTGCTGCGATGAACACTGGGGTACACGTGTCTCTTTCCCTTCTGGTTTCCTCAGTGTGTATGCCCAGCAGTGGGGTTGCAGGATCATAAGGCAGTTCTATTTCCAGTTTTTTAAGGAATCTCCACACTGTTCTCCATAGTGGCTGTACTAGTTTGCATTCCCACCAACAGTGTAAGAGGGTTCCCTTTTCTCCACACCCTCTCCAGCACTTATTATTTGTAGACTTTTGGATCGAAGCCATTCTGACTGGTGTGAAATGGATATATATGGAATTTAGAAAGATAGTAACAATAACCCGGTGTACGAGACAGCAAAAGAGACACTGATGTATAGAACAGTCTTATGGACTCTGTGGGAGAGGGAGAGGGTGGGAAGATTTGGGAGAATGGCAATGAAACATGTAAAATACCATGTAGGAAACGAGTTGCCAGTCCAGGTTCGATGCACGATGCTGGATGCTTGGGGCTGGTGCACTGGGACGGCCCAGAGGGATGGTATGGGGAGGGAGGAGGGAGGAGGGTTCGGGATGGGGAACACATGTATACCTGTGGCGGATTCATTTTGATATTTGGCAAAACTAATACAATTATGTAAAGTTTAAAAATAAAATAAAATTAGAAAAAAAAAAAAGAACACTGGAGTGGGTTGCCATTTCCTTCTCCAATGCATGAAAGTAAAAAGTGAAAGTGAAGTCGCTCAGTCGTGTCCGACTCTTAGCGACCCCATGGACTGTAGCCTACCAAGCTCCTCCGTCCATGGGATTTTCTAGTCAAGAGTACTGCAGTGGGGTGCCATTGCCTTCTCCGATGATAGTACCTAGCCCATTCCAAATGGAACTTTGGTTGAAACTCCTCCAAGTTAGCAAATCATGGCTTCAGAAATTTTAAGATTAAAAAAGGAAAGAGTGAGAACAAGTAGACATAAAAAGCAAGTACTCATGTTTATGTTTATATGAGTTTGAGTGTATGTGTGTTTGAGTGTGTTTAAGAGTGTGAGTATATGATTTTCCTAGTAAGATGTGGATGAAAATTTAGCTGTAGGGAGCAGATCGGTATGAATATATATATATATATATATATATATATAAAACCAGTGTATGCTGAGGCCAACCCAGGACCCACTCAGTACAGCTGCAGCTATTAGACCAAGACCCCTAAAGTTAGCAGAACCCTGCCCAGAGCCACACAGGACACCTACTGACTAAGAGATGGGATCAGGTTAGTTAAAGACAAAGATACAGCCTAGAAGTGTATTTTTATCTGTGTGGAAGAAACTTCCAAATTTGCCATTGTAGGAAATAATGTTCCTGTTTTCTCAGACTGGATTTTATTTTTTTCTATCTGAGGTTTTTCTGTAAATGGGTTATTCAGGCAAGTAAAAAGGCAGAAAAATAAACACTGTTACTGTTTTCAAATTACAACAACTCCTATGGCTGTTAGGAATCCTTGATCAGTCCTGCCACACTTCAGTAACAGTATTCCATACACTTCCTTCTTACCAGAAATCTAGCAATCTTTTATGTATAGGAAGCATTGCCTTACTTTTTTTTTTTATCAGAACCTTCAAAACTGCATTTACGAAAGCAGCAATCTGCTATATAAATTTGAGGTTTAGTTCTCCTAGCAACAACCACAGAAAAAAATTCATAAAAAAAGCAGTTGTGACTATATTGTTAGAAATATTGAATCCAGCTGAAGTTCTTTCTCTTGCCTTTCCCAAGCACTGGTATAGGATATGGCTATCGAGTCTGTCAACTGGAAAATTCTTCCTGAAGGGCAAAATGCAACATTATGGATCACAGTCAACCAAAGGGGGAAAAAATAAAGTAGAAAATTGCCCTCTGAGCTGATAAAAACCCATCTGTCTCTCATGACAAGTCAGAGCCATTCTTCACAGGCTCCCATCCTGAAGACATTTAGAGGGTCATAATTTCCAGTTCCTTTTCCTTTTATTCTTCTTTCTTTTTCTTGGTGGGGGAAGGCAGGCCTGAAAAGAGCTGGTTGCTGAAGACTGAGAGAAGATGGCCTGAACTAATTCATCTTGTGACCTTTTAGTGCCTTCACAGTAAGGTGATTTAATAGCACTTAATCTGTCAAAAATTTGAAGCTTTGTAATAACTGTATATTAAGCCGGTTTTTATGGAGCATTAACTAAAGTCCCTCCAGTTTACAAAGAAAGAGAGAAGAAAAGAAAGAAAACACTTGCCATGTCCATCTTCATTAAACTTCCGTTGTTCTCTAGTGGGTTTGTGTGCTGTGGAGTGACCAACCTGCAAAGCAGTTATGTCTCTGCCTCGTGCAGTGTCTAAAGGAGAGCCAGACCTCATGGCCTTCCTGGAGCATGGTCAGGTTGCCGACTCTGAAGATGGATTTGCTGTTGAAAATCTCCAGAGAAAGACATGGGAAGATTCTGCATAAATGGGCCCTGTGACTGTTTCAAATCCTGAGTACTTCACTGCAAAGAAAAATACATCATGATTGGTTTGTCTCAATGTATATATTTTTCCAAAAACGAATTCTCTGCAACCCAACTGGGTGTCCAACAATTAAATTCAATTCTGACCCTATCTACCTGGCTGCTGCTGCTGCTAAGACACTTCAGTCGTGTCCGACTCTGTGCGACCCCAGAGACAGCAACCCACCAAGCTCCCCTGTCCCTGGGATCCTCTAGGCAAGAACACCGGAGTGGGTTGCCATTTCCTTCTCCAATGCATGAAAGTGAAAAGTGAAAGTGAAGTCGCTCAGTCATGTCCGACTCTTCGAGACCCCATGGACTTCAGCCCAGCAGGCTCCTCCGTCCATGGGATTTTCCAGGCAAGAGTACTGGAGTGGGGTGCCATTGCCTTCTCCTTCTACCTGGACTTAGCATCAAAGCCCACAAGTAAAAGGCTCAGTCCCACAAGACTTCCCCCACCCCAGATCTGAGCCACAAGCAGCGTTCCCAGGTGATGCACACTTCAGACCAGTTGACTACAAATTAGAGGATCCCCACAACACCCTCCTCAGGTTCTGTAATTGTTTAATTACTCATAGAAACCAGGAAAATACTTTTCTCAGAGTTATAAAGATACAAGCCAGGGACAACCAAATGCAAAAGATGCCTGGGGCAAAGAATAGGGATGCAGAACACACAGCTCCCACCCCCTCTCCAAGCATCCTACCCTCTAAGACATCAACGTGTTCTCCAGCCTAGAAATGGTTCAAGAGTTTTATAACAAATGTCTAGCCCTCCACCCCCTCTCAGAGGTTAGCAGGCAGAGCTAAAGTTTCCCACCCTCTAATAATGCACCTGGTCTTTCTGGTGAGCGGCCCCTATGCTGAAGCCATCTGGAGTCCCTGTTCTGAGTCACTATTCGTGGAAATTCAGGTGTGGTGAAAGGGGCTCATTACGAATTGCAAAGAAGACACACCTGTCATTCAGAAAGTACCAATGGTTTTAGGAGCTCTGATCTACAACCAAGAAACAGGAAAATATATATATAGTTTTAATTGTACCACACTTGGACATAGTCTGTACACTCTGGTAAGGATAGGTTAAGACCAGGTCAGAAATTTTACCTTGAATGCATATGAAATTCCACTCCTTAAACCAGTGTAATTGCAGCACCTAGTGATCTGGCTAGGATTTCTTTGAGAATTTGTACTTGAATTCTTTTTCCATATCTGTTTAGTACCCTGTCCTCATCAACCATTCCTCAGGGTTCAGTTTCAGCTCACCTCCTACATAAACCTGCTTTGCCTGGCCTCTCAATCCTTTTCACTCTTACCTTCCCTTCCGTTTCTCTGAGTTCCTGGGTCACCTAGAATCTGTGATGCAAGCTTGAGATAGTCTGACTAGATCATAAATTCTGTATTTTTGGTGTCAAATAAGAAATAGATGGCATGTTTAAATCAGGATAAACTGAGGATATTTCACAAAATAATTAATTTCAAAAGTGGAGACAGGGTGTAGGGAAAGGAAGAAAACCCCAGGGTTAACAATGACTCTTTTGCATCCTTAGGCCTGAATTGATGGGGAATGAGCAGTTAACAGAACTGGAAAGAATGTTGTACATAGAAGACTTCCTTTAAAGGTTTTGTGAATTCTGCTAGAGTGATGAAATCAGACCCAGATGATATCACAGAGGGGCCTGGTTGAATAAATATCCTCAACCTACTCTCTGATCTCCTCCTAGGGTTCCCCATTGACTGAACAAAGCCAGAAGCCACAGGCAAGTGAGCTCATTGATTAAGTCCATATAAGTCATCCCTAGGGCAGAGGGAAGGTGGTAAGTAGCTATAGAAGCACTATTAATATCTAACAGAGGGGAGTTTAACAAAATACCATTGAAGTGTGTATCCTGAGTCCAGATGAGCAAATACTGTTATATCAGGTGACTTAGACTTTCCTCTCCTGGAGAAGGGAATGGCTAATGGCTAGCCACTCCAGAATTCTTGCCTGGAGATTCTCACGGACAGAGGACTCTGATGGGTTATAGTCCATGGGGTTGCAAAGAGTCAGACATGACTGAGCAACTAATACATTCATACATATATAGACTTTCCTCTATGACTACTCCACTCCTATGTTCCCTCTTTCTGCTTTGATATTGGAAAGATGCTCCCCAAAAGTGTGTCTTGAAGCATCATTATTTTAATCAATTGACTGACATTTAGCAAAAAAAGCAAAAGAAGGGAATAAGAAGATTCAAAGTGCCAAACCCAATGGATGAGGAATAGGATTCATCAAGCTTTCTGTCTTCAGATACACTCTTTTACTTTCAAGGAAGCTGCCTTCTTAGTTTTTCTGGTATCTCATTGCAACTTTGTAGGCTCTTTTGCAAGCTTCATCCCCTCCCCATCATGAAAAATTTTGAGCTCTTTCCTCTTTATCTTTACACCTTTTTATTCCCTGAAAGAGTGCTCAATTATCATGCTTTTGTGTCATCAGTATGCTTACACCATGGGATTGTTTTTTTTTTTAATCTCAAATCAGACTTTTTTTGGTAAATTCCAAGCACATATTATCATACTCTCTACTTAGCAGCTATTATTGAATATCTTACACAAATATCAAAGCTTATCATCTTTGCAAATAAACTCCTTCAGTTTTTTTTTTTTTCCTAACTCATTAAATAGTATCCCCATCCACAAGCTGTTGAAGCCAGAACCAGTGGTCATGTTGCCTCCTCCCTCCTCTACTCCTGATCTGAAAATCTCCATCAAATCCCACAGAC
>NW_011494809.1:1500546-1501689 GCF_000754665.1 Bison bison bison | reverse complement strand
TTAGAACAGTAGTCTCAATTTATTTTAACAAAATCTTAAAGTGTAATCATCTGGACTTTAAACTTACAAGAAAATGTATTTCTATCTCTGATAAGTATTTAGTTGGAGAAATAAGATTTCTTGAAATTGGGAGTATATTTTATCTTGTATTTGTGAAATAATACATTAGTAATCAGAAAGGACACTATTCCTCCTATTTAGGGTCACTTTAATAAAAGGATTCTGGATTCATCTTACACATTACAAACAGAAAAGATAAATATCGTGAATCACTTTAAGTAGAGCTGAGATTAAGTAATGTGTTATTTTCATAACATATAAAATTCCAAACAGTCTGCATGTGAAAATTTTCTGAGTTATTAAACAGTAGGGTGATCTCAGTCACAAACTTGGCTTCATATGAAATGTTTTCATTCAAATTTTAAGCTTTCTTTAAAATAAGAAAAACTTGGAAAGCATAGCTCCCAAACCAGCTAAATTAGAAACTGCTAATTTTCTGAATGAAAAGAGCACTGTTTTTTATTTTTACACAACTGAATTGAAAGAATAGAAAAAGCACTACAGTTGTTACAGAGAATAATAATTGTGGCCATCAACACAGACATCTGAGAAACTTTCCTTTACATTTACCATCTTCTGCAACCACCTGCTTCTGCTTTGTCATTCACTGACATTTCAACCCTGTCGGCTACTGTGTCTTCAGATGCTGGTTGGACATGGCCCTCTGACTGTCCTCCGGTGTAAGTAGGGGTGCTGTACTTCAAAAGGATGGATTTAAACTGCATTAGAGGTGCATCTGTACGAACTCCCATTGGGTCAAAATGAGTTCGGCTTACTCGAAAGCCTGCTTGAGAAAGATAGCACAAAAACTTTTTTAACTTTGGCATATTCATTCCTTTAATGCTGTGTCTGTGGATGTTGTAATAAAAGGGAGGATGTTCAGTATTGACATCAGTCTTTTGCCTCTTGACTAAATTTGCAGTTGTTTCATTACTTTTTCTCTTTCCTTGTTGAGCACATCTTCTCATGGGAATAACCATCTTCTCTAATACTCTCCTCCTGGTGTTATTTATTTCTTAAAAACTTTAGCCTTTACACAAATCTGAAGGAAAAAAAGGCACGACTTGATCGCAGAGAAGCTTC
>NW_011494809.1:1484114-1500446 GCF_000754665.1 Bison bison bison | reverse complement strand
GGCTCTTTTGCAAGCTTCATCCCCTCCCCATCATGAAAAATTTTGAGCTCTTTCCTCTTTATCTTTACACCTTTTTATTCCCTGAAAGAGTGCTCAATTATCATGCTTTTGTGTCATCAGTATGCTTACACCATGGGATTGTTTTTTTTTTTAATCTCAAATCAGACTTTTTTTGGTAAATTCCAAGCACATATTATCATACTCTCTACTTAGCAGCTATTATTGAATATCTTACACAAATATCAAAGCTTATCATCTTTGCAAATAAACTCCTTCAGTTTTTTTTCTTTTTTCCTAACTCATTAAATAGTATCCCCATCCACAAGCTGTTGAAGCCAGAACCAGTGGTCATGTTGCCTCCTCCCTCCTCTACTCCTGATCTGAAAATCTCCATCAAATCCCACAGACTTTTGTTGTAGAGCACGCGTGAAATCTCCATACTCTACAATAGCTCTTTTTGTCCAAACAACGGGTATCTCTCACTGCACTATTAACTGATTTCTCTGCTTTTCTATTGCCTCCAAATCACTTTCCTTACTGTTGGCAGAATGACCATTTAAAAACAGTAATCCAATCCTGGGTTAATTAATCCAATCCATTTTCTTCTCCAAGGGATCTTCCTGATTCAGAGGTCAAACCTGAGTCTCCTGCATTGCAGGCAGATTCTTTAGCATCTAAGCCACAAGGGAATCCCACAATCTAATACTGCTTTACTCCTCTTAAATTCCTTCACCAACTTCCCTTTATGTTTAGAATCAAATTTAAATTGCCTCTTCTGTTCCACAAGCCCCTTTGCAGTCAATCTTTGCCTCCCATTCAGACTACCCAGCCTGACCTCCTACCACTCTCCTTGCTCATTCCTTGACCTACCATGTTTATTCCTGCCTGAGAAGCCTCATTATAGGTACTCTCCCCACTTGTTGGGATGTTTTTCCTGAAAAATGAGTATTGGCTATTTCACTTAGGTTTCAATTTCCGTGTCACCTTCTCAGAGAAGCCTTTCCTGATTGTCTCAAGTGAAATTGTTTCCCTCACGACCATCTTCAAATTTCCTACTTGGCTTCATTCCTTCAGAGCCCACTCATTATCTAAAAGTAGACTATTTATTATCAGTTTATAGTCTCCTTCATTAGAATGTAAATCTCTGAAAATTGCCTAAACAATGGCTGGTACATAATAGTTATTCAGTCAATACTTTTTTTTCTGAAATTAGTGAGTGAATGAATAAATGATGTCATGAATAAAAGACAGTTCTCTCTTTCCCCTCTCCCTGGTGACTCTTTAATTCAATTAAACAAGCACCTATCTCATAACTCAATATAGTAGTTGTTTATATACAATTTTTATTTTTCCCAAATGTAAATGAAAGATTCTGAAGGCTGAACACACATTTCATGTACATTTCATCTCTCATGGCTTCCAGGACTTATTTGCAACCTAGGAGCTGCTTAGTAAATGATTGTCCCAAGAAATAGATGGAAGAACTGAATGGGAGGGAATGAAGAGAACAAAATTCTTTTCATATGATAACAAACCTTGTGTATGCAATAGCTTCAACCAACAGCAACTTGAGCACATCTTCTCATGGGAATAACCATCTTCTCTAATACTCTCCTCCTGGTGTCATTTATTTCTTAAAAACTTTAGCCTTTACACAAATCTGAAGGAAAAAAAGGCACGACTTGATCGCAGAGAAGCTTCATTAAAGAGTGAGAAACAGAGGTAAAAGTGCAGTGGATATGATTTAAGATAGTTACTTCAAACTCCATAAATTTTCTCAGTAAGCATTAGAGCTGCTTAATATTTTATATAGCATGGCTTGCCTAGGTATGACATCTAGAAAACCTCATAAATGTATAAGCTTTTTCTTTTGATTTGTTTATTCTCCTGGCACCAGGATTTTTTTTTTTTTTTGGTCCATATTGCCTATATTCCCTTCCTCCTCTTTTTGTTCATTCACCCCCATTATAAAGATCTGTACTTTCCCTTGATTACAGATAGGACATAGATTCTAAATCATTATCTCCCTGCCTCTTTTTCTGAAGCAATTTGTGGAGATTGCAGGTGCTATAGCCCATGGGCTCACAAAGAGTTGGACACGACTGAGCGACTGAACTGAACTGTGGATATTACAACACAAGGAGAATTCCTTTTATTTGAAATGAACATGGGAAGTCTGATGGTTCCTTCTTTTATTTGTTCTTTCAATCAGTGTCTTCTATGCTAAGTGTGTTGGAAGAAAAACAAAGATGTATAGAAACAGTCCATTTAAACTTCCTGCTCATGACAAATATGCTAGATTTCAAACTCAATTTTAACACAACTCCAAATTCTGGTTTACAAACAAGATGATATATTTAAAAAAAAATTTTTTTTGGTACCTAGACTGTATTCAACACCTTCTTTTTGTACCACAATGGGCCATTTAAAGTGTTTGTGCATGGGGGAGGAGGTGAGTGTTGGACACTCTTTAAGCAAAGGGATCAATTCCTGTATACTTTACATTCTTTCTCCATACATCCCAAGTAAGACATAAATGGCACAAATAAATTCATAGCATTTTATTATAGTTCCATAGTTTTCCAACTCAAGTCAAGCTGGCTATAAGCTTCTATTTGCCAAGCTTAGCAAGATTCATTAGCAGTCATGTTCTGACTGATTTTACTCTCCGAGGTCTGGATAAAAGCAAAGGGTTAAAAAATTCAGGAAATAGGGGAAATACTCTGATCATCAATCTCTTTAGATACCAAAAGCTGATGCTCTGTTACCAGCTGTAACTCTCAGTGCTGGGCTGACAGCAGGTGACCCTTCTACAGTTCTGAAGCCTGCATAGTTGGGTCTGGACACCATGGTCATTCATCAGGTCCAAGCATCACAGTGTCTTGTTCTACCATAAGCAGAGCCAACAATTTCAGGTCCATTTCTCAGTGTTAAGAAAGTCAGTTTCTGGAGATAAGTATTCCTCTGTGTATGTGAATATCTCTCCAATAACATAGTCCCCACCTGTCCCTCCCTAAAGTAGCTTGAACTGGGCTCCCACAACCCCAGTGGGTCTATGGCATCAATTTTATAATAAATAGTTGATAATGCATAATTTAATTATCCAGAGATAAAATTTATACCCTACATATCCATGTGATTTTGAAAAAAGAAAAAATAGGAAGGAAAGAAAAAAAGAAAGGTAGATATAATGCCTTTTTGGTATTAAAAAAAGAAAGGGGAAAAATACTTTATGATGAAATAATGTTAGTGCTTTAATCTGATTTCACTAGAAAACATAAGGATAGAATACAGGTAATTGTATCACTACAAGGACTCATTATGATTTACAGTCACAATTGTGGGCTGGTATAGCTGCACTGTATTGGCAAAGAAATACCTTAAGTATAATTTTAGTCAGTAATATGTGATGGTTGGGCTTCCCGGGTGGCTCAGAGGTTAAAGTGTCTGCCTGCAATGTGGGAGACCAGGGTTCGATCCCTGGGTCGGGAAGATCCCCTGGAGAAGGAAACGGGAACCCACTCCAGTATTCTTGCCTGGAGAATCCCATGGACGGAGAAGCCTTGTGGGCTACAGTCCATGGGGTTGCAAACAGTCAGACACGACTGAGCGACTTCATTTCACTTCACTTCACGGTGATGGTAACATTCTGAAGAAAACATACTGAAATCCTACTTCAATTTCCACAGTGTTTCCCTGTGTAATAAAGAATCTGACCTCATCCCAAAGAGAGGTCTAGTCTTTGTCTCCAGTTCTGCCTCTACATCCCTGGAATTTCCTGAGTGATTGCAGTGTTTCGTTATTCATTTTGGGCCCTTTCGATCACATCTGATCCTCTGTGCTGAGAAAACTCATATGGGGACAGCACATGGCCAGAAAGACCGAATATGTGATTAGGGGATTGAATTGTATGATATCAGAGATTCTGGGTAAGAGACAGTGGCTGGTGATTGAGTTCAGTGATACTGGTAGTCATTCAATAAATTATGCCTACATAATAAAATTCCAATAAAAACTCTGGACAGTGAACCTTCCAAGTAATCAATACACTGTGTATTTTGTCTAACATCAATCCCAGGAGGGTAACATATCTCTGAGGATGTGAAAGTTAAGCATCTGGAACTCTTTCAGACTTTACCCTAGTTGTCTCTGCCTTTGACTGGTTTTAATTTGTATCCTCTATAAAACTGTAAGTATACCACTTTACCAAGTTCTGTGAGTTTTTCTATGAAATGATCAAACTTCAGGGAGTCTGTGGGAATCCCCAAATCTGCAGCTACCCAATCTGCAATAAAGGTGATCCTGGAAATCTTGAATTTGTGGTTACTGTCTGAAGTGAGGGCAGGAAGATGGTCTTGTGGGGACTCTTTCCTCAGTCTGTGCACTTTGATTGATATCAATTGATCTGTGATATTATAGCTGCCTGTCACTACCACCACCACAAACACCTCAAATAATAGAACAGAAACCAGAACTGCGTATCATTCTACCCATTTTTGCACTCACCAGCAATAACACAAGCATTTAGAACACAAATGTACACAAATGAAGAAGAAAAGAAAATAGGAGTAGGTCTATAGGGAATCAAAATTATGGAGTCACCAACAACAATATTAAGTTTATGATCACCATATTCCAAGAATTAAAATAAAAGTTAATAATGTTGACAAAACACTAAAACTATGAAATAAAATTGAATTGAAATGCTAAAAGTAAAAAGAAAAAAATACAAAAAACTGAACTCAATAACTCAAAGAAATGGCTTAAAAAAGGATTACATTTACCTGAATAGAGATTTAGAGAACTAGAAAATGGCTCAGAGAATATTCTGACTAAAGCAAAGAAAGATAAGAAGATGAAAAATGCAGAATAGAGAATAAGAGACGTATGAGGTATTGTTACAGGTCTGCATGCTTCTAATTGGAATTTCACAAAAAAAAAAAAAAAAGAATTAAAATGGACAAGAAACAATATTTAGAAATAAGAGCTGAGAATTTTCCAAAACTGAAACTAAAAAATATTCAGGAATTATTAAAAATCTCAAGAAATATTATAAATCTAAACAAAATGGCAATTAAAAGAAAAAAAGATTAAAACTAAACAACAGAAAGAGAATAATCTTAAAAGCATTTAAGTGAAAAGGACTTGTATTTTTCAAAGCAGGAATAACAGATCTCTAAATATCTATATCTATATCTATATCTATCTATCTCTCTCTCTCTCTCTCTCTCTATATATATATATATATATATATAAAAGAAGCCAGAGACAATGAAGGGATATTTTCAATGTTATGGGGAACGAAGTAGTTGATAATCTAAAATTATATATCCAGTGAGGGAAAAGCAATGTCTCAAAAATGATGATCAAGTAAATTTTTTCAGAGAATCATTACCTGATAAGATTTGTCAATGGTATACTCATTATAAATGAAATATTAAAAGCTAATTAAAATGATTCCTCTTGGAAGAAATTAAGAGCAACAGACAACATAAGAGACTACTCTACATGTGAACATCATGAGATGGTCAATACTTAAGTCAGATTGACTATATTTTATGTAGCTGAAGATGGAGAAGCTTTCTATAGTCAGCAAAAACAAGTCCAGGAGCTGACTGTGGCTCAGATCATAAACTCCTTATTGCAAAATTTAGACTTAAATGGAAGAAAGGAAGGAAAGCCATTAGGCCATTCAGGTATGACCTAAATCAAATCCTTTATGATTATACAGTGGAAGTGACAAATAGATTCAAGGGATTAGATCTCATAGACAGAGTGCCTGAAGAACTATGGACAGCGGCTCATAACACTGTACAGGAGGTAGTGACCAAAACCATCTCAAAGAAACAGAAATGTAAGAAGGCAAAATGATGATATGAGGAGGCCTTACAAATGGCTGAGAAAAGAAGAGAAAGAAAAGGCAAAGGAGAAAGGGAAAGATATACCCAGCTGAATGCAGAGTTCCAAAGAATATCAAGGAGAGATAAGAAAGCCTTTTTTAAGTGAAGCAATGTAAAGAAACAGAGCAAAATAATAGAGTGGGAAAGACTAGCAACCTCTTCAAGAAAATTAGAGATACTAAGGGACTATTTTAGGCAAAGATGAGCACACTAAAGGACAGAAAGGGCAAGGATATAACAGAAGCAGAAGAGATTAAGAAGAGGTGGGAAGAATACACAGAAGAATTGTACAAAAAAGTTCTTAGTTACTTGGGTAACCATGATGGTGTAATCACTCACCTAAAGCCAGGTATCCTAGAGTGTAACGTCAAGTGGACCTTTGGAAGCATCCCTATGAACAAAGATAGTGGAGGAGATAAAATTCCAGCTGAGCTATTTCAAATCCTAAAAGATGATACTGTTAAAGTGCTACACTCAATATGCCAGCAAATTTAGAAAACCCAGCAGGGCCACATGACTGGAAGAGGTCAGTATTCATTCCAACCCCAACGAAGGGCAATGCTAAAAAAATGTTCAAACTACCACACAATTGCATTCATTTCACATGCTATTAAGGTAATGCTCAAAATCCTTCAATCTAGACTTCAATAATACATGAATAAAGAACTTCCAGAAGTACAAGCTGGATTTAGAAAAGGTAGAGGAAACAGAGATCAAATTGCCAACATCTGCTGAATCATAGAAAAAGCAAGAGAATTCTGGGAAAACACCAACATCTGCTTCATTGACTATGCTAAAGCCTTTGACTGTGTGGATCACAATATACTGTGGAAAATCCTTATAGAGATGGGAATACCAGACTACCTTACCTGCCGGCTGAGAAACCTGTATGCAGGTCAAGAAACTACAGAACGAGACATGTAACAACAGACTGGTTAAAAACTGGGAAAAGAGTATGGCAACACTGTGTATAGTCAACTTGCTTATGTAACTTACATGCAGAGTGATTCATGCAAAATGTTGGGCTGGATGAATCAAAAGCCAGAATCAGGATTGTCAGGAGAAAAAAATAAAAAGAAAAGAAAACTAAGGAAACAAAAACAAATAAACAAAAATACAATTGTCCAGGGAAGTATCAACAACCTTGGATATACAGATAATATCACCCTAATGGCAAAAAATGGAGAGAAACTAAAGATCCTCTCCATGAAGGTGAAAGAGAAGAGTGAAAAAGTTGCCTTAAAATTCAACATTTTAAAAACAAAGATCATGGCATCCACTCCTATCACTTCATGGCAAACAGATGGGGAAAAAATGGAAACAGTGGCATATTTTATTTTTTTGGGCTCCAACATCACTGCAGATGGTGACTGCAGCATGAAATTAAAAGACACTTGCTCCTTAGAAGAAAAGCTATGACAAACCTAAACAGCATATTAAAAAGCAGATACATCACTTGCTGACAATGATCTGTATAGTCAAAGCTATGGTTTTTCCAGCAGTTATGTACAGATGTAGGAGTTAAACCATAAAGAAGGCTGAGCACTGAAGACTTGATACTTTTGAACTGTGGTGTTGGAGAAGACTCTTGAGGGTCCTTGGACAGTCAATCTTAAAGGAAATCAACCTTGTATATTCATTGGAGGGATTGGTGCTGAAGCTCTAATACTTTGCACACCTGATACGAAGAATCAACTCATTGGGAAAAACCCTGATGATAGGAAAGATTGAGGGCAGAAGGAGAAGAGGGCATTAGAGAATGAGATGAATGGATGGCATCACCAACTCAATGGACATGAGTTTGAGCAAACTCCAGGAGACAGCGAAAATCAGAGAAGCTTGGATTGCCGCAGTCCATGGGATCGCCAAGAGTTGACCTGAAAAGCACTATAGAGTAGAGCTAGTGACCTGGAAAGCACTATAAGCCAATTCAGCATAATTAAGATTTACACAATTTTCACACAGCAGTAGAATACAAATGCAAGTTTCCATAGACTATAAACTAGGAGACAAAATACTTTCTTCTCTGCGATCATCCTCTGTATTTTTTTCAGTCTTCTAACTTGATTGAGGCTTTCAGTAGCTAAGTCAAAGATCTCTCTTGGTAACACTGCACTCGAAAATATATGGGCTATTTTCAAATATCTTTTGATATGGATTTATAACATAATTCCACAGTGATAAAAGAACATACTCTGTATAATTTCAATACCTTTAGACTATGAAATTTTGGAAACTTGTTTTATGTCCACTATAGTATTCTTGCCTGGGAAATCCCATGGACAGAAGATCCTTGTGGGCTGCAGTCCATGGGGTCACAAAAGAGCTGGATACAACTTAGCAACTAAAGATCCATTACAAAAGGAAGCAAGAAACATGTAAGAGTCAATAAAATAGAAAACAAAGAATAATTTTGTAGATTTAAGCCTTAATATGCAAGTAATTGGGCTTCCCAGGGTGGCACTAGTGGTAAGAGAACCAGGAGATATGAGTTTGACCCCTGAGTCAGGAAGATCCCCTGGAGGAGGGCATGGCAACCCATCCAATATTCTTGCCTAGAGGATCCCATGAACAGAGGAACTTGGCAGGCTATGGTCCATAAGAGAACCAGGAGATATGAGTTTGACCCCTGAGTCAGGAAGATCCCCTGGAGGAGGGCATGGCAACCCATCCAATATTCTTGCCTAGAGGATCCCATGAACAGAGGAACTTGGCAGGCTATGGTCCATAAGAGAACCAGGAGATATGAGTTTGACCCCTGAGTCAGGAAGATCCCCTGGAGGAGGGCATGGCAACCCATCCAATATTCTTGCCTAGAGGATCCCATGAACAGAGGAACTTGGCAGGCTATGGTCCATAAGAGAACCAGGAGATATGAGTTTGACCCCTGAGTCAGGAAGATCCCCTGGAGGAGGGCATGGCAACCCATCCAATATTCTTGCCTAGAGGATCCCATGAACAGAGGAACTTGGCAGGCTATGGTCCATAGGGTCACAAAGAGTCAGACACAACTGAAGTGACTTAGCATGCATGCAAACATACAGGTAATTACATTAAATATAAATGATCTAAACACTCCAAGTAAAAAGATAGGTTCAGATTGGGAAACACAGTTCAATTTACCAAGAAAACAAAAAGAAGTCAAAACTGCTACATGGATCAAGGGAGCCCCAGAAACCAAGAATTCAATAGGCTTTGTTTATCTTATAAGGTGAAACGGGATAATTATATTTTCATCCTTAGGTAATAATTACACAGAGAGAAGAAAAAATGCATAAACACACATACGCACAGAGGTTATTTAATTTCTCAGAAAGTTTCACAAATTATGGTTAAATAAATAACAGATAGTATTACTTCTGCATTCTAAGTGGCTAAAATCTAGGAGATATAAGCCACAGTCAGAAGTTACTGAATTTCAGGAAAGAAAAAGTAATTAAAACAAATGCAAGTGGGGTTTGGAAAAGAGAATGATAACTCCTGTTTTCTTTAATATGTTCCCTGCTTAATCATGAGTATATTTTTAATTTTTTAATTGGAAGATATTTATAATATTGTGCTGGTTTCCCTGTATGTATATATATCTACCCTCTTGACCGTCCCTCACACCCTTCTCCACCCCACCCCTCTAGGTCATCACAGAACACCAGTTTGAGCTTCCTGTGTTACAGAGCAGTGTCCCACTGTGTGGGTGTGTTAGTCGCTAAGTCGTGTCTGACTCTTTGTGACCCCATGGATTGTAGTCTGCCGGGTTCTTCTGTCCATGGAATTCTCCAGAAAAGAATACTAGAGTGGGTTGCTGTGCCCTTCTCCAGGGGATCTTCCTGACCCTGGGATAGCACCCAGGTCTCCTGAATTGCAGACAGATTCTTTACCATCTGAGCCACCAAAGAAGCCCAATATGTTCCACTAGCTATCTATTTTAAGCATGGTAGTGTATATATGTCAGTGCTACTCTCTCAATTCATCTGCTGTGTCCACAAGTTTTTTTCCCTATGTCTGTGCCTCTATTCCTGCCCTGCAAATAGGTTCATTAATACAATTTTAAATGTCTCATGGACGATTCTAATGCAAAGTGAGGGATGAGAATCAATGTTCCATGTTATCAAGGATAACAGTGCACTAATATCCTAATTCTATATCTTTTACTTACTATTCTATGGTGCAAAGCTTTCTAGGGAAAGACGTTAAAAATGAAGATGTCTGGGCCCAAAACAGCAGAGATTCGGATTTGATGAATCTTGAGACTTGTCCAGGAGATTGCATTTTTCAAGGTCATTGGGGAATTCTGATGAAGATAACACTACCCTTTGGAAATATCCATCTGAAGATACTGAGCACATTTATTCTGATGACATATTTTTCAATGTAAACCTGAAGGGTGGCTCCTCTTTAAAATTCCAAGTAAGAAGAATCTAGAGAGATCCATCCATGGAGATCAGGGTGCATTTAAGAAGGGGGATGTTCATCTCAAGGCCTGTTTTGGCATTGCTGTAGGGCAAAGTGGATGGGGGTTTACTTGAGGAATAAATTCCTGAGAGCCCTTTCCACGTGGCCCTGGAGCCTGAAGGTGGATGTGAACATTGAGACCTCTGCCTCCTTTTATTCAGGAGAATTTGGAAGATGAGAAGAAAGGAATGGAGATGGAGAGTGCTGTTCCAATACCCATTTGCCTATGAAACTTTCAAAAGAATGCTTCCATAATTTCTGGGACTGATGCAAAGAGGGACAGACCTCAGTAAAGGACATGGGAGTAGTGGGGCTCCCTAGGGAGCTGTGGGTAGGGGAAAGCTACCATCTAGCAGGAGCTCTGTTGGGAGCACTGTCAGATTAAAAGGACAGAAGCTAATATTCTGTGATAGAATTACTTGGTGATAAGAAGAGCCAGGGTGAAACTGGACCCTTCTCACTGGAAATCACGTACACCATGCGGGCATAAGTCTCCCTGTGAAGAGGGAAAGAAAAGCTTACAGACTCAGAACACACTAGAGACTGCTGTGTACACATCTCTGACTGTGTGATCCATGTCAGCCTCCCCTGTCTATTTACCTAGTTCTCAGCCTGGAGGGAGAGATTCAGAGCTGGGCTAGGACTGAAACTGGAGAAAATGTTGCTCCTCTCATCCAGAAATCCCAGAGCCACAGTTCAAGACTATGTGGTGGGACAGCTAGGGAAGAGTAGAAAAAGAACATTTGAAGGAAGTATTTATTAATACACAAAGACTATTTCAGTGAAACCTCACTGGACTGATTTCCCTCAGTAAACTGGTTAATTGCTACCTAACAGCAGACAGGAGATATCCTCACCACTCAGTGCCTGGACATTTCCATTTATCCCTTTCTCCTTAGGTCTCAGTAACTCCGCTGATAGTCACATCACATGTCATTTCAAGGAAAGGCTATATCCTCAGCAGGTCCTAATAGGCTTGCCTCCAAGTGGGCTTGCCTTTTCTTCTCTTTTCCCTATTATCTGGATAAAGATCTTGAGTTCAACATTCCGGCCACAACAAAGATCCTGTGCTGATGCAGAGCCCTCAGCACGGATGGCAATCAACACCAGTTGGGAGCTGTGGGGTCACCAGATGAGCTAAACTTGAGCTATTCCAACACAGGCAAGGTTGGGCTGGGACTACTTGTCCATCAACCTGGCTTTCTCTCCTCATGCATGCTTGGAGTGCTGAGAGCTGCCTTGCAGGTGGGAAACAATTGCATTACCATAAACCTCCAATTAGAGAGCGTCCCAGGTAGGCTGATCTGATCCCTTTACAAGAGCTGCTGAAGGCGGCCAAGTTCTGCCCCAGATCTTCATATTCAGGCACTCAGATTATACAGGAAGTTACAAAACAGAGATTTGGAGAAGGAATTCTGCCCAATGAGTTTGGCACCTGAGAGTTGCACACAGACATAGCTTCTGGTACAGGAAAGATTAGAAATTAGTAAACAGATCAGTTTCTGGTTTTAGCATGTGGACTGGGAAAAGACTAATTCTCTCCTTTCTGAAAGCCTGCTTTGGCTCTGGGATACTCTGTGCTATCAGGGATGTTTATAATTCATATGTTTTTACAAAAATACCAGGAAGATCAGTGGGAGGACAGTCTTTCCACTAGACTACGAGCCATATCTCTATGATTATGCATCACTTTCATAGTAAAGCAAAAGCTAATATTGCTAATGCAGTCTTCACTAAAGCATTCACAATATAAGCATTTATTTAAAGATAAAGTTTCCTTTTCTAGATTCAAGATGTTTGTTTTTAAATCATTCATTCTGCTGCTGCTGCTGCTGCTAAGTCACTTCAGTCATGTCCCACTCCGTGCGACCCATAGACTGTAGCCCACTAGGCTCCTCTGTCCTTGGGATTCTCCAGGCAAGAACACTGGAGTAGGTTGCCATTTCCTTCTCCAATGCATGAAAGTGAAAAATGAAAGTGAAGTCGCTCAGTCGTGTCCGACTCTTAGTGACCCCATGGACTGCAGCCTACCAGGCTTCTCTGTCCATGGGATTTTCCAGGCAAGAGTACTGGAGTGGGTTGCCATTGCCTTCTCCAAAATCATTCATTCTAGTAAACCATAAACATAGTAACACCAGTTTCTAAATGTTAAACATCTACACCCACCTACATACACTTTCAATAAAAAATTAGTGAGCAAAAGTGAGATAGTGAGGAATGTACAATAACCCTTAATATATGTCACAAAAATAATAGATTATCTGAATTTAGACAAAGTAGTAGAATCTGGTTTATATAATGGTTAACACCAGCATTTTCTTTATTTTATTTCACAAGTCCAAATACCTGAATCAATAGTTAATTTAAAATAATCAAAAGCTACCAAATCTTAGTCTTTATCAAATATGTGCATGAATGATGTAAGTCTTCTATGAGCCCAGGGTCACTTTGATCCTTTCAGTGGCTCATAAACCAGCATGTATGCTCATATGAACAAAGTAGGTGGGCACCACAGCTGAGCCAGGAGCTGCAGGAGGGTCTTTGAAGGGAGGGCAAGGATGAAGGTGAGTCTTAGATTGCTTCAGAGACTGATTAAATTTTTCTAAACTCAGTCTGGAAGAGAAAGACGATGAAAAGTGGAATTTTTATCAATTGAACTCATCTTCTGATCCTTCTCTATTGCTATCTACAGGTTGTGAGCACAAAATCTTATGTTCAGTGATGTCCTGATGAAACCAAGTTGGATTGACTGACACTTAAGTGCCTCTGCCCCAGAAAGATGTGAAACTTGAGGTCAGAAACCTAATTATTGTTACCACAAAGGACTGATAGGGGAAGCAATGGCCCTAGGCTATTTGCAAAGTGTTTTAGCAAAAAAAAAAACAAAAAGGATTTCTCATTCATCTGTAAGTAATGAATTTACTTGATACCCTTGTATTCCCAAAACCTGAAGTGGCAGTATTTTAATCTTTTTTAAGGGTTTTTTCATCAATTTTACATTCAAGGATGGTTCAGAGATAAGCTACCAGTTATCTGAGGAGACTGTGAGACACGGCAGTAAGTGAAAGTCAAAACTTACATGGGCCACTCAGCCAATTTCCAATGCTTATGTGTAAACACAGGTAAACAAGCCATTTTGCTCAGAGTGCTCAAATAAGGAGCAATAAGAAAGTGGATTTAGATGACTTGTGGTGGTTCACAGAATAGATAATTTATGAGACTAAGGTATAAACACATTTATTGTTATTCTGAAGCCTCCTAAATAAGGCAGCATTGCCAATGGCTTATTTGCTTATTTTTTTAGGAAACCCCCTGTGGAGAGACCAGCAAGAGTCCTGCTGGTGAAAGACCACAGTTTTTATTACATAACATACAAGCAAAGTTTGGAAGCCTGGGTTTTTAATAAGAAGAGTCCAAGTCCAAGTTTCCAGTGTATGGTTATAACTATTCATGTTGCAGTTTCAGAACAAATGCTTCTGAAAGAGCTCTTGACAGTAAATTTCACTGTATTAAACTTATAAAAAAGTATTATTTATTTATTTTTAATTGATTGATGATTGCATTACAATACTGATTTAATTGCTGTCATACATCAACATAAATTAACTATAAGTATACATATGTCCCCTCCCTCCTGAATCTTCCCCCATCTCCTGCCCATTCCTACCCCTCTAGGTTATTACAGAGCCTGTTAGAGCTCCCTGAGTCAAACAGCAAATTCCCATTGACTATCCATTTACATATATTAGTGTATGTGCTTCCATGCTACTTTATCGATTCATCTCACTCTCTCCCTCTTCTCCCCCGCTATTGTCCAAGTGAAGTGAAAGTCGCTCAGTCATGTTCAACTCTTTGTGACCCCATGGTCTGTACAGCCCATGGAATTCTCCAGGCCAGAATACTGGAGTGGGTAGCCTTTGCCTTCTCTAGGGGATCTTCCCAACCCAGGGAACAAACCCAGGTCTCCCGCATTGCAGGTGGATTCTTTACCAGCTGAGCACAAGGGAAGCCCACCCTTGTCCATGTTTGTTCCTTATGTCTGCATCTCCAATGCTACTCTGCAAACAAGCTCATGAGTACCATCCTTCTAGATTCCATATATATGTGTTAATATACAATATTTGTTTTTCTTTTTCTGACTTACTTCACTCTATATAATTATCCACCTTATTATCATCCACCTTATTAAAACTGACTCTGATGTGTTCCTTTTTATGGCTAAGTACTGAGCGACTTCACTTTCACTTTTCACTCATGCATTGGAGAAGGTATAGTTCTTGCCTGGAGAATCCCAGGGATGGGGGTGGGGTGGGGGGTTGCCTCGTGGGCTGCCATCTCTGGGGTCGCACAGAGTCAGACACGACTGAAGCAACTTAGCAGCAGCAGCAGCAGCAGAAGCAACTTAGCAGCAGTAGCATCAGCAGTATTCCATTATACTATGATGTACCACAGCTTCTTTATCCATTCATTTGTCAATGGATATCTAGGTTGCTTCCTTGTCCTAGCTATTGTAAATGATGCTGCAATGAACTTTGGGCTACGTGTGTCTTTTTCAGTTTTGGTTTCTTCAAGGTATATGCCCAGAAGTGGTATTGCTAGATCATATGGTGTTTTTCCCCTTCATGGATCACTGCCTTGTTGTGGTGGATGGGCTTGCATAACTCAATGAATCTATAAGCCATGCCAGGCAGGTTACCCAAGACAGATGGGTCATAGCAGAGAGTTCTGACAAAATGTGATCCGCTAGAGGAGGGAATGGCAAACCACCCAGTATACTTGCCATGAGAATCTCATGAACCACAAAAAGAGTCAAAAGATATAACACCGAAAGATGAGTCCCCCAGGTCTTGGGAAGAGTGGAGGAGAATCACCAATAGCCCCTGAATGAATGAAGCAGCTGGGCCAAAGCAATTCAAAAGTGTGGATAATGACAACTGTGGAAAGTTCTTAGAGAGATGGGAACACCAGACCAAGACCATCTTACCTGTCTCCTGAGAAACCTGTATGTGGGTCAAGAAGCAACAGTTAGAGTCCTGTATAAAAGACCTGGTTGATTCAGTATTGAAAAAGGAATAAGACAGAGCTCTCTGCTGTCACCCTGTTTGTTTAACCTATATGCTGAGCACATCATGAGAAATGCCAGGCTGGATGAGTTACAAGCTACAATCAAAACAGGCAGGAGAAATATCAACAATCTCAGTGATGCAGATGATACCACTCTAATGGCAGAAAGTGAAGAGCCTCTTGAGGGTGAAGAAGAAGCATGAAAGAACTGGCTTAAGATAAATATTAAAAAAAAAAAACAAAACCTTAAGATCATGGCATCTGACCCCGTTACTCCATGGCAAATAGAAGGGGAAAAGCTGGAAGTAGTGACAGATTTCTTCTTCTTGAGCTCCAAAATCACTGTGGACAGTAACTGCAGCCATGAAATCAGAAGATGATCACTTCTTGGCAGGGAAGTGATAACAAACCTAGACAGTGTGTTGAAAAGTGGAGACATTACTCTGCGAACAAAGGTCGGTATGGTCAAGGCTGTGTTCTTCCCAGTGGTCACATATGGTTGTTAGAGCTGGACCATAAGGAAGGTAGAATGCCAAAGAATTGATGCCATAGAACTGAGGTGCTGGAGAAGACTCCTGAGAGTCCCTTGGACAGCAAGATCAAACCAGTCCATCTTAAGGAAATCAACTTTGAAGATTCACTGGAAGGACTGATGCTGAAGCTCCAATATTTTGGTCACCTGATGTGATCAGCCTACTCATTGGAAAAGTGCCTGATTCTGGGAAAGATTGAAGGTAAAAGGAGAAGAGGGCATCAGAGGATGAGATGGCAGGACAGCATCACTGATGCAATGAACATGAACTTGGGCAAACTCTGGGAGATGGTGGAGGGACAAGGAGAACTGCAGTCCTTGTTGCTGCAAAGAGTCAGACACAACTGGATGATTGAACAACAGCAATGGTGGTTTTACTCCTAGTTG
>NW_011494809.1:1469930-1484007 GCF_000754665.1 Bison bison bison | reverse complement strand
TTTTTTTTTTATTTTTATTTTTTTAAGAAATCTTCATACTGTTTTCCATAGTGGCTGTATCAATTTACATTCCCACTGGCAGTGCAAGAGGGTTCCCTTTTTTCCACACCCTCTCCAGCACTTTTTGCTTGTGGATTTTTTTTTTTATTATGGCCTTTCTAACAGATGTGAGGTGGTATCTCATTGTAGTTTTGATTTGCATTTCTCCCATCACTTCATGGGAAATAGATGGGGAAACAGTGGAAACAGTGTCAGACTTCATGTTTTGGGGCTCCAAAATCACTGCAAATGGTGGTTGCAGCCATGAAATTAAAGGACACTTACTCCTTGGAAGGAAAGTTATGACCAACCTAGATAGCATATTGAAAAGCAGAGACATTACTTTGTCAACAAAGGTCTGTCTAGTCCAGGCTATGGTTTTTCCTGTGGTCATGTATGGATGTGAGAGTTGGACTGTGAAGAAGGCTGAGCACCAAAGAATCTATGCTTTTGAGCTGTGGTGTTGGAGAAGACTCTTGAGAGTCCTTTGGACTGCGAGGAGATGCAACCAGTCCATTCTAAAGGAGATCAGCCCTGGGTGTTCTTTGGAAGGAATGATGCTAAAGCTGAAACTCCAGTACTTTGGCCACCTCATGCAAAGAGTTGACTCATTGGAAAAGATCCTGATGCTGAGAGGGATTGGCTCCAGGAGGAAAAAGGGATGACAGAGGATGAGATGGCTGGATGGCATCACCGACTACATGGACATGAGTTTGAGTGAACTCTGGGAGTTAGTGATGGACAGGGAGGCCTGGCATGCTGCAATTCATGAGGTCACAAAGAGTCGGACACAACTGAGCGACTGAACTGAACTGAACTGACCTGAATAATGAGTGAGGTTGAACATTTCTTCATGTATTTATTTGCCATCCAAATGTCTTTGGAGAAATGTCTGTTTAGGTCTTTTCCCCATATTTTGATTCGGTTGTTTGTTTTTCTGGTATTGAGTTGTATGAGCTGCTTGTATGTTTTGGAAATTAATCCTTCATCAATTGTCTCACTTGCTATTATTTTTTTCCTGCTCTGAGTGTTGTATTTTTACCTTGTTTATAGTTTCCTTTGCTGTTCAAAAGCTTTTAAGTTTAATTAGGTCCCACATGTATTTTTTTTTTTTTAGTTCCATTATTCTAGGAGGTGGATCATAAAGGATCTTGCTATGATTTATGTCATAGAGTGTTCTGCCTATGTTTTCTTCTAAGAATTTTATGCTTTCTTGTCTTACATATTTTAATCCATTTTGATCTGCATACAGAAAACTATAAAACACTGATAACAAAAAATCAAAGACAGCATAAACAAATGGAGGGATATTTTATGCTCCTGGGTTAGAAGAATCAGTATTGTGAAAATGACTATACTACCAAAAGCAATCTACAGATTCAGTGTGGTCCCTATCAAATTATCATTGGCGTTTTTCACAGAACTAGAACAAAAAATTTCACAATTCATATGGAAACACAAAAGACTCCAAATAGCAAGGCAATCTTGAGAAAAAAGAATGGAGCTGAAAGAATCAACTTACCTGATTTCAGACTATAGTACAAAACTACAGTCATCAAGGCAGTATGGTCGTGGCACAAAAACAGAAGTATAGATCAATAGAACAAGATAGAAAGCCTGGAGATAAATCCACGCACATATGGGCATTTTTTATTTGACAAAGGAGGCAAGAATATACAATGGGAAAAAATAGTCTTTTCAATAAGTGGTTCTGGAAGAACTGGACAACTATGTGTAAAAGAATGAAATGAGAACACTTCCTAACACCATTAGCAAAGATAATCCATGTCCTAATCTTGAGGAGGGATCGAGGTAAGTAGCATATCATCATAGAGACAGGAGTCCTTCTGTCAAGGCAGGGTAGATACCAAATGCTTCCAGCAAAAACTTCCCAGCAAGACTCAAAACTTCATATGTTACTACTTTTCCAAAACTGAATCAAAGTTGTTTATAACTTGTTTTATTTTTAGAATCATTTTAGCATATTAACTATTTACCACATGGTCACATGTAGGGCTAACACAGAAACATGGAGAAAGATGGTTTGAATCTGGTTTGAAAAATTAACATGGTGATAATAACAATTTCACAAAATTGTCAGAAAATAACTAGAAAAGGAGAGGTCTGTGCACTTATGTATTCACTGTATACGCTTAAATTTTTATTGTGAAAAAATGCAAATAAATGCACCAGTTTGATCAATTTTCAAAGATTTGTTACAAAATGGATATGTAATGACCACATAAGTCAAGAAAGCCCCTCTGATTCATCCTAGTCACTGCTCTGTGCCTCTACTGATCTAGTGATCAGTATTTTGGTTTCAAAATAATCACATTTTTGTGTTTATTTCTAGTTTTCATCCTAAGCATGAATATTATCAACACATGAATGCTGTCTCTGAATACTATAATTTGGTTTCATTTGCACTTTGACATTCATATAACTGTAATTATACTGTATGTATACCTTTTTTCTGGCTTCTTTACACAGTATGTCCAAGTTTTTTGTTGTTGTTTATTTTTTTATTGAAGGATAGTTGTTTTATAGAATTTTGTTGTTTTCTGTCAAATCTCAACATGAATTAGCCTTAGGTATACAAATAGGAAAAGGGGTACATCAAGGTTGTATATTGTCACCCTGCTTATTTAACTTATATGCAGAATACATCATGAGAAATGCTGGGCTGGAAGAAGCACAAGCTGGAATCAAGACTGCCAGGAGAAATATCAATCACCTCAGATATGCAGATGATACCACCCTTATTGCAGAAAGTGAAGAGGAATTAACAAGCCTCTTGATGAAAGTGAAAGAGGAGAGTGAAAAAGTTGGCTTCAAGCTCAACATTCAGAAAACAAAGATCATGGCATCTGGTCCTGTAACTTCATGGGAAATAGATGGGGAAACAGTGGAAACAGTGTCAGACTTTATTTTTCTGGGCTCCAAAATCACTGCAGATGGTGATTGCAGCCATGAAATTAAAAGACACTTACTCCTTGGAAGGAAAGTTATGACCAACCTAGATAGCATGTTCAAAAGCAGAGGCGTTACTTTGCCAACAAAAGTCCGTCTAGTCAAGGCTATGGTTTTTCCAGCTGTCATGTATGGACATAAGAGTTGGACTGTGAAGAAAGCTGAGCACCGAAGAATTGATGCTTTTGAACTGTGGTGTTGGAGAAGACTCTTGAGAGTCCCTTGGACTGCAAGGAGATCCAACAGGTCCATTCTAAAGGAGATCAATTCTGGGTGTTCTTTGGGAGGAATTATGCTAAAGCTGAAACTGCAGTACTTTGGCCACCTCATGCGAAGAGTTGACTCATTGGAAAAGACCCTGATGCTGGGAGGGATTGAGGGCAGGAAGAAAAAGGGACGACAGAGAATGAGATGGCTGGATGGCATCACCGACTACATGGACATGAGTTTGAGTGAACTCCGGGAGTTGGTGATGGACAGGGAGGCCTGGCGTGCTGCAATTCATGGGGTCGCAAAGAGTCGGACACGACTGAGCGAATGAACTGAACTGAACTGAACTGATACATAATATATCCTCTCCCTTTTGAACCTCCCTCCCATTTTCCACCCCATCCAACCCCTAGAGATTGATACAGATAAAATACTATCTATTTTACACATGGTAATTTCCATACATCTCACCTTCTCCTCTCCTCTCCCCATGGGCATAAGTCTATTTTCTATGTCTATTTGTCCACTGCTGCCTTGAAAATAAATTCTTCAGTACCATTTTTCTAGATTCCATATATATGCATTAGAACACAATATTTATCTTTCTCTTTCTGACACTTCTCACTCTGTCAATAGGTTCTATGTTCATCCACCTCATCAGAACTGACTCAAATGTGTTCCTTTGTGTGGCTGAGTAATATTCCATTGTGTATATGTACCCCAACTTCTTTATCCAATCATCTGTCAATGGACATCTAAGTTGCTTCCATGTTCTAGCTATTGTAAATAGTGCTGCAATGAACACTGGGATACATGTGTATTTTTCAATTTTGGTTTCCTCAGGGTATATGCCTAGGAGTGGGATTGCTGGGTCATACGGTGGTTTTATTCCTAGTTTTTAAAGGAATCTCCATACCATCTTCCATAGTGGCTGTATCAATTTACATTCCCACAAAGAGTGCAAGAGCATCCCCTTTTCTCCACACTGTCTCCAGAATTTATTGTTTGTAGACTTTGTGATGATGGCCATTCAGACCAGTGTGAGGTGATATATTTTACTGGAGTTACTCCCGTAGGTGTGGAGTGCCTGTGTGACTGACTCCAGCCCATCCATGAGTCAGACTGATAACAGTGATCCATCATGGCCCCAAGTCCCAGGAACACCAAGCAGGTGTTCACCATGAACCACAGGTACATCAGCAACATAGTGTGGCCCAAAGTCTCATGTAGACAAGACTTGTGGGAAAGAGGAAGTAAGCAGGGTTAGAAAGATGCAAAATCTTCCCATTCATTGAGAAAATAGTAAATTAAAAAGAAAAAGATTTGAATAATATGACTCCACAGATGCAGTGAAACAGAGAGCTTGGTGCTGCCTGGAGAGGTTGTAGCTGTGCTATGTAGTGGAGCGGTGGTATGTGAAGATGGAGAGAGACCGAAAGGACCCTAACAGGTGCCTTTTCATATACTCCAGCCAAACTGATCCTTCCAGACTACTCACATCTTGAGTTTGGAATTCTTTGATTTCTAGCAAAGGTGTCAGAAAAACGTTTATATGGATTCCTATAGTGTCTATCTGTGAGGGAAGGGGAATACCAGGGTAAGGATAAGAGGTATATATATATATATATACATATACATATGTGCACATTCTAAGCCAAAACGCCATCCTCTCAGTCCATGAACAAAGGTGAGGAGGATCTGACAAGGAACTCAACAGAATT
This sequence comes from Bison bison bison, assembly GCF_000754665.1. NCBI lineage: Eukaryota > Metazoa > Chordata > Mammalia > Artiodactyla > Bovidae > Bison > Bison bison. Next base: position 1,479,067 of record NW_011494809.1, on the reverse strand, counting down.
TTCAACCCCATGAGCCTAAATCATTGCTTTCTGCCGGAAGTTGTAGAATGACAGGATAAACATTATGAAGTAAATATTGCACACAATGGGGAGGGAAATAGCTGTGCAATTTCCATTAATGCTAATGAGACTTTGGTGGTTAATTTCCCGTGCCTTATGCTGAATATTTGCTCCAATTAGTTATATGAAGCTTGTGCCACACTGCTCCTTGACCAAGTTTTCACTTTTGGGGAGGGGTGCAATGGGGAGTGGGTACCTGTCCTCATCGTTTCCTCGGATTTCAAATAGTGAAGGCAAGGCTGAAGTCTAATCATATTGTTTTCTCCTGCAGATGAAAAGTCTCTGAGAAACTAATACTTTGTCAAAACTTTTGAAGTGCACACCCCCTTGAAAATCATTGTTTTCATTAGTAAGCTACCTGCTGGGGCATTCTCTTAGAGGAGACAGGTTTATTTTCATTTATTTATTTCACTCCAAAGAATAATTTCATCTCTATTCTCATTAGACCTAGAGTTTGGTTTAACATCCCTATTACTTCCATGATGATGCTCCAGATAATAGGAAATTAGAGAAGACGTAGGAGAGAGTTTTAGAGGAGTACAATTGGATGAAACAGTCCATTGCAAGCTTTTATTCCTGTGTACCAGAGAGGGTTTGCTGTTTTGTTCCTAAGAAATACATGTATATCTCATTTATGGCACCTCTCATGCCTGTCTTATATATAAGTAGGAAGAGAGGGCAGATTTTTTTTCAGTAAGCTTGTGAGAAAGACATATGAAAATGGGGATAAATAAAACCCAGCCTTCAAGCTGGATTCATGTGGTTTTGTGGGTCAAGAAGCACCTAGAGCATCAACAGAGGGGACCACAACGTCATGTGCTCCGGAACAAAGAGAATGAGGACTATATAACCCTGGATGTTGGGGAAAGGACTTGATAAATACACATTCAAATAGGCTGCCTTGAGGCTTTATTTCAAACATTTCTGTTAACCTCACAGCTCTTCTTCAGGACAGAAGTGGGGTCTGGTAGATGTGAGAACACAACTGTTGATCATAAATCAGAAAAGAATTACTAAATTTTGATTGAGAAACATATTCTAGCAGAAAACTACAAACTGTTCCTCCAATGCATATTCCCTATAACAAACAAAACCAAAATTATCTTATTGAAACCTGAAAAAAAGAATCCTAAAAACATATTAATAAGTAAGAGAAGATAAGTAAAACCAGTTGTTTAATATCTGTCCTGATATACATAAGACATGCAAAATGTCACTAATACAGACTTCAGTTAATAGATATGCAATGAATATAGGCTGAATATATTAATGGATAGTCTCAAAGCATGTCACCCTTAGATGGGAAGGTATTATTTTCAAACCTTCTTAATAGGTCTAGAAAAATAACCTGCCATCATAGAAGAGGCATTTTTCCATGTCCTAATCGTCAGATTCGGAGAAGACAATGGCACCCCACTCCAGTACTCTTGCCTGGAAAATCCCATGGACGGAGTAGCCTGATAGGCTCCAGTCTATGGGGTCGCTAAGAGTCAGGCACGACTGAGCGACTTCATTTTCACTCTTCACTTTCATGCATTGGAGAGGGAAGTGGCGACCCACTCCAGTCTTCTTGCCTGGAGAATCCCAGGGACAGAGGAGCCTGGTGGGCTGCCATCTATGGGGTCGCACAGAGTTGGACACAACTGAAGCGACTTAACAGTAGCAGCAGTAATCGTCAGATTTCTCTTTCTTCTTCATAAAATAACTCAATTTACCTTTACTATATCTACAGTAATCACAGCTAACTTGTATTGAATGGTTCCTATACGTCAAGCAGTGTTTCCCAGGTGGCTCAGTGGGTAAAGAACCTGCCTGCAATTCAGGAGATGCTTGGAGATATGGGTTTGAGTCCTAGGTCAGGAAGATTCCCTTGGAGGAGGGCATGGCAACACACTAGAGTATTCTTGCCTGGATAATCCCATGGACAGAGGAGCCATCAGGCTACAGTCCATAGGCTGCAAAGAGTCAGACACAACTGCTGAAGCAACTCAGCACAGCACAGCACAGCATATGTCAGGCAGTACTCTAAGCATCTTATAGGTATTGACATAGTTAATCTTCCTAGTAATTATATAATGCAAATATTACTATTATTATCATTTTATAAGTGTAAAAAATACAGCATAGAGAGTCTTGGTAGCATGCTCAAAGTCACTAGTCATTTAAAAAATTAGGATTTGAACCCAAGATGCCTGACTCCAGATCCCCTTCCTTCCTTTCTTTCCTTCTTTTTTTTTTAACAATTTATTTTTATTTTTTTTAAATAACACCAAAAACATTTTGCATTGGAGTATAGCCAATTAACAATGTTGTGACAGTTTCAGGTGAACAGTGAAGGGACTCAGCCATATATACACATGTATCCATTCTCCCCTAAACCTCCCTCACATCCAGGCTGGCACATAACATTGAACAGAGTTCAATGTGCTATTCAACAGGTTTTTGTTGATTACCCATTTTAAATATAGCAGTGGGTACTGACCTTCCCAAAGTCCTTACCTATCCCTTCCCCTCAATAACCATGAGTTTGTTTTCTAAGTCTGTGAGTCCTTCTTTCTTTAATAAGAGCATCTTTGAAATATAATTCACATACTGTTGTGGGATTATTGTGTTCTCCTCCAAAATTCATATGTTCAGTTTTTAACTCCTGCTACTTCAGAATGTGATCATATTTGGAGACAGGGCTTCACAGAAGTGATTACATTAAAATGCATTCATTAGGATGGCCCTAATTTAATATGATTGCTGTCTTTATATGAAGAGGAAATGAGGACAAAGGTAGATATAGGGGAAGACAACGCGGGGACACCGGAGGATAAAACAGCTATCTGTAACCTAGGAAGAAAGGCCTGGAATGGATTCATCCCTCACAGGCCACAAAAGGATCCAATCCTGCTGATACCTTGATTTTGGCCTTGTAGTCTCCAAAACTATGAGAAAATATATATTTCTATTTTTTAAGCCACCCAGTATGTGATATTTTGTTACTGTTGCCCTACCAAACTAATACACATACCATCCACTTTACTTACTTAACATTTACAATTACCTACTTAACATATACAATCCAGTTTATGTCTATTCACTACAGTTGTACAACCATCACCACAAACATTTTTAAAACAACGCATCACCCATCAGAAATCCCTGCTCATAAGCTGTCACTCCTCATCCACAGCCCCTAGCAACCACTAGCCTACTTCCTGTCTCTATGGAGTTGCCTATGCTGGACATTTCATAAAAATAAATGATACAATATGTGGCTTTTTGTATCTGATTTCCTTGACTTAGAACCCACTTTGTTAACAAATATGTGATACTGTCTTACTGCCTCACCTCTTTATTCTTAACTTGTCAATATATGACAATAAATTTCTAACCATTACTGTTAACACATAGACAAAGTCAAAGGCACTCTGAAATAATAAACCTCAGACAAATCACTGAAATGTATAACTGCATGGAGGAGTGACGGCAGTGCGAGCCAGTAATAAAATGCACCAAAAATGTAAAAATGTGTATGTAAAAATTAATCTAGAATATATTGACATTTTCTCCTGAATTACATGAATAGCCTTGTCTGCATTTCTGGGGTCTTTAAATGCCTTCAAAGAATTTCAGTTGCCCCTCTTTGTTTCAGGCTTCTCATATGGAGCTAGTTGTTGGTAAAGAATTCGCCTGCCAATGCAGGAGACATAAGAGACGCAGTTCAATCCCTGGGTTGGGAAATTCCCTGGAGAAGGGTATGGAAACTCACTCCAGTATTTTTATCTGGAGAATCCCATGGACAGACAAAGCCTGGAAGACTACAGTTCATAGGGTCACAAAGAATCAGACACAACTGAAGCAATTTAGCACACACTCCTTGTTTACTGCCTATCAGGGATATAGGTAAAAAGAGACCCTTGGGAAAGAGAAAAATGAAAGACCTATTCATTTATAGACCTTCAGACCCATTTTGGGCAACTCTGCCCATGAAATGCTCTGTCCTCTATAATCTATTACTTACAGATTAGTTAACATCATGGCTTAGAGGCATGAAAGTGGGTATCAGTTCTGTGGGTTTATCTGGAAGGAATGTGATACAGAAGGGAAAACTTGTTTTCCTTAAATTATAAAGAAATAAATAACTGTATGGATCAAGCTTTCATTTTGCTTGTGCTTGAATTTTAGCCTCATCTGACTGTGAAAACCCAAGTGTGAGACTCATTTGGTGTGATGGTGGATGAAACTAGTAGCTTAGCCTACTCTATGTGATCTAGGGACATCATATGTTCGTAAGATCAGATCTCTCTGGCAAATGTGTGGGAGAGAAAAATGAAACATGGCATGCAGAATAGGAAGTAAGGGAGAGCAGTAATCATCACACAACTTCACACAGTTCCAGAGCTTGTAGGGGTGTCTTTTGACATTCTTAGGTCATAGAAAGACTGAGAAAATACTCTGGAAATAGTATTAACTTCTCTGCACATTTCTTTCAAGAAACAGATCTTTATAAAACATCTATTGTATATCCCTGCCCCAAGCCAGGCACCAGACTTGAGACAAGCAGCCAAGAAAACACTGTCCTGGAACTTGAGGATTTTGTAGAAAACATCAACACTTTTGATACAAACAGTAAAGAATTCCATTAAAAGAGCAAGCCAGGAAGGCTACTGGAGAAAACAGATAAAATTTAGCACAAATGGTCAGGAATCTATTCGTCTCATAATAGAAATCAAACTAAAAAAGAAATGTATTTTTTAACCAAAACCCCAGGAATATTGCTGGTTTCAAGCATGTCAGGATCCAAATGTGCAAATGATATCCTCATTTTTGTCACACTTTCACACTCTCTACCTCCATCCCTATCTCAGCACTCATCTCCTCACAGGTTCTTTCTTTTTCTGGAAGCTCTTTTCATATGGCAGAAAGAGGGCCACTCCAATCTCTGAGCACACAGTCTTCACTGTGACCCCAGAGACAAACATCTTTCCTCTCCAGTTTCCACCTACCTAGTCTCTTAGAGGCAAGCTTACTGTGTCTGCTTGGACGTGATATCACCTTGTGGACAGAATACCATGAACAGAGGACGAGGGTACAACAGCCCGGCTGAATGCTTATCCCTGAAACCAAGAGTAGATGAGGCACTGTGACTGAGTCTCCTCATAACCCATGAGATGGAGAAGAGGCAATCAATAAGGCAACTGGAGAAGACACTTGAGAGTCCCTTGGACAGCAGGAGATCAAACCAGTCAATTCTAAAGGAAATCAACCCTGAATATTCATTGGAAGGACTGGTGTTGAAGCTGAAGTTTCAATACTTTGGCCACTTGATGTGTAGAGCCAACTCACTGGAAAAGACCCTGATAATGGGAATGATTGAAGGCAGGAGGAGAAGGGGACAACAGAGGATGAGATGGTAGGATGGCATCATCAACTCAATGGACATGAGTTTGAGCAAACTTCAGGAGATGGTGAAGGACAGAGGAGCCTGGCGTGCTGCAGTCCATGGGGTCTCAGAGTCAGACATGACTTAACAATTGAACAATGACAATAAAAAGAAGAGTCCTGGGCAGACACAAGTGACATATCCATCAGCTCAAGAAATTGAAAGAATTTTGAATAGGCAGAGAGATAGGGATAGAAAGCTAAGAAAGTATATAAATAATAATATGAATAAAATTATATCATAGACTAAATGCTTGTGCCTCTCCCCAAATTAATTTTGCTGATATTTGATTGTGGCACCTTCGGGAGGTAATTAATTCAGGAAAGCAGACTCCTTGTGAATGTAAAAAGTGTCTCATAAAAGAGATCCCAGAGCACTCCCTTGCCCTTCTATCACGTGAGGATACAGCAAAAAGATGGCCATCTACGAACCAAGAAACAGAACTACGAATCTACTGGAGCTTTGATTGGGCTTCCTAGACTCCAGAACTGTGAAGAATAAATTTGTTATTTATTAGCTACTTTGTCTATGGTATTCTGTTATAGCAGTCTCAAATGGACTGAGAAAGTTAAAAGGGATAGATGAGAATGGTATGTGTGTTTGGGGTGGGAAGGAGGAAATGAGTGGAAAATTAATTATTAAAGGAAAATCTAAGTATGGATAATGTAACATTTTCTCTTCTTGTTACTTCTCACACTTCTTGTCCTTACAAGACAAACTAAGAAAACCTTTGTTGAAGCTCTGATGAGCACAAAAACTAAGCTAGTTGATCTAGCATAAGATGTGTGGCTACCTTTGTAATGTTCGTAGCCTAATTACAGACACAAGATATACACACACATAAAACGCTGTCTAGTGATGGGTGCTAACAGATTAACACACAACCAAGGTTAATATGCCAAGATAAATCTGCCTTTTCAACACAGCCCTGGCTTGGGGTTAAGAGTCGATATGAAGAAACCAAGCCTTTTGATCTTCTTGTTGGAGCCCCACTGAACCAAGGAGGGCCTTAGTGTGCAGCCTCTTCCCCAACCTGTGAAGGTCAGATTGTAGTTCAGAAAGAATCCTGGTGACATAAATTATGTAAAACAACCACTTGAGGGTGTTAAGCTGAACTGAAGTCTGAATTTAACTGCCCAGCAAATCACTGAAAAGGGACTATAGTAATATCTTTAATAGATGATATAAATACTTTGGGCATAAAACTGCCTATTCTACTTATTTCCATTACAGCAATCTCCTCCCTCTTTCAGACCTGATTAGGGCAGATAAACAGGCTCTCAAGCATCTGCTTTCTGGGCATGTGGATTTTTCCTCAGTGCACTGCCTTCTCCTGCAAACTTATCTGTTTGGGTTTAATCTGAGACTCGTAGCTGGAAGACTAGGAACAGCAGACAATGCAGGCTGTTTTGCAGAAGACACTAGGATTACTAAAGTTCATAAATTCCTATGTTGGATACCATTCTGGTTTGATACAAAATGTGTCAAAATCTAGTCTGATCCTAAGTCATCCTCTAAGCTCCATCTCCATGCTACTCAACCCAATTCCTACCTCTTTTGATGACCTTGAGCCCATGAATTTGTCTAAACTCCTATTCTGACTATAATGGTCAGCCTTGTGGGGTAATTTTCCATGATTGCATCTTTGGACCCAAAGTTGAATAAAGGAGGGATTGTCTGAATCTGAGACACTGTTTTATTTTTATAGTTCAAGGTGCGCCAAAATGTCTTGGGAGGCAGCATGGAGGAACAAAACAGGCAGGGTCTTGAAGGTACAGGAATTCAGTCTTGAAACCATTTTTCTCTCTGAACCAGTTTTGTTTTGTTTTGTTTTGTTTTGTGTAAGATGGGAATAACTCCACCCAACTCCTAATTGTAAGAATTCAAGTGAAATAGTAAATGTTTTCTCCTTTCTTACTTTCTCTCTTTGTTTTGTTTTTCTTTTCATGATATCCATTGATGTGCCTTTTGGATGCATAATGAATACTGATGACAGGTTCAGCTGTTATAAAACGTGGAGTCATGTGCCATATCTCTTCTCCCTCTCTAAATTCCATCAACACTTAAATATTCAGCAAAGTCCTCATTCTTTAATTCTCCAATCATTATGGCTTTTACTATGTTCTACTGTCTCCAAGAACCCTTTGAACTCTATTTACTCAAATAGCTAACTACTTACCTTCCAAAATTTTACATCCATTATTTTTCCTTCTCCATGAAACTCCTTGATGGCACTTTTTGCCCTTTTGGTGTATTTCCTTATGATTAGAAAAGTACTAGTCCTTCAGTAGAAACAATAAATAGTTATTGATCAGCATAAACAAAAATAATATCAGAGTCAATAATGTTCCAAGGAGAAATTAGTAAATTATAACAGTGGAGACTACAAAAATTTGGTATGAGTCAAACACTCTTCTGCTTTACACAGATTATCTTCTTGAAACAAAAGCTTAAATATATAGAAGCAAACATTAAGATACTCTTAGGAAGCGGAGAAAGCAGTTACTGGAATTTTTTCAAGACAAAGGCTTTATAAAGGAGATAAAAATTTTGAAAAACTTCAAATGGTTCTAGTTGCAAGGGTACAACTAGAAACGGCTTGCAGAACTTTAGATAATGCTATTTTCTTATAATATATGGGCCATCAATCAGCTGGAAATGCATAAAATATAGCTAATTCCTTAGGGGCCACTTTCTCAGCCTAATGGTGGTGCTTCTCAGATTTCTGTGTTCCCTCCCATCTGTGACCACATAGATAAGCACTTCTGTGAATGCTTCTGCCTTCTTTGTGGTTTCCCAAACATAGGATTTTGTTTCTAACTAAATTTTAACTTTCTTTCATAGAAAGACTTTTCCCATCTTCAAAAAACCTAATGCAGACCTGAGACTACACAGATAGCATGCGACAAATTTTTCGTTAGACTTATTCAATTTCATCCATTCCAAATATCACTGCAAAATCCAGATATATCTCAAAAGCCCACTATCTGTCAGTAAGGAAACACGTGACAGAGTGCCAATAAAAACAGCAATTCCTTTTCTAAAGTCCTCTAGGAAGTGAAACCGTGTTGCACAGTAGAGCATAACAATCTGAAATCCTAAATACAAAGCAAGGCTCCCCCACACACTGGCATCTGGTTACTAAGAGAGGACTTAGTATCCTGTCCTTCGATGCCTGAGTACACCTTCTATTACACTAATTTAAATGAAAATCCCAAGGGGAGAACATGACCCTAAAGATTTATCTGATGATATGGCCATATTAGATCCTCTCAAATCCTTTAATTTGCAAAAAGTCCCAAAGTCGGTGAACCAAACAAATAGCAGTTCTCTCCCCATGCTGTGTAACTCAGGTGATATTTATGGACAAGGAAAAGTTCTGTGTTCAGCAATTTCCTAATCAACTAAGAACAAATGGAGAAAGCAAATCCATGAAATAGGAAAGGGCAAGACCACTGAGCTATGACTTAAAAGGTGGCAGGGAAATGTTAGTGCCATTGTGCGGCTCAGCCTCCTGCCCCAGTCCAGATGCATTCATCAGAGATGCTACAGAAGCTGAAACTTGAGGAAATCGCCTGAGGATCTTAAAGCTGTAGGCTTCCCCCAGAGGCCTATAGAAGAGGGCCCTGCAAAGGAAAGCAGGGGC
>NW_011494809.1:1457354-1469830 GCF_000754665.1 Bison bison bison | reverse complement strand
TTGGGGGTAGGGGGTCAAAAAGCCTCAAATATCCCTGTCTCCTGGATTCTTTTTTTCTAATGGGATGTGATTTATCATTGACTATCACTGATTTACCATTCTCTAATGGGATGTGATTTATCTGGTAATAAATTCAAATTTTAAAAATCATTTAAAGACACGTACTACCTGTATGTGAGAGAAGCTGCAGACCCTCCAAAGCAGATGTGGCTCTTCTTCAAAACATGAGATATTTCAGAAGCTGGCTTTTGGTTTTGCTTTTGCCTCTGCTTATGAATGAATTGTCCTTCATCTGGACTATCATCTCCTCCACTTTTCTGTCTTCACTAGGTCTGCCTCTGGAATGTTCCAGGCAGATGAACCATATACTGCTGTTATTTTCCAGCTGCATTGGAAAAAATCTATTTCATGCCATGGAATTCTGCAGGAAAACCTTCCCTAAAATATGACTTAACTGCCTCCTGAATCCCAAATTATTTCTTCGATTCTTTGGTTCATAGAAAAGCAAATAACCTGCTTCGTCTTTATGACTATGTTTTTATTTTCAGATTCAAAAGTAGAAAAAGACTTCTGAATTTAAGGAATACAACGATAGAATCTCTCCACACAGTGAGCATGTGAAGGTACAAGAATGAGGGGACATCAGAGATCAAAGAACGGAAGAGAACGGTTCTCTCTCCTTTCAACTTCCTCCTGTTTCTCACGTGGGGTCTGTGTCCCAGAGAACTGGGGCATCTGCACAGTGGCTCGCACCCTCTCCTGCAGTGTGCTGGCTGAGGAAAAGGTAGCCCCACAGACTCTAAATTAGTTTTTTGCTTCTTTTCCATTTCACCCAGTAAGGTAATTATGAGTTGTGTAGCATGGAAAGGCAAAAATAATCTGCTGAATGGATATTTGCTTTCTTTGAGACGTAAATTCAAGTTTATTTAGGTTGGTTTAAAACCTGTTTTTTCATCTCTTTTTCTCTTTGGCACTTGAAACCCAAATGTAGAAACTTTTTTTAGATTTCTCTTTTCAGTGTGAATGAGTGTATTAACTTGGCAAGTTTCTATGATCTCAAGTTTCCTAGATTCTCCATGAAGAGATGTATATTATTCCCTACTGGTTGCAAATTATGCAAATAGGACTGGAAAGATTATTCACAACTTATTATGGCCATAACTTTCCAACTACTCTATATCTGTTCATTTTTGCAAGAAGATGGAGGTGAGACAAGAAAATTCATGGACAGGCTAGTTTGGTCAAATAATCAGTTTTTTCTTCTTCTTTTTCTTTTCTTTTTTTTTTTTTGTGGAAACTTTAAACAAGACAATAGACAGGTATGGAGCACAATATCTCAAAGTGGACTCGAATCTAAGCAGCTGTGCAGTTAAGAGCATGACAAGTCCTGAAGCAAGTAGTGGAGGTCAGCAAAGACAAAAGTTAAAATCTGGAATTCTTTTCAGAGGAACTGAAAAACCAAACAGCAGCCAAATCAAAGATTCTTTTTCATCAGCATATAAAGATCTATCTGATGATTAAAAACAAAAAGATATTGCAGAAACAGTCAGGAAAAGGCACTGATTATAAGAACATTGTTTTTTTTTTTTTTTTTTTTTAATTGGAGGCTAATTACTTTACAATATTTTAGTGGTTTTTGCCTTACATTGACATGAGTCAGCCATGGGTGTACATGTGTCCCCCATCCTGAACCCCTCTCCCACCTCCCTCCCCATCTCATCCCTCAGGGTCGTCCCAGTATTGTTTTGGTTTTTTAAACGAGTTTGGTAATGAGAGAAAATATAAAATAGCAGGATATTTTAATGAGGAGAGTGAAAGCAAAGTCAGCTATGGCCACTAACTAAGATGAAACCAGTCCAGTAAATGGGCTTCTCAGATGGCTCAGTGGTAAAGAATCCGCCTGCCAAAACAAGAGATCCAGGAGATGCGAGTTCTATCCCTGGCTCTAAAAGGTCCCCTGGAAGAGGAAATGGTAATCCACTCCAGTATTCTTGCCTGAGAAATCTCATGGACAAGAGGAGTTTGCGGGCTACAGTCCACAGGGTCACAAAGAGCCGGATGTGACTTAGCAACTAAGCTTGCAGCATGCAGTCCAGTAAATACTGACCTATGTCTCCAAATATTCATCACAGAGTCCTTCACACCACCCTAGATTCCTACCTCAAAGCACGGTTGAAGAACATTTGCTATCAAGACAAAGAATATCAATTTTTACCCTTCTCATTTCTGGTTTTTGCGGCTGAAGGTTCTGACTAAAACAGTGTGTGTCTAGGGTATGTAGGAGCAGAATCTTGACAGGAGATCTAGAGGGACTATAGAAGAATGTTCTGGGACAAACCCTACACTTTAAGACTAAAAGAGACATTGAGATCACTAGCTCCAATGCCTGCTTGAACTGCTTTAGGGCAATGAAGGAGTTTTCATGCTGTAGATGAAGCTCTCTAGGCTCAGAGACATTCCTGGGGCAAGGAAGGATGGGGAAAGACTAGAATCAAAGAGTCCCATGTCTCAGTTAGGACCAGGGTCTTCCCACTGTGCCACACGTCCACCTTTGCAGTGTGTGGTGAGAAGACCTCCTCACATTTACAGAAACTTTAAAATCAATTAGTGTGTTGGCTCCAGAGGAGATATTGTAACCTGTTCAGAGTAATAAAATCAGCAATGCACAGTATTACTTTCCTCTATGAGGAGCTTGAATAAATAAGACATTTATAAAAATGAGTGGAAAATCTGAAATGAATATCCCAAGAACCATGAAAAAATAAGCTAAGAGAAATTGAATTTTCTTTGAGTCTCTGAGAGAGGTGGTGGTTGAGGATTTTATACATAATTTATAAGGAAAATTGTCCCGTTCATTCAGGTATACACCATATCAGTTTGTGGGAAAGATTAAGCAAGCTGTCTTTTTTTTTTAATTGAAATCAAATATAGGTATGAGAGAAAATGAATTCTGAATAAAGAAGAATACAATGAGTCACATGGCCAAAGTCTTATCAGAATTTACATGAGAGTCTTTTTTTCTTTTTAACTGAGTAGCTTTGAATTTATTTATTGATCAGTAATAACAAAAGCTCCTCAAAGTCTCTCTTAGTGCTAAATCTTCCTGTTCTCACTTTTCCTCCCCTCTAAGGAAAGCTAGGCCTTGGCATAAATATAACACATACCTCTTTGGATACCTATGATTTCAGCAGCATCACTAAAGTACTCAGAACTGGTCTCTTAGAATGTTATAATCAAGTCCATCCTTGGAAATTTTTTACTCTGAGAGGAATATTTAAATTGCTAGTACACCCAGAAACACTGGAATAACCTCCACCAAGGCATTGTTAGGTGCTTCCCTGATAGCTCATCTGATAAAAAATAAGCCTGCAATGTCGGAAACACTGGCTCAATTCCTGGGTCTGGAAGATATTCTGGAGAAGGGATAGATATCCACTCCATTGAGTTTTCTTGGGCTTCCCTTGTGGTTCAGCTGGTAAAGAATCCACCTGCAATGTGGGAGACCTGGGTTTGATTTCTTACAAATAGATGAGAAAAGAAGGGAAGCTAAAGGCAAAGGAAAAAGGAAAGATACACCCACCTCAATGCAGAGTGTCCAAGAATAGCAAGGAGATATAAGAAAACCTTCCTCAGTGATCAGTGCCAAGAAATCATGGAAAAGAATAGACTGGGAAAGACTAGAGATCTCTTCAAGAAAATTAGAGATACCAAGGGAACATTTCATCCAAAGATGAGCTCAATAAAGGACAGAAATGGAATGAACCTAACAGAAGCAGAAGATAAAAGAAAAAGTGGCAAAAAAGATGGACCTTTGTTGGTAAAGTAATGTCTCTGTTCTTTAATATGCTGTCTAGGGTGGTCATAGCTTTTCTTCCAAGGAGTAAGCGTCTTTTAATTTCATGGCTGCAATCACCATCTGCAGTGATTTTGGAGTCCAAGAAAGTAAAGTCTCTCAGTGTTTCCATTGTTTCCCTATCTATTTCCATGAAGTGATGGGACTGGATGCCATGAACTTAATTTTTGAATGTTGAGTTTTAAGCCAGCCTTTCACTCTCCTCTTCCACTTTCACCAAGAGGCGCTTTAGCTCCTCTTCACTTTCTGCCATAGGGTGGTGTCATATGCATATCTGAGGTTTATTGGTATTTCTCCCAACAATCTTGATTCAAGCTTGTGCTTCCTCCACCCAGGCATTTTGCATGATGTACTCTGCATATAAGTTAAATAAGCAGGGTGACAATATACAGCTTTGATGTACTTTTTCCTAATTTGGAGCCAGTCTGTTCCATGTCCAGTTCTGTTGCTTCTTGACCTGTATACAGATTTCTCAGGGGGCATATAAGATGGTCTTGTATTCCCATTTATTGAAGAATTTTCCACATTTTGTTGTGATCTACATAATCAAAGGCTTTAGCATAATCAATAAAGCAGAAGTAGATGTTTTTCTGGAATTATCTTGCTTTTTCAATGAGCCAATGGGTGTTGGTAATTTGATCTCTGATTCCTGGTATATGCACAGTACATCATGGGATATGCCAGGCTGGATGAAGCACAAGCTGTAACCAAGATTGCCTGGAGAAATATCAGTAACTTCAGATATGCAGATGACACCACCCTTATGGCAGAAAGTGAAGAAGAACTAAAGAGCCTCTTGATGAAAGTAAAAGAGGAGAGTGAAAAAGTTGGCTTAAGGCTCGGCATTCAGAAGAAAAAAAAAAGATCATGGCATCTGGTCCCATCACTTCATAGCAAATAGATGGGGAAACAATGGAAACAGTGAGAGACTTTATTATCTTGGGCTGAAGAATCACTGCAGATGGTGACTGAAGCTATGAAATTAAAAGATGCTTGCTCTTTGGAAGAAAAGATATGACCACTCTAGACAGCATATTAAAGAACAGAAACACTACTTTGCCAACAAAGGTCCATCTAGTCAAAGTTATGGTTTTTCCAGTAGTCATGTATGGATGTGAGAGTTGCACTATATAGAAAACTGAGCACTGAAGATTTGATGCTTTTGAACTGTGGTGTTGGAGAAGACTCTTGAGAGTCCCTTGGACTGCAAGGAGATCCAACCAGTCCATCCTAAAGAAAATCAGTCCTGAATATTCATTTGAAGGGCTGATGCTGAAGCTGAAACTCAAGTACTTTGGCCACCTGATGCAAAAAATTGACTCACTGGAAAAGATCTTGATGGTGGGAATGATTGAAGGAAGGAGGAGAAGGGGATAACAGAGGATGAGATGGTTGGATGGCATCACCGACTCTATGGATATGAGTTTGAGCAAGCTCCAGGAGTTGGTGATGGATAGGGAAGCCTCGCATGCTGCAGTCCATGGGATCACAAAAAGCTGGACATGACTGAGCAACTGAACTTAATCGAACTGAAAGCATTGGTGGTGGTGGTGGTGGTGGTGGTTTAGTGGCTAATTCATATCCGACTTTTGCAACCCCATGGACTGTAGCCTGCCAGGCTCCTCTGCCCATGGAATTCTCCAGGCAATAATACTGGAGTGGGTTGACATTTCTGTCTCCAAGGGATCTCCTGACCCAGGAATCAAACCCAGATCTCCTCCCCTGCAGATAGATTCTTTATCAACTGAGCTACAAGGGAAGCCCATTGGTGACTTCCTCTAAACTACACATTAAAAGGATTCAAGGAGGCTAGATAAGCAGAAAGGACATGGACTTTGAAAGGACGGGTATAAGCATATTAACTGAAAGTTAGGAAAAAGGAAAACTAGATTTTGATGCTTCAATTTTGCTATAGGACCTCAGAATAGGCCCAAAAACCTAAACTAGAAATCTTCATAGGAAGTATCTATCATTTACCATGGCCTCTGTTTATCATGAGCCCTTATCTCATCCCTCTTCTCCATCACAGAAACATCATTCTGATAGCCCCTTGGACCACTGTGAATGCCTCCAGCAGTGGTGGCAAGTAGGCATTAACCTATATGCCATTCCCATGTCAGGTGTTCCCTTACCCATTGCTGTCTGGTTATTCTGGATTTCGGCCCTAGTGGAACTGAAGAGTTAATATATATTTATCTCCCTTTGGGAAATCCACAAAAACTGCAACAAATCTACTTCTGCCAAGAAGCTTCAATACTAATGCTTAAAAGGAAAAAAAAAAAAAGAAATCGCACAGTGATGCAGCTCTTCACAGTTCCCAAAACCCATTTATTTCTGTAATCATATATATATATATATATATATATATATATATATATATATATATTTTATAAATTAAGCAAGGAGTTTTGTTATTCCAGGTTCACAGAGGAGGCTATAAGCCCTGAAACAGCCAATATCAGCTAAATTTTCCTGAAAGTTACTTTACATGTCAAGCACCTTTCTGAGCACTTTACACATATGACCCAGGGGTCAAGCCCAGGTCTCATGAATTGCAGGTAGATTCTTTACTATCTGAGCCACTAGGGAAGCCCAAGCAAGAGTTAAAAGTGAGGAAAATTTTCTCTCAAGGTTATACTTCCTAAGTGGCAGCCAGTGGACTACTTCTGTATCTAACTCCTCACCAAATGCACTTCCAACACTACCCTGATATTTACTGAAATGCAAACAATTGGGCTAAGGAACAGAATGATAGAACTCATCCTATATCTGGACTTAAACATGGGTTCCTTACCTGGAGGACTCTGCTTTGCAATGAAATTTCCTATGAATCTCTTAGATTATTTCAAGGCATTCTATCTGGAAGAAATGAAATGGATTAAATGGGTCCCATTAAACTTATGGTAATTTTAGCCTTTCCAACTTCTGGCAATAGAACATCCAGTGTGAGTACAGGGTAAATTCCAATCTAGGGCTGCAGTTTTGATTGTCCCTTGTTATCAGCAGAGTGAATCATGCTAACCAAGATCTACAAAGAACAGTTTCTGCGGGCAACTTTGCCAGCAGACCCCCAATCAGACCCCCAATACACTCAGATTTTAGATTTCAACTCCAAAGTGGTTATTTGACAAAGCAAATTCATATCAACAAAATTAAGCCATGTCATTTTGTTAATAATGATGATTGCTATTCTTCAAAGAATTGGCTTGCATTATCCAGTATACTTGTTTGGTTGAAGAAAAGAAAACTGAATTAAATTCATATTTTTTATTTACAAAGTCAAGTCAACAAATTTAACCAAGTTGTCAGGTAGATGTCAGCCTCAGTCGACGTCCTACTCTGGAGTGGTCAGAGGGGGAGATTTAGGTTCTAACTGAGAGCCTCCCCAGCCTGTTCTGTGCTCTGTTTTGAACAGTGATGCTGAGGCTGCTCCTGTCATACACAGCAAAGGCTCTGAACAAGTCAACCACAACCTGTCAAATGCTGTTACATAGATTCTCAAGAAAGTGGCCTGAGATGGCTCTAAAATATGAAATTCATCTTCAAAGCACCAAAGTGAAGAAAAAAGACCTGAAATTAATCAATTAATTTTATTAAATTACCTTGATTCCCTAATCCAAGTGCTAAATTTGCAAGGGTTAGTCTAGTGGTGGTGTGTAAATTTATTTTTATAGACTTGACACTTTCTCCCTAAATGAAATAAACTGTTTATCTATATCCTTGTGTTAAAAACATTATTCAATAAATTTCTCCCAAACAGGGAGAGCTTGTTACAGAGGCAATGGCAGTGGGTCTCCAGGGCCTAACAATGTTTCTCAAAGTATGACTCTAAAATCACACGCAAGAATCACCTGGTTGGGGAGGTGGAAGGAGAGCAGGGGGAGAATCCTTATTCAAGATGAAGATTCCTGGGCTCTAAACTCCGATCTACTGAGGTAAATAAACTCTGTGGAGACATCTCAATGTCAGCACATGCAACAAATCTCAAAGTCCTTGATATGTAGTAAAGTTTGAGAATTACTGGACAGGTTTTTGAGGTATCAGGGCAGTGAGGTCACAGGTGAGGGATGGACTGGCCTAAGGAAAGTTCTCCTGACATAATTTCCTAAATGTCTTATGTTTCATTCAACCAAACAGGCCCAGGAGTCTGGAGAGAAAACCCTGTGAAAAGTGATGTAAGAAAGACAAGGGACCAGAGAAGCTGAGGTCTGGCAGCTTCTGCCCTGCCCCATGCTTGGGAGGTGAGGGACCTCCCCATCAGGTTTTCAGCACAACCTGCAGTGTGAGGACATGATGTACTCCAAGACATGATAATATCTAGGAGGATATTATCCTCCTCCTCCACAGGAAGGAGGCCTGTGGAATATTGCCCTGAGCTTCATCTCTGCTTGAGAGGGGGATACAGAAGGCAACTGAGTTGAGAGCAGCAGGCTTTTCGCCCTAAATCCAGCCTGGCTTGAGGCACCCTGCCCTGCCCTGGTAGCTGAGGCCAGACATGGATTAAATGAGATGATGTATGTAAAGCATTTAATTATGATGCTTATTTGAAAGGTAGCTAATAAACAAAGTATATGAATGTGCTTTGAGAGTCTAGAACACTGAACAAATACAATATTTAGCAATAATAGAGAAGACTGTGATTCCAAAACAATTTAAAACTGTTAATAAACAATTAATAAAACTGTTAACAGTGGTTTGTGACTTGAGCTCTAAGAACCCTAGCAGTAGCTCTGAACTCCAATTTGTACCACCTACTTGCCTAATTTGGGTAGACAAGGCCCTTGGAGACAGAGCTCTAATCTTCTACTCCACTCCACTTGCTGAAAGTATTTCATGCTTTGATCTGAGAGTTTTTCAACTAAGAGTCTGAGAAATATTCTGCTAGAAGATAAATATTAAAAGGTCACTATGACTCTGGTAAGAAAAGTAGCAATATTCTAAGACATGATCTCCCCTGGGCCCAAATGGCCTTAAGACACAGAACTGTTGTCAGCCTTACTTACAATTTCTTTCCTGTTTTGTCTCCTGATGAGTAGAGTTGGAATCCCAAACCATGCTTAGTGTGAATGCAGTAGGTTTTAATGTTTTCAGCCTTGATCTGTCTCCAGTGAAGAGAGAGATACTGTGTTGACTCCAAGGGTTTACAATAAAACCCTCTAAATCTCTAGGTTCCCTAGGCTATGCTTTGTCACAAGCACAATAAATTGCCTCACAAAGAGCTAATACTTTGAATTACTGTCAGCACCAATTCTTATCTGCTAGCAACTGATAAAACAATCAATATGGTGTTTTGTGTATTTGTTTCCAAGGAGATAAGATGTGCTCAGAGTTATTGGAAAGGCCTCCTGGTCTCCTGGCAACAGTGAGGCCCTTAAGACAAAAGCCTTAAGAACCATCACCTGTGTTTGGTGACCTTGGATAAAATTCCTTATTTTTTGCCTAAAAGTTTCCCATCTGTAAAATGGGAGGAATAATAGTTAATCCAATCACCCAACCCAGGAATAAGTCAAATATAAAATATTAGAATAAGACAGGACAGAGGACTCCTAATTATTGGATATTGTTACTGTGTGATCTCAAATTAATGTGAACACCAGACTTGCTTGCCCTCCATCATTGTGCATTATAGTTATCTATTTACCTGTCTCACCTCTATTAAAATAGGCCTGTCTTGAGATTTGGAACAAGGTCTTAATTATCTTTGTCTCCATAGCACCAACACAGTATCTGCATATTTTAGATACTCATTCATTATTAATAATGTATTTTTTTAATATTGGTTTACTTATTTAATTTGGTTACATCAGTCTTAGCTGTGGCACGCAGAATCTTTGTTGCATCATGCAGATCCTTCACTGTGGCCCACAGACTCTGGCTGTGGTACAGGCTCCATTGCAGTGCACGGGCTTAGTCACTCCACTACACATGGGATCTTAGTTCTCTGACCAGGGATCAAACTCAAGTACCTTGTGCTGCAAAGCAGGCTCCCAACTGCTGGACTACCAGGGAAGTCCTTTAATAATTTATTAAATGGAATAAAATAAGGAAAGAAATAAATGAATAGATTAATAAATAAAATATTAAACTATTAGTTCCATTTCCAAATCAACAGTCCCTTATAAAATATCCATGAGAAGTTCCCTAAGCCTAGAAATATGTGTTTCAAGGAATATGGTCATGATGACTGAAAAAATGTAGGAAAAATGTCCACTGGCATAACATTCCATTATTAATGGAACCAAAACTATTTACATGTTATCACTGTTAGTCATGTCATATTATCATATCAAGACCGGAACTCTCAAGTAATTTCTATATGCTATAGATATAAATTATTTTAACTCCAGGTACTTTTTTAGTCTAGAATCAGAAATGTCAAAATTGGCTTATAAATATTTATTGTTAAATATTTGCATGCCAATTTGTGCTTCATTATTCAACTTTATATTGATGCAAAATACATTCATTATTACATAGTAACACAGTTGTAAAGAATCTGCCTGCCAATGCAGGAGATGCAGTTTTGATCCCTGGGTTGGGAAGATCACCTGGAGTAGGAAATGGCAATCTACTCTAATATTCTTGCCTGGAAAATTCGATAGACAGAGGACAGTGGCAGGCTATAGTCCATGGGGTCACAAAGAATCAGACACAACTGAGCCACTGAGAATATAGCACAAAACCCACGTTGAATGTTAGGAAGGGCAGCGGTGAGGAGATACCCCTCATCCAAGGTAAGGAGTATTGGCTGCGCTTTGCTGGAGCAGCCGTGAAGAGATACCCCATGCCCAAGGTAAGAGAAACTCAAGTAAGAGGCTAAGTATTGCAAGAGGGCATCAGAGGGCAGACACACTGAAACCATACTCACAGAAACCTAGTCAATCTAACCACACTAGGACCACAGTCTTGTCTAACTCAATGAAACTAAGCCATGCCCGTGGGGCCACCCAAGATGGGCGGATCATGGTGGAGAGATCTGACAGAATGTGGTCCACTGGAGAAGGGAATGGCAAACCACTTCAGTATTCTTGCCTTGAGAACCCCATGAACAGTATGAAAAGGCAAAATGATAGGATACTGAAAGAGGAACTCCCCAGGTCAGTAGGTGCCCAATATGCTACTGGAGATCAGTGGAGAAATAACTCCAGAAAGAATGAAGGGATGGAGCCAAAGCAAAAAGAATACCCAGCTGTGGATGTGACTGGTGACTGAAGCAAGGTCCGATGCTGTAAAGAGCAATATTGTATAGGAACCAGGAATGTCAGGTCCATGAATCAAGGCAAATTGGAACTGGTCAAACAAGAGATGGCAAGAGTGAATGTTGACATTCTAGGAATCAGCAAACTAAAATGGGCTGGAATGGGTGAATTTAACTCAGATGACCATTATATCTTCTACTGCAGGCAGGAATCCCTCAGAAGAAATGGAGTAGCCATCATGGTCAACAAAAGAGTCCGAAATGCAGTACTTGGATGCAATCTCAAAAACGACAGAATGATCTCTGTTCATTTCCAAGGCAAACCATTCAATATCACAGTAATCCAAGTCTATGCCCCAACCAGTAACGCTGAAGAAGCTGAAGTTGAATGGTTCTATGAAGGCCTACAAGACCTCTTAGAACTAACACCCCAAAAAGATGTCCTTTTCATTATAGGGGACTGGAATGCAAAAGTAGGAAGTCAAGAAACACCTGGAGTAACAGGCAAATTTGGCCTTGGAATACGGAATGAATCAGGGCAAAGACTAATACAGTTTTGCCAAGAAAATGCACTGGTCATAGCAAACACCCTCTTCCAACAACACAAGAGAAGACTCTACACATGGGCATCCCCAGATGGTCAACACCAAAATCAGATTGATTCTATTCTTTGCAGCCAAAGATGGAGAAGCTCTATACAGTCAGCAAAAACAAGACCTGGAGCTGACTGTGGCTCAGATCATGAACTCCTTATTGCCAAATTCAGACTGAAATTGAAGAAAGTAGGGAAACCACTAGACCATTCAGGTATGATCTAAATCAAATCCCTTATGATTATACAGTGGAAGTGAGAAATAGATTTAAGGGCCTAGATCTGATAGATAGAGTGCCTGATGAACTATGGAATGAGGTTCATGACATTGTACAGGTGACAGGGATCAAGACCATCCCCACGGAAAAGAAATGCAAAAAAGCAAAATGGCTGTCTGGGGAGGCCTTACAAATAGCTGTGAAAAGAAGAGAAGCGAAAAGCAAAGGAGCAAAGGAAAGATATAAACATGTGAATGCAGAGTTCCAAAGAATAGCAAGAAGAGATAAGAAAGCCTTCCTCAGGGATCAATGCAAAGAAATAGAGGAAAACAACAGAATGGGAAAGACTAGAGATCTCTTCAAGAAAATTAGAGATACCAAGGGAACATTTCATGCAAAGATGGGCTCGATAAAGGACAGAAATGGTATGGACCCAACAGAAGCAGAAGATATTAAGAAGAGGTGGCAAGAATACACAGAAGAACAGTACAAAAAAGATCTTCATGACCCAGATAATCATGATGGTGTGATCACTGACCTAGAGCCAGACATCCTGGAATGTGAAGTCAAGTGGGCCTTAGAAAGCATCACTATGAACAAAGCTAGTGGACTGTA
>NW_011494809.1:1410662-1457254 GCF_000754665.1 Bison bison bison | reverse complement strand
ACTCAATATGCCAGCAAATTTGGAAAACTCAGTAGTGGCCACAGGACTGGGAAAGGTCAGTTTTCATTCCAATACCAAAGAAAGGCAATGCCAAAGAATGCTCAAACTACCACACAATTGCAGTCATCTCACATGCTAGTAAAATAATGCTCAAAATTCTCCAAGCCAGGCTTCAGCAATATGTGAACCGTGAACTTCCTGATGTTCAAGCTGGTTTTAGAAAAGGCAGAGGAACCAGAGATCAAATTGCAACATCCTCTGGATCATGGAAAAAGCAAGAGAGTTCCAGAAAAACATCTATTTCTGCTTTATTGACTATGCCAAAGCCTTTGACTGTGTGGATCACAATCAACTGTGGAAAATTCTTCAAGAGATGGGAATACCAGACCACCTGATCTGCCTCTTGAGAAATTTGTATGCAGGTCAGGAAGCAACAGTTAGAACTGGACATGGAACAACAGACTGGTTCCAAATAGGAAAAGGAGTACGTCAAGGCTGTATATTGTCACCCTGTTTATTTAATTTATATGCAGAGTACATCATGAGAAACGCTGGACTGGAAGAAACACAAGCTGGAATCAAGATTGCCGGGAGAAGTATCAGTCACCTCAGATATGCAGATGACACCACCCTTATGGCAGAAAGTGAAGAGGAACTAAAAAGCCTCTTGATAAAAGTGAAAGTGGAGAGTGAAAAAGTTGGCTTAAAGCTCAACATTCAGAAAACGAAGATCATGGCATCCAGTCCCATCACTTCATGGGAAATAGATGGGGAAACAGTGGAAACAGTGTCAAACTTTATTTTGGGGAGGCTCCAAAATCACTGCACATGGTGACCGCAGACATGAAATTAAAAGACACTTACTCCTTGGAAGGAAAGTTATGACCAACCTAGACAGCATATTCAAAAGCAGAGACATTACTTTGCCAACAAAGGTTCGTCTAGTCAAGGCTATGGTTTTTCCTGTGGTCATGTATGGATGTGAGAGTTGGACTGTGAGGAAGGCTGAGTGCCGAAGAATTGATGCTTTTGAACTGTGGTGTTGGAGAAGACTCTTGAGAGTCCCTTGGACTGCAAGGAGATGCAACCAGTCCATTCTAAAGGAGATCAGCCCTGGGATTTCTTTGGAAGGAATGATGCTGAAGCTGAAACTCCAGTACTTTGGCCACCTCATGTGAAGAGTTGACTCATTGGAAAAGACTCTGATGCTGGGAGGGACTAGGGCAGGAGAAGGGGACGACAGAGGATGAGATGGCTGGATGGCATCACTGACTCGATGGTCGTGAGTCTGGGTGAACTCCGGGAGTTGGTGATGGACAGGGAGGCCTGGTGTGCTGAGATTCGTGGGGTCGCAAAGAGTCGGACATGACTGAGCAACTGAACTGAACTGAACTGATATTTACTCACACCAAAGTGAAAAAAGTGTCCAGCTTGAATTTTCAAAAACAAAACAGCCCATGTAACTAGCATTAAAAAAAAGGGTGGGGGGCACTACCAACACCTCCAGAACCTCCCCTCTGTGTCCACTTCTTGTCACCACCCCAGTAGGAATAACCACTATTCGGACTTCACACACTATAGATTGAACCAGTTTTCCAGTTTTGAATACATGGGGTAATACTGAATGAAGTTTGGTGTCTTGTCTCTTTCCCCTCACAGTCATTCATCCTCGTTGCTGGTATAGTATTCCTCTATGTTAATATCCTACAATGTACTTAGCTGTGCTATTGTTAGTGAACATTTGGGCTGTTTCTTATTTGGTACTATTAGTAATACTACCACTCTGAAAATCATGAGCTTGCCTTTGTGAATACATGAACAAAAGTTTTTTGAATCATGAATCTGTTTTCAGTCCAATCAGTTCCAGCTCTGAACATTTTGAAAACTGCCTGCCTGACTTCTCTGCTTCCAACTCGGTCTAAGCCACTTCATCTCTGATCTACAATGACTCCTAGCCACTCACGCTTTTCTCATCCATGTTTCACACAGCAGAAATGGTCGTCTTTTTTTAACTGTATGTAAGATTATTTCTTGTCACTGTTTAAAACCCACCAGTGGTTTCCAACGAAAGAAGGGCACTGGGTGGTGTGTTCTAGAGGCTCTCCCAGAACTAGCCCCTACCTCTGGAGTGATTTTGAATCATTCTCTCTCAGTGTTCACTCTACTCTGCTCACATTAGCCATTGTTCAGGCTTCAAATGCACTAATTATGTTTTTTTTTATTTCTATGATGCACCTCCACTGGCAGCTTCACAAAATAGAACTCTTTTCCCTATTGAGTTCTCAAATTAATGTCATCTCAGAGACGCCCCTCCAGACCCCCTGATCCAAAACAGTCCATTGTTCCAGGTCATTTTCCATCCAGTTAAATTGAGTTCATTCCACAAACTAACATTTTTGCTATCTATTTTCTTACTTAGTATCTTACTTTTAATAACAGTTTTATTGAGATATAATTCACATACCATAAAATGTACCCTTTTAAAGTGTACAATTCAGTGTTTTTCAGTATATTCACAAAGTCATGCAAGCATCACCACTATCTAATTTCAGAACATTTTTACCCACACCAAAAGAAACCTCATACGATTAGCAGGCATTCCCCATTTATTCTTCTCACAATGCCTGGAAACCTATTTTCTGTCCCTACTGAAGATTTGTACATTTGACCACTCTTGACATTCCATATAAATAGAATCATACATGTGCTTTTGTGTCTGACTTCTTTAACTTAACATAATCTTTTCAAAAGTCATCATCTTTTAGCATATAACAGTACAGTTGACCCTTGAATAAGGTGGCGGTTAGGATTGCCAACTCTGCATATAATTTACAGTTGACCCTCCATGTATGCGAGTTCTCTATATTCTTGGTACTTCATTCATGGATTAAATCAAATGCAAATTGTGTATAATACTGTAGTATTTACTATTAATACTAAAAAAAAAAATTACACATGTGAGTGGACCCACACATTTCAAGCCCATGTTGTTCAAGGTTCAATTGTACTTAATTCCTTTTTCTTTGCTAAATAATACTTCACTGTATGGATATATCACATTTTGCTTATCGATTCATCAATGGATGGATGGATGGGTCATTCTCTGGTTTGGGAAGAGAGGGGGTTATTCCTCATAATGCTGCCATTAACATATGTGTACACATTTTTGGGTGGCTGTATGTTTTCACTTACCTTGGATGTAGACCTAGGAGTAGATAGCAGTCTTTTGATATTAGAATGCCATCCCATCTCTGTAAGAATTGGCACTGCCGGCACTAGCACACAATATGTACCAACACATCTGGGGATTGAATTAATTAACCTAGGGTCTCAAAGCAAGGTTGACCAGAATGACTGCCTTTTATGGTGGTGGTAGTTTAGTCACTAAGTCATGTCCAACTCTTGTGACCTCAAGGATGGTAGCCTGTCAGGCTCCTCGGGTCCATGGGATTTCCCAGGCAAGAATACTGGAGTGGGTTGCCATTTCCTTCTCCGGGGGATCTTCCTGACCCAGGGATGGGAATTTGCATCTCCTGTGGTTAATAGGGATATTTTAGGTTAAATACACAGTAGAATTTGGAAGAGGGAGTACAGTCATGGATAGAACAAGCATCCGAAAGAAGAAAATTCACCTATGGCTACTTGTACAGATGAATCAGCTTGCAGAAGCCCTAGTGAAGAATCTCTAGGGGACCAAGTGAAAAAATTATTCCAGGCAGAGCAAACTGCATCTATCATCATGTGCAGAGACAGTTGAGAAAATAAATGAAGCAAATGACTTTAAATATTTGGGACTGCTGCTTATATCAAACCTGGAGTCAAATGTTCTTATCTTCACAGCTGTGGGGATTTATCTCAAAATCCTCTTAGAATCACATTTGTCTCTCAGCAAGGTTGTTTAAGACCATCAAAGCATAGGAATTGCCCCAGTGGAGCTAGACCAATGGTCCATCCAGCCCAGGATCTCGCCTCTGAGAGTAGCCAGGGTGGAATGGTGTGCAAAAAAAAGGCAAAAGTCCTTACTGAAATGCACCTAATTGTACAATGTCAGGGCAGGGGGCTTGGAGCAATCTCTTCTGAGCCCAGCTGGTGACCAGCTTCTGCCCTGAAGCAGGAGGCCTGATGGCTGTTGTAACTCTTAGCCTGGCAAGCGTAACTGTCAGCTCCATTTCAGAACATGATTTCCTTCCCCCGGTGTCTTTAGAAAAAGAAGGTTGGACATTTACCACCCAACCAGTTTGCTGCTAAGGCATTATGGCAGGCCATTAGAGTTAATCCATTAGCAAAGGGGAAGAGATCTTCAGGGAACTAGGGAGTTCAAGTTGAAAATCTAGATAATTTGCTGTTATTTTCTCAAAAAATGTGTCTATATATTTTATCTTATATATATATATATTCTCATATAAGAATATATCTTATTCTTAATATGTATTATATATATATAAGATATATTCTTATTAAGAATATATCTTATTCTTAAGCTGGCTCTTTTTTTTTTTTTTTTTTTAAGAGAGAGACTCTGCATTCTGCATCACCTGGATATGTTCCTTAAACAAAGCAACATCCTCAGCTAACTGACCTTGTGCCTTGTAATCAGGTGAACAAGAAGCATAAGTGAAGCAGTTAAGATTTGAGAGCAGAATGATGCCTTTGTACCTTCCCAGCTGATACAGTGCTTTTAGTTCCAAGTTCTTGATAGTAAAAAAGAGTATTAGCTCATCATTTTTCATTAAAAATTCAGCACTAAGAGCCATGGTAGACCCTGGGGAGACAATGGTGTGTTAGGTGGATCCTACACTTGTGGTTATAGGATTTCTACTCTAATGTGATAACAGAAAAAAAAAAATGCAAAGAGACAAATAAAAAATATATATATTTGCAAACTAGTGTATAATTAGCTTAATGGCTAAAAGTGAACTGTTGAAACAATGATTTTGCAGAGGCAGGTAAGGGGTATTACTTACCTTAGAGGTTTTAACAAAGACCAAAGATGTGGTAAAGAGCGGAAAAGGAGCTGCAGCAGAGAGAAGCCTGTGTCAAGGCTCATGGGGCTGGCATGCTCCCGACCAAGTGGTGACTCATTCTAACAGAGGGCAGTCTGTGAAGAAGCAAAGTGACTTGAGATGAGCAAGGCCCATCTTGCAGGGCCTTTTATCTCAACAGAGATAATTCCATTTATTTTCATGAAATGTAAATGTTTAATTTGAGAGGGCATTGTCTGACCAGTTGACAGTCACCGAATAGTCTCCACAAAACAGACAGTTTTCTCTAGGACCAGTTGACCAGGCTGGGTGCAACCAGGCTGCAAGCCTTGCATCTGGTTCCTGTGAAACCTCCAGGGGCAGTCCAGCTCTCCAGGTGTGGTCAGACTCTCCAAGTGATGACTGCAGGGATTAGCTGCAGGCTTCTGGATCCACACAGCCACTCCATCAGGGATCCTCACCTGTGACATGGACTTTCCCTTTAGTTTGACCTGACCCCAAAACTTGGCCAGAGGTTTTCTTGACCCTGATTTCATCCCCTTGATCTGATGTTTTAGTAAGGCCATTTCTTCCTGAATCTTTCCCTCTATCAGCCACTTAACTCAGGGCATCTAACCCTGGTGGGTCTTTCTGACCCCTGAAGTCAGGCTTCTTCTCTTGGTAATCAGTCACACCATGTGGAATACACTATTTCAGGCTTTAGAACTGGCAAAAAAAGTAAAGTATTGTAATGAAATGGAGGGCAAAATGAAGTGGAGATAATGAAAAGGACTGATATTTGGTTAACACATAGCCTGGTAAAATCTGGTATCTAGTAACAGTACTGATGAAAGGCTCACTAAATGCCAAGTCCTGTGCATAGTTAATATGCATACTTACTATGCAGCCACTCCTTTGATCCTTTGTGAAACTCTATGAGAAACTCTAATTCACTTTGTAGAAGAGATAACTGAGGCACAGAGAGGTTATGACTTGTCCAAGGTAGGAAGACATTGGAGCCACCTGACACTGGAGCCCAGCCATAGGGAAAGAGCTCGGGAACAGGAAATGTGGAGATCTTAGTTCCAACAGCTAGGCAGCTGCTGACTCATCATACAGTGGTGGTATCATCTATCCCACAGCTTTGAATAAAGGTCACCATAAATTCCATCTCTCCGTGTTCCCAGTGCCCTGAGGGTATCTATTCAAAGTACTTAATGAGCACCCATGAGAAACCATGTGCTATCTATTTGCTTGGAAGGGATAACAAAAAAAGCACATGCAAACATCCAGCAAATGAACAGGTATTTAATGAGCATCTGCACAGTGCAGAGCACTTTGTTAGGCAGAGAGATACTGAAAGAGAGAGAATACAAGCAAATGCAGTGATTAATAAGGCATTCCACATGCCCCAAGTCACTTGCAAAGTAGTTGGCATAACTGATAATAAAGCAAAGCATGTGCACTGTAGATCAGAGGCAGAAATCAATGCCGCCTGGGATGCACAGGAGACACGACTGGGCTGGGAAACAATAAACTGACCTCAAACAGCAAAGCTACTCTAGGGCTTCCCTAGTAGCTCAGATGATAAAGAATCTGCCCATGATGTGGGAGACTCTGGTTCAATCCCTGGGTTGGGACGATCCCCCTGGAGAGAGGAGTTGCAACCCACTCCAGCATTCTTGCCTGGAGAATTCCACGGACAGAGGAGCCTGGCAGGTTACAGTCCATGGGGTTGCAAAAAGTCAAATATAACTGAGTGACAAGCACACACAAAGCCACTCATCTTATGTGTTCATTTGGGAGAACTAAGGAGACCGTATCCTTTAGGTAGCTCATTTCTGGTTGTCAGAAGATCCAAAACCCACAGTGCTTCTCCCCAAGAAAGCATGAAGCTATGGTTTGGAAACTGGAAGTTGTCCTTCCCCTCACCAGCAGTGCAGCAAAATTAGTTGAGACTTTTTTTTTTTTTTTTTTTTGCCTATGACATAGCTCCCTGTGTTCTATCCCAGGCTGACAAGATGAGCCTGGGCATATGGAATAGTTTTCTGGATGATTCCAATGCCTACTGCTCCAGGAATGTACTACTATATGGAACAACAGTGGAAGATGTACAATAATTGCCTGATTCACAAGACAGAAAATCAGAACTCTTACTCACAGGAATGTCTCTTAAAGGGAGGTGGAAACAACTATTAATTAGGGACTAGATTTAACAGAAAGTCAAAGTTAACAGAAAAAGAGAATGCCAAATGTTATAGATCATGGCATCTGATCCCATCACTTCATGGCAAATAGATGGGGAAACAGTAGAAACAGTGACAGACTATTTTTTTGGATTCCAAAATCACTGCAGATGGTGACTGAAACTATGAAATTAAAAGATGCTTGCTCCTTAGAAGAAAGTTATGACCAACCTAGACAGCATATTAAAAAGAAGAGACATTACTTTGCCAACAAAGGTCCATCTAGTTAAAGCTATGGTTTTTCCAATAGTCATGTATGGATGTGAGAGTTGGACTATGAAGAAAGCTGAGCACCAAAAAACTGATGCTTTTGAATTATGGTGTTGGAGGAGACTCTTGAGAGTCCCTTGGACGGCAAGGAGATCCAACCAGTCCATCCTAAAGGAAATTAGTCCCAAATATTCATTGGAAGGACTGATGTTAAAGCTGAAACTCAAATACTTTGGCAACCTGATGCAAAGAACTAACTCATTTGAAAAGACCCTGATGCTGGGAAAGATTGAAGGCAGGAGGAGAAGGGGATGACAGAGGATGAGAAAGTTGGATGGCATCACTGACTCAATGGACATGAGTTTGAGTGAACTCCAAGAGTTGGTGATGGACAGGGAAGCCTGACGTGTTGTAGTCCATGGGATCACAAAAGTCAGTCACCACTTAGCGACTGAACTGAACTGAAATGTTATAGAAAACCAGAGTCTTACCACTCCTCTTTCAGTGTACCACAAGACGATCACTTAATTGTGTACTTCCTCCAGGCACCTATTTCCACAGTTTGTTGTGTTTTTTACTGTTTCATTATGTTTTAACAGGGAATTAATTCTGGGTCCAATCCTACAAGAGATGTTCTGGGAAGTATAAGAGGAAAACACATTTTCTACTTTTAAGGGACTTATTATGAGAGAGGATATTTCAATACAGGAAATATTTAAATAACAATATAGACAATTTGGTGATAAATGAATGATTATAAACAAAGCTTGCTAACAAAGCTCATAGATCTTACCTACAAGTATGTTTTGTTTGGCCTATATGGTGTTGAAAAAAAAGAGCCACTATTGAAACACTGAGAGATTTCATATACTAGTAATCAAGATTTTTAGCTTCTCTTGAAAGTATTTCAAGCTCTGGCCTCCCACTGCGGTTTGCCTTCTTGCCTGGGCAGGTGGAACTGACTGGTAGTGGTGTCTCATTAGCCAAGCTGGGAGTGTCCTGTGGTCTTTCATCCCCATTGTTCCCTCAATGTGCCTAATCACAGCTTCCTTACTCATCCCATTTCTCACTTGGCCTATCTGTGAACTAGAGAAGCAAGTGAGAGTGTTGTGTGCTAGAATGCTGAATTACGGACCAGAGGGATCTGGGACTTAAAAGGAGATAACTCATTGCATGGAGAAGGAAATGGCAACCCACTCCAGTATTCTTTGCCTAGAGAATCCTATGGACAGAGAAGCCTGACAGGCTACAGTCCATGGGATCACAAGAGTCAGACATGACTTAGCAACTAAACCACCACCACCAACTCACTGCATATCAGGCTTTTTGACAAATGCAAAGAAATAAAATTTAAAATCCCCATCCTCAAATATAAAATATGTATTTACTTCACCTATCATTATTTCCTCAGGATATCTTGTCACCTAGATTCATTTATAGTCATTAAAGAAAGCAACATACATTTGTTTTCTATGTCTGTGAGTCTGTTTCTGATTTGTATATAGATTTATTTGTATTATATTTGTTTTTAGATCCCACATAAATAATTACCAAAGGGGACAAGGAATACAGAAGGGACAAATTAGGGGTATGGAGTTAATAGATACAATCAACTGTACATAAAATATATAAGCAATAAGGATTTACTGATTATCCATGGGATTATGTCCAGTATCTTGTAATAATTAATAATAGAATACAACCTGCAAAATACTCCCAAAACTGAATCATTATGCCATATACCTGAAACTAATATAGTATTGTAAATCAATTCAACTATATTCTATTTAAAAAAAAGAATCCAAGTGTGTTCTTTAAGAGCCAGCCTGTCACTTTCAAAATTTAGAAAAGAAGTAAAAATATTTGGGGATATAAATGTGTTTGAAGTGTCTTCACCCTCTAAATACTTGCATAATAGTGAGGGACCCAGCACTTGTTAGAGGAGATGACATTTTACCATCCAGAGAGTAAGCAGGTGAGTTGAAAATGCTAATCTGGAGACCTAGTACTCTGGAGAAGCTTAAATTCAGTGGGAAAAGTAGTCAGCAGTCCCTGGAAGAGAATTGGGAAACAGAAAGCTCTTACATGTTTGAGTCTAGGATGTAACCATTCTATTTGCTTTGACAAACTGCAATCTAATTGTAATCTGATGACCTCAAAGGGGACTCCTCAGTGATTAAACTCAGGAATCAATAACCATGTGCCTACTTTTATATTTTCATTTCCAAACCATAGAACTTAATGAGGGAAATTCAAGGCCTCATGGAGGATTAGAGTAAAAAAGCTCCCCCATCAGAAAAAGAAAGGAAAAAAAAGCCTTAAAAGTAAAGAAGAAAAGTCCCAGTGGTCTGATCTGGACTTTTTAAAATTTGGCTACAGCCAGTGTTGTCAAGGCCCTAGCCATTATTTTTTAATTTCTCATTGACAAGGCAAAACTTCCCTGCAGACGGAGATTTGGGACTTGTTATCTCCATTTTATTGGCTTCTTTGCCAAGAATTGCAGGGCTGATAAAAATGCAGCTTCAGCCAACAGGGAGGGAGGAACAGACAGTGAGGCCTCAGGATTGCAGAGAAAAGCTGTACACATTCCCCAAGGAGGCAGGAGAGGCTGCTTGTTTAGTAGCTGGCTGTGAAAAACAATGAAAGGAGAGAAGAGGTGGTGAGGTAGGAAGAAGTAGGGAAGAAAGAAGAGAAATAAAGGGAAAGTCAGAGGGAGAAAGAAAGGGGATGAAGGAGGCAGAAAGGGTAGGGAGAAAAAGTGGAAAGAAGGAAGGAAGGAGGAGGGAGGAGAAAGAAGAAAGAAAGGGACAAAGGATATCTACACAAATGGGCCCAAACTGTTTAACTTTATGAGCTGCTATTCTCAAAAAGCAAAAGTGGAAGTGTGAAAATGTTAGTCATGTCCGATTCTTTGCAACCCCGTGGATTGTAGCCCACCAGGCTCCTCTGTCCATAGAATTCTCCAGGCAAGAAGACTGGAGTGGGTAGCCATTTCCTTCTCCAGGAGATCTTTCTGATTCAGGGATAGGACCCGGATCTCCTACGTTGTAGGCAGTTTCTTTACTATCTGAGCCACCAGGAAAAACCCAAAAGCACAAGTATCAAGCAATAGTGTAAGGCCATTCTTCCTCACATTTCTCTGTAATGTTTATGGAGGAAATTGGGAACTTCTTGTTGTCTTTAGAATAAATACAGAAGTAAGAATATAGCATTGACTTGTTTACACTATCATTTGTAAAACAGATAGCTAGGGGGAAGTTGCCATATAACACAGGGAGCCCAGCCTGGCACTCTCTGATGACCTAGATAGGTAAGATGAAAGAGGTTCAGGAGGCTCAAGAGGGGTGTCTGTGTGTGTATAAAATTATGACTGACTCACGTTGTTATATGGCAGAAACCAATACAACATTGTAAAGCAATTTTCCCTCCATTAAAATAAATAAATATATAAAAGAATTGCTAGAACTCTGAAGGTTTCTGAAGTCCTGTAAAATTTGTCTCCAGCCAATCTCCTTAGGCTAGTACTAGATGTTCGTCACTCAGCACCCCTTTCCCATGTAACCCCAACCTTCTGAAGTGCCTTTAGCTATTCGAATGAAATCTGCCCAGTCTTTGCCTTTTCAAAATGTTCCCTTTGCCTAGAACCCATGCCCCTTCCTCTCTGATGTCGTTGACTTGAATACAAAGGTAAGGTGTGGGCTGCTTCTGAATGAATGAAGAGGAAAGATGGAGTCAGGGTAATCAGACCCTTTTCTAAAAATGTCAGCAAATTCAATCTCTATTGTTGGATGTAGAGAGCATGATTTGGGAGCCAGAGAAATAAGAGGAAGGCCAGGAAGTAGCAAGAGAAAGGCTTGGGTAGGATATTTCTGGAAAAATGTGTGAAATTCTATCCTAATAAAATTTACAGGGCCAGAAGCAGAAAAGACGTTAACTGTGCACAGCCATGATTGTCTCCATTCCTCCAACTTCACTCAATGATCAGAGACTTGCTTGTGTAATAACCACTCATGTGATGGTGGAGGAAGGCAGTCATAAATATCTAATTTCTGTGCTTGGCCAGACTTTCTTCAAGAGCTGCCCTTAACATTTTCCCACGACAGTGAGTCTGGGATAGTCTCCTGATCAGGTGACTCCTGTGAATCATCCTTTGGAGGTTGCACAGTGAGTTCTAACTGGGCTTTTTGGAAGCTATAAGAGATGTCTCCCCAAACCCCGAAGTCTGGCAGCATCTATAGGAAACAGCAGTAAAACAGTCATTGGACCTTAGAAAAGTGGTTTAGTATTCAACAACAACAAAATTCCCCACTGTAAGAATTATTCTGTTGCCTATGAAATCTCAACGACTAAGATTCACACATTAGAAATTAGAAATTCGTCATATTGGTGATAAGGTCTAAAGTTTAGATTTATTATTGCACCAAAAATAATTGTGCTTTTGATGAAAATTCTTACACTCCAAGATAACACAAAAGTGAGGGATGAATAGGTGTAGAGATGACAAATACTGGCCATGTTTTTGAAACTGAGTGATGGCTACATGGGGTCCATCATTCTGCTCTCACTACTTTTGTTATATGTTTGATATTTGTTGTAATAACAGAATAAATTGTGTATCCTATTGAATGGTCAAGTTGAATAGCTGAAAGGCATCCCTATATTCAAAAGAAATAAATGCTTTTAGGTAAGACATTGTACCATGGACTTCCCTGGTGGGTTAGATGATAAAGAATCTGCCTGTGATGTGGGAGACTCGGGCTTGATCCCTGGGTTTGGGAAGAACCCCTGGAGAAGGGAATGGCTACCTACTCCAGTATTTTTGCTGGAGAATTCCATGGACAGAGGAGCCTGACTAGCTATAGTCCATGGAGTCGCAAAGAGTGGGATATGACTGAGGGACTAACATTCTCACTTCCATTGTACCATATTGGCATTATCTTTTAAAAAAATTGTTTAATGTGTGGTTATAGCTATTATGGAAGTTGAACTTAAAACAAATAAAAGCCTAGTCATTTAAGTAGATCCAAGTTATTATTACCATTTAACAGATGAATAAAAAATAACTCAAAGGAATAACAACAACAGTGAAGTTGTTGTTCAGTCATTCAGTCATGCCCAACTCTTTCCCACTCAATGGTCTGTAGCACACCAGGCTTCCCTATCCTTCACCATCTCCCAGAGTTTGCTCAAACTCACGTCCATTGAGTCAGTGATGCCATCCAACCATCTCATCCTCTGTCTTCTCTTTCTCCTCTTGCCTTTGATTTTCCCCAGCATCAGGGTCTTTTCCAACTAGTCAGCTCTTCGTATTAGGTGGGCAAAGTATTGAAGGTTCAACTTCAGCACCAATTTTTCCAATGAATATTCAGGGTTTATTTCCTTTAGGGTTGACTGGTTTGATCTCCTGTCAGTACAAGGGACTCTTAAGCATCTTCTCCAGCACCACAGTTGGATGTAGTGAAGAGTACGGACCAGGTGATCTTTGATAACAGAGGATTTGATGATGATGGTGATGATGATGATAATGGTGATGACTAACATTTGCTGAGTGTTTATTAGGGACCAAACAATATTCTAGATTTCTTATATGTATTAATTCACCTTCTACTGACAATAACCTTATGATACTGGTACTGAGGCTTAGAGAGGAAGTGTACCTTTTCCAAGATCTTTTAGATATTGAGTGGCTCACCCAGGATTCAAATTCAGACACAGATAAGTACCCTGCTGCTGCTGCTAAGACACTTCAGTCGTGTCCGACTCTGTGTGACCCCATAGATGGCAGCCTACCGTCCCTGGGATTCTCCAAGCAAGAACACTGGAATGGGTTGCCATTTCCTTCTCCAATGCATGAGAGTGAAAAGTGAAAGTGAAGTCGCTCAGTCATATCCGACTCTTAGCGACCCCATGGACTGCAGCCTACCAGTCTCCTCCATCCATGGGATTTTCCAGGCAAGAGTACTGGAGTGGGGTGCCATTGCCTTCTCCGAGATAAGTACCCAGTAGCTACTAAATCGTGCATGTGGTAATAATCCTAACCAACATTGATTGAGCACCTGTGTACCATCTCCTGGGATAAATCATTTACACAGATTACTTTATTTAACTCATTGAACAATAATAGTCTGTAGCTATTACCACTGTCCCCATTTTGCAGATGAAAAACTTAAGGTGTACTAAGGTCACGGGGCTAGAGAGTGGCAGAACCAGCCCTCCTCACTATTGTGCTAGGCAGTTTCTGATATGCCTCTACTTAGAAAAGTCAACATGATCATATGGAGAACACTATCTCTACCAAGACTGAAAGCTCTTGTTCAAGTATTTCAGGCTGCTCATCCACATTCAAGTTGTCATGGTAAATAGAAGCCATACTGCTTTATCTCCTGGGTAGGTAGGCTACTGTCAAGTAATGTTTATTCTTCTCATCCAGAAAGTTCTTTCCACCTGCTGCTACTGCTGCTGCTGCTAAGTTGCTTCAGTTGTGTCCGACTCTGTGCGATCGTATAGACGGCAGCCCATCAGGCTCCCCCATCCCTGGGATTCTCCAGGCAAGAACACTGGAGTGGGTTGCCATTTCCTTCCCCAATGCATGAAAGTGCAAAGTGAAAGGGAAGTCGCTCAGTTGTGTCCGACTCTTTGCAACCCGATGGACTGCAGCCTACCAGGCTCCTCCATCCATGGGATTTTCCAGTCAAGAGTACTGGAGTGCAGTGCCATTGCCTTCTCCTTCCACCTGCTACAAAGATTCAAATTTGAATTAAAAACCAATTCCTAGAACAAGAAAGTAAATCAGACATCTCACAGAGGTCCCTTGAAACTGAATTTCACTAGGAGCTTGCATTTTGAGTATAAATTTGACATATATATATATATATATATATATGTCAATGTTTTCAGTCCCCGTAAGATGGTGACTAGAACAGTGACTTAATATTTCCAAATATTTTTGCTTGTTTAAGCAATTGAATTTTTCTCAAATACAGTCTTGTATAGAATCCAAAAGTAAAAATAAGGTAGTATGTTAATGCTAGTTTATTGTGTGAATATAAATTTGTGACATTTACTTATTTAAGTCAGTTAATGAAAACAATGAAAAATTACTTCAATACCACAAAAATATGCAATATGGCTGCAGTCTCATAATAGCCTCAGCTTCACATAATTTTTTTCTGCATTTGTTTCAAATGCATTGAATCAAAAAAAATCCTGTTTCATATACATAAAATATAATGGGTTTTAATAATTTATCTTGTAGCCCTGAAACATGATTTTTAATTAAAAAGAGACAATGGGAGAGTTCATTTCCAGATCTACACAAAAATAAGTTAATCTGGCAGCTAAAACAATAAAGGTACTAATATATAAAATGTAATATATATAGGACATTTGAGTTTACATTCATTTTGTTACAGGTTTTAAAAAGTAAAGATAAATTTAATATATATTTTAATTAAAATTGTAGAGACCCTTTTAAGCTTTTAAGAAACTTAGTTTGAAAACCAAAGATGTAATTGAATCCAGAGACTAGTTTCTGTTTCAGTCACAGAGTGAATCTGGGAGAAAAATAATAATAATAAATATTTACATGGTACTTACTCCATGCATGCACAGTTATAAGCTTTGCACATATAGTAAATAATTTAAGTCTCACATATCTCCTAGGATATGGCATCACTGACTCAATGGACATGAGTTTGATTAAACTCCTGGAGACGGTGAAGAACAGGGAAGCCTGGCATGCTGCAGTCCATGGGGTGACAAAGAGTCAGACATGACTGAGTGACTGAACAACATTCCCTAAGAAGTAGATAGTATTGTCCCCCTTTACTGAAGACTCTTAGAGGGAAAGTAAGTAACTTCCTACAACTCACACAATTAGTAAGTAGCAGGACAGGATTTGAACTAGGTTACCTGGCTCCAGAGGCCTTTGCTCACTTTGGTTACAATGCCTTTGAAGTTGAGAAGGGGGATAGTTCAAGAACACAGTGAAGAACAGCAGACACAAGCTACAGACTTTTTAGTTTGATGCCTTATACTCAACCCTCTCCATCTCCAGGGCTCTAGATAATCCCACCAAAATGTTCAACATTCGGCTTCACAACCAAATGGTCAGAAGTAGCATCTTAACTAGGCTTTCCTTCCTCCAGGTGCTATATCCTGAATCTGACAAAAAGGTTCCAGTAGGAAATGTATAGATCAGAGACTTTATAAAAGTCCATGTACTGCTTTGCTTATCTCTCTGACCCAAGGAGACTTTATCAAACATATTCCTATCCCCACTTGCTTGCCCATTGCTTTTCTGCCTAACTAGATTAAATAGAACCTGAAGCCCATCATCCAGCTTGCATTTTTCTTTTTTTCTATCACCCTGTGTAAACTCCTCAGAACCACCCTACCAAGACCACTTCTAGTACTGTTAGAATCTGAGGATTATAAACACTTTGACCTTCTTATGAGAAGGACATTTATCCCCCATACATTCCAAACCTGAGTGAGACAAGAGAAGAGAGGTATGAGGAATGAATTCCACTCTAGGCAATTATGTTCCTCATTCTTATAACAGATTTTAACACCTAGCTACACAATCCTTTTACTCTCCCATTATCACTTCCTGCCACCTCCTGGTCGTAGCCTGCCATTTGTGAATGACCTTAAGACCTGGGCAATGGTCTTCCTCTCTGTCCCAGTTTCTGCCAGCATTCTCTTAAGCTGCAGTACTGACATATAAGACCCATCCAACTCTCAGATCCTTGACCCCATCGTCTCCTGTGCCCTTTCCCTTTACTTCTTCTCAACCACACACTGTCATGGCTCATCTCTGGACCTTGACATTAACAAAAATGCAACCTTCTAAATCACTAAGTGGGGGATCCCACCCTCTAGTCTAACCTCCTCTCCAACTAACTCCTCTGATAAAATGTCCTTTGAAAACAGTGAGTCTGTTTTATTCAGCTGTGTAATCTCTTGGCTTTCTTTCTATCATCTCCCCCTGTCTCCACCTTTCTTCAAATTTTCATATATTTTATGTTTTCTCATCATACTTATCTCCATCCAAACATCTTCAACTCTATCACTTCAATTTTCTCTCATTCACATTTTTCTGTCAATTCTCCAACCCTGGAAAAACCTAATCATCTTTGTATTTACTCTTATGGATTATATAATTTGTAGGACAAGTCACCATGAATTCATGATATCCAGCCTCAAATAGACACCCAGCCTTACCTGACAATCTTAGTGTACTTCTCTGCAATGTTCACTTTTTCATTCTCATCAAATACTACTTCATTTTTTTTCTTTAACCACTCCTCACTAGGAAAATCTCATTCTATACTTTATTGAGCAAATCGGGGGCCACCACTCTGGAGTTTCCACATCCTCCCCTATCCAACATCTCTTAACCTACATGTGGAAACATCCTTCTTCCCATTCTGTCTCAGGTGGCTAAGTTATCGCTCCTCTGTTCAAAGGACTCTCCACATGCGCTTTGCATCACAGTTCCCCTCACCTTCTCAAAGACTTTACATTCTCACTTGTCTATTTTCTCTCCTACATCATCAACCTCTTTCTTCTCACCAAATTGTTTCACTTCAGTTCAGTTCAGTGACTCAGTCGTGTCCAGCTCTTTGCGACCCCATGGACTGTGGCACGCCAGGCTTCCCTGTCCATCCCCAACTCCCAGAGTTTACTCAAACTCCTGTCCATCACATCAGTGATGCCATCCAACCATCTCATCCTCTGTCGTCCCCTTCTCCTCCTGCCTTCAATCTTTCCCAGCATCAGGGTCTTTTCCAATGAGTCAGTTCTTCACATCAGGTGGCCAAAGTAATAATGGAGTTTCAGCTTTAACATCAGTCCTTCCAATGAATATTCAGGACTGATTTCCTTTAGGATTGACTGGTTGGATCTCCTTGCAGTCCAAGGGACTCTCAAGAGTCTTCTCTAACACCACAGTTCAAAAGCATCATTAGCTCATGACCATGATGTCTCTTACACATAAGATGACATGACATATAACATCCCATGAACTTGTAGTTTTCCACTGGCTATAGTCCAATTCCTCTGCTTTATCCTCTGGTAACTGAATCACCTGACACACTGCCTCTATTTCCTCAGCTCTTTATCACTTAACAGTTCACTCCAGTCTGGCTCCCTCCCATCACTGCACTGAAACCGCTCCACATTTCAGCAGCAGTGAACCCAGCTCCTTCTTCCTGTTCTCCTTCCTCCATGACATCATCCTCCCCTCATTTTCCTCTCTCAGCTTGGCTGCTCTTTCTCTGTCATTTTCGTGGTCATATCTTTCTCTCCTTGAGAAGTGAATGCTGGAAATCATTTGGGGTTTCCCCTACCATTTTCTTTTTCTACATTCTCTTCCTTTATTCCCACTGCTTCAATGGACATTTATATTTTGATACCTCCTAAATTTATAGTCTTGATATGAACTCCTCTGAGCTTCACTCTTCTATATCCAACTGCCTCTTTGACATGTCCAAAACAGAATTCTTGATTTTATCTTAAAACCCACTTTTTTCCTCAGGCTTCTCAAATTAATAAACAACATCACCATCTACACATTTCTCAAGCCAGAACCTTAGGGTGTAACTTCTTTTCTCCTGCTCCTGCGAATCCACATCTGATCCATCAGCAAGTCCTTTCTCTGTTGCCATCAAATTATACCTCAACTACTTGGGTTCTCGCCTTCCCACCACCAGCATCCTAATTCTGTAAATCACCACTTCCCCTTCAGCTACTGCAAGAACTTCTTCACACATGTCCTCATTTGCTTTGTCCTTCAAATTTGCTCTTTCTTTATAAAAGAAGTCAAAGTGACTTAATATTAGCTGTATAACTCTCCAGCTCAAAAGTTTTCCATAATTTCCCACTGCACTTTGGATTGAACTCAAACCCCACACCATGTCCCTTCCTGCCCTTCTTCCTATTCCAGTTCCATTTCATGCTGCCACCCACCTCCTTGCAAGGCTTTATCAAGTAGCTCACCATCTGGTTTCTCAAATATATAAAACTCTTCCCCACCTAAGCTCTCCACATCAACCATTTCTTTAGTTGGATGTAGCCGTCCAGAAATCTGCTTCTTTTCATCCATCAGGCCTTAACCATCACCTCCTTGGAGGCTTCTCCTCATTAACATATAAAAATAACGTTAACATATTGTATATTGTGCTATACTCAGCTAAGTATTTTAAATGGATTATCTTATTTAATACTCAACAAACCTATAAATAATGCATTAATGAGAAAATAAAGACACAGATATAAAGTAACTTACTCAGTGACAACATATCTTATAAGCAAAGGACTCAAAACTAGAACCAAACTGTTTACCATTGTGGTGGTTCAGTCACTAAATCATGGTCATCTCTCGCAACTCCATGGACTGCCCACCAGGCTCCTCTGTCCATGGAATTTTCCAGCCAAGAATATAATAATTTACATTTTATCCTCTTATTCCCTACTTTTTATAATGTGTAGTTAAGTATTAATTGCTTTTTTTGCTTCATCTATTCATACAGATAAAATTTATAAGGGCCTCATATGTGTTGGGGGAAAAAAAAAAAACAAGATTTTCCACCTTGTGGGACTGTGTTCAAGTGGGGAAACTTGATCCCACAAGGCCAGGTATATGCCTTCAAACAATGTCACAACACTGGTATTTGATAGGTGCTTAATGGCATTTTTAAAAATTGAAATGTGAGTTCTAAGGAATTTTTGTTTTAATAGCAATTTGATTTAAATAGCAAGAATTATGTCTTAGTCTCCTGTGGCTGCCTAAACAAACTACCACAAACTGGGGGGTTAAAGTGGTAGAATTTGTTCTCCCAGTTCTGGAGACCAACTCTGGAGCCTGACTCAAGGCTTCAACAGAGCTGCATGTCTATTGGAGACTGCAGAGAAGAATTTGTCCCTTGCCTCTTCCAGTTTCTGGCAGCTGTCAACATTTCTTGGTTAGTGGCCATTTCTCTCTTTCCTCTGCCTTCATATCACCCTCTCTTATATGTATCTGTGTTATTTGTATTATTTCCTTTTTCCTCTCTCTCTAAGGACAAGGGAAAGAGACACGTGTACCCCAATGTTCATCGCAGCACTGTTTATAATAGCCAGGACATGGAAGCAACCTAGATGTCCATCAGCAGATGAATGGATAAGAAAGCTGTGGTACATATACACAATGGAGTATTACTCAGCCATTAAAAAGAATACATTTGAATCAGTTCTAATGAGGTGGATGAAACTGGAGCCTATTATACAGAGTGAAGTAAGCCAGAAGGAAAAACACCAATACATTATACTAACGCATATATATGGAATTTAGAAAGATGATAACAGAGTGAAGTAAGCCAGAAGGAAAAACACCACTACAGTATACTAACACATATATATGGAATTTAGAAAGATTATGCTGTGTACGAGACAGCAAAAGAGACACTGATGTATGGAATAGTCTTATGGACTCTGTGGGAGAGGGAGAGGGTGGGAAGATTTGGGAGAATGGCATTGAAACATGTAAAATATCATGTATGAAACGAGATGCCAGTCCAGGTTCAATGCACGATATGGATGCTTGGGGCTAGTGCACTGGGACGACCCAGAGGGATGGTATGGGGAGGCAGGAGGGTTCAGGATGGGGAGCGCATGTATACCTGTTATGGATTCATTTTGATATTTGGCAAAACTAATACAATTATGTAAAGTTTAAAAATAAAATAAAAAAAAAAAAAAAAAGGACATGTGATGGCATTTAGGGCCCATCTGGATAATCCAAATAATATTGTCATTTCAAGATCCTTAATTATATCTTTGCCCATATGTGATACTGTTTACAGATTCTGGGGATTCGGACAGGACACACCTTTTCGGAGTCACTATTCAGCCCACTGGAAGGAGGAGTCCATCTGCCTTGTAAGGCTGGTTATCAG
Source organism: Bison bison bison (assembly GCF_000754665.1). Classification (NCBI taxonomy): domain Eukaryota; kingdom Metazoa; phylum Chordata; class Mammalia; order Artiodactyla; family Bovidae; genus Bison; species Bison bison. Next base: position 1,436,899 of record NW_011494809.1, on the reverse strand, counting down.
GGAGGTACCGCATTCCTTTTCCTCAGTTGTCCACATTGTCAGAAATAACTGCTGAACCTACTAAAATCCAGATTCACTTTCAGAAGCTATTACCGACTCTCATACTGCATTGTGCAAGGTATCATTTAGGGAGCTTGTTTAGTCTTGATTGTTGGAGCTCATATCCAAAGATTTCAATTTCATAATTATCTGCCATGCATTTGTGCATCATAACAATACCCAAAGGATAATCCACACTTTGTGGACAGGGTACAAGAGAAAAACCCAAGCCAGAATCAGATAGAGATTTTTAGAAATGAGGTCCAGTCTTTTGCTTTAAAATAAATGCTGTGTCAAGGTTCTAGCTTGCTCTTTAGTAGACAAGGATTTGGGTACTGAGCAGAATCTGAAGAGGCTCTCAGTCTGGTGTCTTTCAGGCACCCACAGCACTTATTTCTTTGGAGACACACTGAAGACTTGCTTAATTTCTTCCAAAGAATAATCAATAAGAATGCATTCTTTTCAACACTTTTTGAGATCCCTGAAGCTTTTAAATAAATTCCACATGCAAGACAGAGAGGGGCACAGCTTCCAAAAACTGTAATGATATATTTTGTACTATTAGGTAGAGGATAGTACATGAATTATTCATCCAAACACATTCTTTTATTTGCTCATGTGAGTGGACACAGCCTCATATGCCTTTTCAAGTGTCTGTCTTTGAGAAACTTGCTGCTGCTAAGTCACTTCAGTTGTGTCCGACTCTGTGCGACCCCATAGACGGCAGCCCACCAGGCTCTGCCGTCCCTGGGATTCTCCAGGCAAGAACACTGGAGTGGGTTGCCATTTCCTTCTCCATTGGTCCAATTAAGCTATGGGAGATATCGTCCTAATATTTTTTCCTAAAATAACTACCTTTCTTTTCCTGAAACATAAAATGGAGGTCTAATCTTGTTTAAGGCAAGGTACTGAGGGAGCATCTTTAAAATATATGTGTGCCTTCTTTCAAAAAGCAAAGAAGGACACTTGAAAAGTTGAAAAATGTATAAAATGAGGCAATCAGTTTTGTTTTTTTTTTTTTGTCTGTTTCTTTTGCCTTCTGTTTAACAGTTGTAGACAAATTAGGGACTAACTAGACTGGAGTTCGTTAAATCTCCCCAAAGACGTGAGAATTTTATTCAGTCTAAATATTCTATATTCCAAATTGTTGGTCTATTTTTCCAGCCCTTTCAATTGTTCTGTGACTCAGAGCCTTCTGATTCAGACAGTTGTGGAGCTGATAATGAACTATGATAAACTGGAGCAGCTCTGTATTTCAGGTGCTTTACTGAGCTCAGATGGAGTTATCCCTGCAGAGACCCAGATGTGTTTCCGCTCTGCAGGACAGAGGATCAATGCATCATATAGGCTCTTTTGGAAGTGTTCCATAACCCAAATTCCTGTATGGCAATTCAGGTACACATCCAGCTGGGTAAGCAGTTTACTAAGTGATGCTTGAAGAGGTCTGATAGTAACCCTCCTCACTCCCTTGGCAAAGGCATGGAATGGCTTCCTGCCCTTTTATTTCTACCTCCCTCAATTACAGTCCTGCTTATACATGTGTCTCTCTTTCAAAATTCTAAGTATTCACTTTGACATGATTTTTCTGGATACAAATATAAGGGGTGAACAGAATTTACTTTGATTTCATGCCCTTCTTAGAGTATATTCATTCAGCTATATAACAAATATTTATTGAACATCTAGCATCTGTCAGGCAAACAATTGCATCATGATTTAGTTTCAAATTAATTGAAAGCTAAAGAGATTATTTTTTCTTGGCTGAACATTTATGCATTTTTATTTGTATCATGTGGATGGAAAAGATAAATTTCAAACCTTGTGTTAACTGTGAAATATATGAACGAAGTACATGTTCATACCATTATTCAGAAGACTAAACATTAGCCTCTTTAGCTAAGTGCTGGCTTTGACAATGGACTTTGGGACATGAAAATGTGTTTGTATGGTCACTTATGGTTGAATTCACACTCTTGCATTTTGTATTTCACCCAGAAAAACCAATTTGGCAAATACTGACATGCATTAGTAGCACTATTTTAACAAGATCACAAATGTTAGTTAAATATCTAAATTTCACTGTAGAGGTACAGATTGCCATTTTTTAATGCTGTAGGTAGTAGAGATAGTTGTTGATTAACAGCAAAACCCCACTCTCCCTCTCTCTCTTTCCACCCCACCCCATACACCATTTGCTTATTATTTTCCCACAGATAGCTAGAGGAAGGATATTTGCCGTCAAGATAGCTGGGCATTCAGCAGCTCAGCAAGGCAGTTTGTGTGATGCCTGTGATTCCATTTGTCACAGGAGCCTTTATGAGGGAACAGAAGATATAACTTTGCCTCATTTTTCATTTCCTGTTATCGCTCAGATTTCAGTCTTCAGCTGCTCTGTTTTCCTGTACCTCAACTGGAGCCGACATTATCAGAGAGCCACCTGCTACCCCCAGTGCCGCTGAGGCCCTGTCAGTAGTTCAGGAGGAGAGAGCTTCCTCCCAGGGCAGCAGAGAAGCTCGTCCCGTGCAGAGGAAACCACGCCTGCAGTTAAGTCCACATATGCAGAGCGAGGCAGACATTTGATGATTAAGTAACTCCCAGGGAGGAACATCCTTGGAATTGTAAAGCACTTTTAACTTTACGAAGTACTTTCCCACTTCTGTTTCACTAGATCTTCAGAGCAGCCTGTAAGACAGCAGAGCTGGAACAATTAGGCCTGTTTGTACTTGTGTGGAGATCAAGCTTTCTGTATCTGTTGCAACTGGAAATGGCCAGACTGGGGGATGTAGCTAAGGATAATCAATGGAGTCACTGAGTCAGTGATGGAGAATTCAATCCAAAGATGTGCAAGGAAAGAATATATATATGCCTGCCTGCCTGCTAAGTCACTTCAATCATGTCCAACTCTTTGTGACCCTAGGGGCCGTGATTCTCCAGGCAAAAATACTGCAGTGGGTCACCATGCCCTCCTCCAGGGTTTCTTCCTGACTCAGGGATCAAACCCACGTCTATGTCTCCTGCATTGGCAGATGGATTCTTTACTACTACCACCACCTGGGAAACCCAGACATATATATTCAGTCATATATATATATATATATATATATATATACACACACACACACACACACACACACATAACTGAATCATTTTGCTGTACACTTGAAAATAACACATTATAAACTGACTATACTTCAATAAAAACAAAGCAAAACACATTATTGGGAAATCCTTTAAGCTGTGCATTGTGGGAAAGGAGAAGTTGGTGGCAGGGAACTGGCCAAGCTTATTCTTTCTTGATGACGTTTCTAAGAGTCTAGTCCTTCAGTCTGGAACCTAACCAATCAGTTATAGGCTTACAGATACCTCTCTTCCTATTCTCCTTTAAAACTTACCTCTGTCTCAGTCATATGTTGTTGTACAGTCACTCAGTCTTGTGGGACTCTCTGTGAACCTATGGACTGTAGCATGTCAGGCTTTCCTGTCCTTCACTATCTCCCGGAGTTTGCTCAAAATCATGTCCATTGAGTCAATGATGCCGTCCTCTGTTGCCCCCTTCTCCTCCTTCCCTCAATCTTTCCCAGCATCAGAGTTTTTTTCCAGGGTCTCAGTCATAGTTCTCCTAAATACATGCTCTTGTTCCATCCCAAGGGGAGGAGATCCATGTCAGTGCAGGATTTGATGTTGGCTGGTTGGTTCAGTGTCTTGCCTCATCTCAGTCTTGACACTCTTCTCCTTTTATTGCCCCTCCCCACGGACACATCCTGTTCCAGTGCCCAGTGGGAATTCCAAACATGTATAATATTTGCTATCAAGTCTTGTGCCTGGTTCTCATCAGTGAACCTCAGGCATGATTGCATATCCATTCCTCTGACTCCTTTAGGACCACAGTTTCTGGACAATTTCTCTTACTCACAAGAGCAGCCATTTGAAAGTCTAACCCAAGGACTACGGATTTGCACACTGCTGAGAAATGATTTCTTGATGCTCACTACTTACCAATCAGTTTCTTCACCCAAATTTTACCTGTATCTGCTTGTCCTTATCCAAAGTTGTGCTCTTATGGCCTGTTGGGAGACCTTTTTGTTTGTTTCAAATCTCTCTAAAGTGGATGTCATGTTTGGATTATAACCTGTTGCTGTTTTCCTTTGGTATCTAGTTTCCAGTAGAGTCATTCTGACTAGTGTTTATGCCACTTAAATGGGAACTGGGGACATGTTTCTGGCTCTACCTTCTAGGACCCCTTCAGTCTCCTGAACTGAAACTTTGTCATGTGATATAAAAATTAGAAGTCAGAATGACAGATTAGAAGATAACTCACATGTCAGTTGTATCTTGCCAACAATGTGCCTCAGAGTAGATTAGGTCATGAGACATAGACAATCAAGACCTAAGAAGAGACCCATTAGGGATCCATGTACACGGAGCCTTGGGAAGCTGTCTTTCAAGTGCAGATGGGTAGGAGGGGAACAGAGCCCTACATGGGGCCTCCTGGGATGCCCCAAAATGCCTACACTCTCAAGACTTCTTTATGCTCTACACGTGTTCCTTCTTCAAAATGCACTGATTCTGTTATCATACATGATCTCAACCAGTTGTGAATAATAAAATGTATGACTAACTGTGGCTTGAATTACCTTTGATGATAAAGATAGACAAATTTTCACAGAAAGGACACCAAAAGGAATGATGTTTAAATGGAGACTTTAGCGTAGTCAGTGAAGCAGAAATAAATTTTTTTTTCTGGAATTCTCTTGCTTTTTCTATGATGAAGCAGATGTTGGCAATTTGATCTCTGGTTCCTCTCCCTTTTCTAAATCCAACTTGTACATCTGGAAGTTCTCGGTTCACATACTGTTGAAGCCTAGCTGGAAGGATTCTGAGCATAACCTTGCTAGCATGTGAACTGAGTGCAATTGTTTGGCAGTTTGAACATTCTTTGGCATTGCCTTTCTTTGGAACTGGAACAAAAACTGACCTTTTCCCACCCTGTGGGCACTGCTGAGTTTTCCAAATTTGCTGGTATATTGAGTGCATCACTTTCACAGCATCATCTTTTGGGATTTGAAATAGCTCAACTGGAATTCCATCACCTCCACTAGCTTTATTCATAGTAATGCCTTTTAAGATCCATATTACTTCCATTCCAGGATGTCTGGCTCTGGGTGAGTGATCACACCATCATGGTTTTCTGGGTCATGAAGGTATTTTGTGTACAGTTCTGTGTATTCTTTCCACCTCTTCTTAATATCTTATGCTTCTATTAGGTTCATATCATTTCTGTCCTTCATTGTGCCCATCTTTGCATGAAATGTTCCCTTGATATCTCTAGTTTTCTTGAACAGATTGATAGTCTTTCCCATTCTATTGCTTCCCTCTATTTCTTTGCATTATTCACTTAAAAAGGCTTTCTTAGCTCTCCTTGTCATTCTTTGAAACTCTGCATTCAGATGAGTATGTCTTTCCTTCTCATCTTTGCCTTTCACTTCGCTTCTGTTCTCAGCTATTTGTAAGACCTCCTCATACCACTATTTTGCCTTTTTGCATTTTTTTTCCTTGGGGATGGTTTTGATCACCATCTCCTGTACAATGTTACAAACCTCCATCCATAGTTCTTCAGGCACTCCATCAGATCTAATCCCTTGAATCTATTTGTCATTTCCAGTGTATAATCATAAGGGTTTCAATTTAGGTCATACCTAAATGGCTTAGCTGTCGTCCCTACTTTCTTCAGTTCAAGTCTGAATTTTGTAATAAGAAGTTCATGATCTGAGCCACAGTCAACTCCTGGTCTTGTTTTTCCTGACTGTATAGAGCTTGTCCATCTTCAGCTGCAAAAAATATAACCAATCTGATTTTATTATTGACCATCTGGTATTGTCCATGTGTAGAATCAGCTCTTGTGTTGTTGGAAGACGGTGTTTGCTGTGACCAGTGTATTCTCTTGGCAAAACTCTATTAACCTTGCCTTGCTTCATTTTGTACTCCAAGGCCAAACTTGCTTGTAACTCCAGGTATCTCTTGACTTCCTACTTTTGCATCTCAGTCCCCTATGATGAATAGGCTGAAGACAGAAGATAAAGGAGGGATTCTCTCAGATGGGGCAAGAGGGCCTGGGGATGGAGAGCTGGTCACTGAGGGAGGCCACCTGATGCAAAGTACTGACTCATTTGAAAAGACCCTGATGCTGGGAAAGTCGGGATGAGAAGAGGATGACAGAGGATGAGATGGTTGGATGGTATGACTGATTCAAAGAACATGAGTTTGAGTAAAGTGAGGAATTGATGATGGACAGTGAGGCCTGGGATGCTGCAGTCCATGGGGTTGTGAAGAGCAGGACACAACTGAGTTACTGGACTGAACCACTAGAAACCCCATTGTGCAGTACCACTGTTTGACAAGCTCCTGAAAAAAGGTCTATCGGTTCCCAAAGTCTCCTATTCATCCCCTCCAGTTGCTCCATCCCAAATCATTCTTAAGTTTTTCCAAAAACTTCTAATAAATTTAGAATGGAACTCTGTGACTTAGAGCTGTATTTCTTCAAGTATGGAATGTTGCAGATAATTTTAGATAATGCACAAGTTTGGCAAATAAAATTAAACAACATAATGAGAAAGTTATTCCCTTTTCAATTTTCCTTTCATCCTTCTGATAATGCCAAGGATAAATTCTGTCTGGAACTTTACATTTTCAACATCTCTTTAACACTTTTTTTTTTCCTTTTTTGGCAAAAAAAGTCAGACTTGAAGCTCAGAGCTTTCGACAGGTAGTGCTATTTTCCCATTAATTAGTAACATTATTTAATTGTATTTATTTTCATACTCATTGCCTTCTTATAGAAAGTAACACCAGTCATGTAATTGAGATAGTGAATTCAAGTTTTCTTTTAAACTTCTAACTTAAAAAGAATGGATAGGCTTGGAGAAAAAGTTAAATAAATGATGCTGCAGCTGCTAAGTTGCTTAGGTTGGGTCCGACTCTGTGCGACCCCATAGACGGCAGATCGCCAGGCTCTGCCATCCTTGGGATTCTCCAGGCAAGAACACTGGAGTGGGTTGCCATTTCCTTCTCCAATGCATGAAAGTGAAAAGTGAAAGTGAAGTCACTCCGTCATGTCCGACTCTTAGTGACCCCATGGACTGCAGCCTACCAGGCTCCTCCATCCATGGGATTTTCCAGGCAAGACTACTGGAGTGGAGTGCCATTGCCTTCTCCAAAATAAATGATAGATGCTTGGTATGGGGCAGTAGGCATGGGAAAAATGTTGATGGTGATATGCAAATGTCACACCGATGGAAAAAACTGGCTTAAGTAATATTCCAACATTTCCCTTGTGTTGCAGAATTTCTCTCTTTTTTACCTTTTCTGGCCTTTTTGCTCTCTTTTTGTCCAAAATAATGTTTCAGTTGAAGCACACCTTGATTGACTTGACAGTAAGTACACAAGCCCCTAGCATTTGAGCCTTCCATGGTATAAACAAATATCACTAAAAGCTCACGTATACACAAGGGAATGAGAAATCTAGCCACAGGAAAGCCAGCGACTTTTGCCTTCAGTACAAGGGAAGGTAGAATGCAGGTGGAGGAGAAAACATGTCAACACAGGATAGGGAAGATTTCCTTTCAGCCTCTGCCCCCCCCCCTTAATATCTCCTATCACACAGAAGACAGAGGGAGGGGAAAGCGAGACCATAGCCTATGCATTTGGGTAATTGCTTTCTCAAAATGGAATGACATCTTCCTTTTATTTCCTTTACCCTCACCTAATTCACCAGCATATTGTATTCCTCACACTGAAATCTGTGTGTATAAATCTTTGCAGACACAGTGAGGCTTTGTTGGGTTTGGCTGTTGTTTCTAAAAGGAGTATAAGGGAACATAAAATGTAAGTGAATCAAGCCCTCAGCTAGCATTTAATTGATAAGAACTAAAGCTAATATTAGATAACAAATAAATGGTCTGTTGCACAGGCATTTAATTAAACACCAAATTAATGCAGTAATGACCTACTGGAACTAACAGCCAGAAATGCTTTACTGCGCGCCAGCATCTGGACGCTTTCACCTTCCAGCCCCTCCTCCTTCCCCCGCCTCCGCGGACAGATACATTATAAAGAAATACATTCACTCATATCCCATGTCCTCATGTTTTCATGTCCAGACTCATCACGCATAATAATCTACTTTGCCCAAGAAGCTTGACCACTTAGCTAACTCTTGACCTAGTCTCCCCTATCATGTGTCCCAAACCTCAGAATTTGGGACTGTTTGAAACCCTGGTCTTGTAGTGTTTGGCTGATTACATGCTGCCTTGAAGATTAATTGCAGACAGTGTTTTAGATAATGGTCTCAGGGAAGAGCATGCAAAATAGAGAAGAGGAGTGAGGAATCGATACAGGCTTTGTCTGGGCCTCACCAGAAGCTTTCAGTTATACAGTAAAACACACAATCGGTAGAAGAAATGAACTCCATGCTGATTTACTCTGCTCATCCAGGTTGGCTTTCACAGGGCTCACCTTGGCCATGCTCATACTGTTTGGTGCTAACCTTTGTTCACAAGGTAGAAATAAACTAAAGCACTTCAGGAACACTTCTACCATCCACAGACCACATACACCATGGGTAAGCTACACCTCTCTTTTTCTCCATAAGACTTTGAATCCCTCTCCTGGATGCAATGAAGAGCATTTTCAGGATCACATTCCAAGATTCTCTGTCTCCTAGTGACAAACTCATTTCAGTGAAGAAGCATTCTCTACAAGCCAACAGCCTTATATCAATACATTCTTCCAATTCTGGGCAATGTAGACAGCTTTACTAGATAAGAAATAAGACTAAATCTTGTCCAATGTGGTCTAATTTCTTCTCTCATAGAGATAGCATCTGAAGTATGTATGTACTTAACAGAGTGGGGTATCCATTAATATACAATTACTGAGATACAGTTCTTGGACCACAGATTTGTCGTGGTGAAGGGGCTTGCTAAATAGGAAAAAGAGTACATCGAGTATCTGCAGAGTACATCATGAGAAATGCTGGGCTGGAAGAAGCACAAGATGGAATCAAGATTGCTGGGAGAAATATCAGTAACCTCAGATATGCAGATGACACCACTCATATGGCAGAAAGTGAAGAGGAACTAAAAAGCCTCTTGATGAAAGGAAAGTGGAGATTGAAAAAATTGGCTTAAAGCTCAACATTCAGAAAATGAAGATCATGGCCTCCGGTCCCACCACTTCATGGGAAATAGATGGGGAAACAGTGTCAGACTTCATTTTTGGGGGCTCCAAAATCACTGCAGATGGTGACTGCAGCCTTGAAATTAAAAGACGCTTACTCCTTGGAAGGAAAGTTATGACCAACCTAGATAGCATATTCAAAAGCAGAGACATTACTTTGCCAGCAAAGGTTCATCTAGTCAAGGCTATGGTTTTTCCTGTGGTCATGTATGGATGTGAGAGTTGGACTGTGAAGAAAGCTGAGCACAGAAGAATTGATGCTTTTGAACTGTGGTGTTGGAGAAGACTTTTGAGAGTCCCTTAGACTGCAAGGAGATCCAACCAGTCCATTCTGAAGGAGATCAGCCCTGGGATTTCTTTGGAAGGAATGATGCTAAAGCTGAAACTCCAGTACTTTGGCCACCTCATGCGAAGAGCTGACTCATTGGAAAAGACTCTGATGTTGGAAAGGATTGGGGGCAGGAGGAGAAGGGGACGACAGAGGATGAGATGGCTAGATGGCATCACTGACTCAATGGACGTGAGTCTGAGTGAACTCTGGGAGTTGGTGATGGACAGGGAGGCCTGGCGTGCTGCGATTCATGGGGTCACAAAGAGTTGGACATGACTGAGCGACTGAACTGAACTGAACTCAATGAAGCTATGGACTATGCTTTGCAGGACCACCCAAGATGGATAGGTCATGGAGAAATATTCTGACAAAACGTGGTTCACTGGAGGAGGAAATAGCAAACCACTCCAATATTATTGCCAGGAGAATCCCATGAACAGTACGAGAAAGCAAAAAGATATGACACTGGAAGGTGAGCCTCCTCAGAATGGAAATTGTTCAATATGCTGCTGGGGAAGGGTGGAGGGCAATTACTAATATCTCCAGAATAAATTAAGCAACCGGGCCAAAGTGGAAATAATGCTCAGTAGTGGTGAACGTAAAGTCTGATGCTCTAAAGAACAATATTGCATAGGAACCTGAAATGTTAGGTTGATGAATCAAGGTAAATTGGTTTGGCCAAGCATGACACGGCAAGAGTGGACACTGACATCTAAATTCTTAAATGAAAGAATTTAATTCAGATGACATTATATCTACTTCTGTGGGCAAGAATCCCTTAGAAGAAATGGAATAGCCCTCATAGTCAACAAAAGAGTTTGAAATGCAGTATTTGTCTACAGTCTCAAAAACAACAGAATGATCTCGAATTCTTTCCAAGGCAAATCATTCAATATCACAGTAATCCAAGTCTATGCCCCAAACAACGATGTCAAAGAAGCTGAAGTTGACCAAGTTTATGAAGACCTAAAAGACCTTTTCAGAGAAGGCAATGGCACCCCACTCCAGTACTCTTGCCTGGAAAATCCCATGGATGGAGGAGCCTGGTAGGCTGCAGTCCACTAACACCAAAAATGATGTGCATTTCATCATAGGGGATTGGAATGCAAAAGTAGGAAGTCAAGAGATACCTGGAGTAACAGGCAAATGTGGCCTTAGAGTACAAAATGAAACAGGGAAAAGGCTAACAGAGTTTTGTGAAGGGCACACTGGTCATAACAAATACCCACTTCCAACAATACAAGAAATGACTCTACACAAGAATATCACCAAATACCAAAATATCATCAATACCAAAATAAGACTGATTATATTCTTTGAAATTGAAGATGGACAAGCTCTGCAGTCAACAAAAATAAGACATAGAGTGGACTGTGGCTCAGATCATGAGCTCTGTATTGCAAAATTCAAGCCAAAATTGAAAAAAGTAGGGAAAACCAATAGGTCACCAATAGGTCACTCAGTTATGACCTAATTTAAATCCCTTATAGTGGAGGTGACAAATAGATTAAAGGGATTAGATCTGATAGAGAGCCTGAAGAACTAGGGACAGAACTTTGTGACATTGTATAAGAAAAATGAAATGAAGTTTCTCAGTTGTGTGTGACACTTTGCGACCCCATGGACTATAGGGTACCAGGCTCCTCCACTCATGGAATTTTCAAGGCAAGAGTACTGGAGTGGGCTGCCATTTCCTTCTCCAAGGGATTTTTCTGACTCAGGATTGAACCTAGGTCTCCCTCACTGCAGGCAGATGCTTTACCCTCTGAGCCAGTGGTGACCAAAACCATCCCCCAAAAAAGAAATGCAAGAAGGCAAAATGGTTATCTGAGGAGTCTCTGCAAATAGCTGAGAAAAGACGATAAGCTAAAGGCAAAGGAGAAAAGGAAAAATATATCCAACTTAAAGCAGAGTTCCAGAGAACATGAAGGAGAGACAAGAAGGCCTTCTTACATGAACAGTGCAAAGACATAGAAGAAAATAATAGAATGGGAAAGACTATAAGTCTTTTCAATAAAATCGGAGGTATCAATTTCATGCAAGGATGGGTGGGATAAAGGACAGAAAGTGTAAAGACCTAACAGAATCAGAAGAGATTAAGAAGAGGTGGCAAGAATTAACAAATGGCATCACTGACTTGATGGACATGAGTTTGCACAAGCTCCTGGAGTTTGTGATGGACAGGGAAGCCTGGCATGCTGCAGTCCATGAGGTCACAAAGAGTCGGACATGGCTGAGAGACAAAACTGAACTGAACCAGGATGGTGTGGCCACTCACAGACATCCTGGAGTGTGAAGTCAAGAGGTCTTAGAAAGAGTTACTACAAACAAAGCTAGTGGATGTGATGGAATTCCAGCTGAGCTATTTCAAGTCTTAAAGATGATGCTGTAGAAGTGCTACACTCAATATACCAGAAAATTTGGAAAACTCAGAAGTGCCCACAAGACTGGAAAAGGTTAGTTTTAATTCCAATCCCAAAGAAGGATCATGTCAAAGAATGTTTAAACTACCATACATTTGCACTCATTTCACATGCTAGCAAGTTTATGCTCAAAATCCTTCAAGCCAGGCTTCAACAGTATGTGCACTGAGTACTTTCAGATGTACAAGCTGTATTTAGAAAAGGCAGAGGAACCAGATATCAAATTGCCAACATCCTCTGGATCATAGAAAAAACAAGAGAATTCCAGAAAACCATCCACTTCTGTTTCAGTGACTACACTAAAGCTTTTGACTGTGTGGATCACAACAAACTGTGGAAAATTCTTAAAGAGATAGGGATACCAGACCACCTTACCTGTCTCCTGAGAACCTGTATGTGGGTCAAGAAACAGCAGTTAGAATTGGACATGGAACAACAGACTGGTTCAAAATTGAGAAAGTACCACAAGGCTGTATATTGTCACCCTGTTTATTTAACTTTAGCTTTATGTACAGTATATCATGTGAAATGCTGGGATGGATGCATCACAAGCTGAAATAAAGATGGTTGGGAGAAATATCAGCAACTTCAGATTTGCAGATGATACTACTCTAATAGCAGAAAGTGAAGAGAAACTAAAGAGTCTTGATGAGCGTGAAGGAGGGGAGTGAAAATGCAGGCTGAAAACTCATCATTCACAAAACTAAGACCATGACATCCAATCCCATCACTTCATGGCAAATAGAAGGCAAAAAAGTGAAAGCAGTGACAAATCTTCTCTTAAGCTCCAAAATCACTGCCGACAGTACCTGCAGCCATGAAATTAAGACACTTGTTTCTTGGAAGGAAAGCTATGATATACTTAGACAGCACATCACTTTTCTGACAATGTCAGTATAATCAAAGCTATCGTTTTTTCAGTAGTCATGTATGAATGTGAGATTGCATCCAAGTACTGCATTTCAGACTCTTTTTTTTTTTTACTATGATGGCTACTCCATTTCTTCTAAGGGATTCTTGCCCACAGTAGTAGATACAATGGTCATCTGAGTTAAATTCACCCATCCCAGTCCATTTTAGTTCACTTATTCCTAAAATGTCAATATTCACTCTTGTCATCACCTGTTTGACCACTTCCAATTTGCCTTGATTCACAGACCTAACATTCCAGGTTCCTATGCAATATTGTTCTTTACAGCATCAGACTTTACTATCATCAACAGTCACATCCACAACTGGGTGTTGTTGCTTTGGCTCCATCTCTTCATTCTTTCTGGAGTTATTTCTTCACTTATCTCTAGTAGCATCTTGGGCACCTACCAACCTGGGGAGTTCCTCTTTCAGTGTCCTGTTTGCCTTTTCATAATGTTCATAGGATTCTCAAGGCAAGAATACTGAAGTGGTTTTCCATTCCCTTCTCCAGTGGACAATATTTTGTCAGAACTCTCCACCATGACCCACCTGTCTTGGGTGGCTCTACAAGGCAAGGCTTATCGTTTCATTGAGTTAGACAAGGCTGTGGTCCATGTGATCAGATTGATTAGTTTTCTGTGATTGTGGTTTTCATTCTGTTGGCCCTCTTATGGATAAGGATAAGAAGCTTATGGAAGCTTCCTGATGGGAAGGCTCAGAGGGCTCAAACAAACCTTGCATACCCAAGGACCCAGACACCCCACAGAGACTCAGCCAGAACTGTGTTTGAGTGTCTCAGTCACAGATGTCCTGGAATGCAAAGTCAAGTGGGCCTTCAGAAGTATCACTATGAACAAAGTTAGAGGAGGTGATGAAATTCCAGTTGAGCTATTTAAAATCCTGAAAGATGATGCTGTGAAAGTGTTGCACTCAAAATGCAAGTGAAGTTGGAAAACTCAGCAGTGGCCACAGGACTGGAAAAGAACAGTTTTCATGCCAATACCAAAGAATGTTCTAACTACCACACAATTACACTCATCTCACATACTAGCAAAGTAATGCTCAAAATTCTCCAAGCCAGGCTTCAACAGTATGTGAATCATGAACTTCCAGATATTCAAGCTAGATTTAGAAAAGGCAGAGGAACCAGAGATCAAATTGCCAACATCTGCTGGATAATCAAAAAAGCAGGAGAGTTCCAGAAATATATCTACTTTTGCTTTATTGAGTATGCCAATGCCTTTGACTGCATAGATTACAACAAACTATGGAAAATTCTTAAAATGATGGGAATACCAGACCACCTTACCTGCCTCCTGAGAAAACTGTATGCAGGTCAGGAAGCAACAGTTAGAACTGGACATGGAAAGGCATACTGGTTCCAAATTGGGAAAGGAATATGTCAAAGCTGTTTATTGTCACCCTGCTTATTTAACTTGAGTACATCATGGGAAATGCCAAGCTGGATGAAGTACAAGCGGGAATCAAGATTTCTGGGAGAAATATCAATAACTCAGATATGCAGATGACACCACCCTTATAGCAGAAAGTGAAGAAGTAAAGAGCCTCTTGATGAAACTGAAATAGGAGAGTGAAAAAGCTGGCTTAAAACTCAACATTCAGAAAACTAAGATCATGGCATCTGGTCCCATCACATCATGGCAATTAGATGGGGAGATAATGGAAACAGTGAGAGACTTTATTTGGGGGAGGGTGCTCCAAGATCACTGCAGATGATGACAGCAGCCATGGAATTAAAAGACGCTTGCTCCTTGGAAGAAAAGCTATGACCAACTTAGACAGCATATTAAAAAGCAGAGACATTACTTCATCAACAAAGGTCCATCTAGTAAAAGCTTTGGTTTTTCCAGTAGTCATGTATGGATGTGAGAGTTGGACTATAAAGAAAGCTGAGCACCAAAGAATCGATACTTTTGAACTGCGGTTTTGGAGAAGACTCTTGAGAGTCCTTTGGCCAGCAAGGGGATCCAACTAGTCCATCCTGGAGGAAATCAGTCCTCAATACTCATTGGAAGGACTGATGCTGAAGCTGAACCTCCAATACTTTGGCCACCTGATATGAAGAAATGATTCACTGGAAAAAAAAAAAAAAAACAACCCGATGCTGGGAAAGATTGAAGGAAGGAGAAGGGGACGACAGAGGATTAGAGGGTTGGATGGCATCACCGACTCAATGGACATGAGTTTGAGTACGCTCTGGGAAGAAAATTGGTTCTGAATATTCATTGGAAGATCTGATGCTGAAGCTGAAACTCCAATACTTTGATCACCCAATGCAAAGAGCTGACTCCTTGGAAAAGACCCTAATGTTGGGAAAGATTGAAGACAAAAGGAGAAAGGGGCAGCAGAGGATAAGATGGTTAGATAGCATCACTGATTCAGTGGACTTGATTTTGAGCAAACACTGGGAGAAGAGCCTGCCAAGCTGCAGTCCACGGGGTTGCAAGAAATTGGACAGACTTAGTGACTGAACTACATCAACAACAATACAGGATGAAATTTTTAAACAGTTGTAATAATTTGTTCCCCAAACCACCACCTGCCCTCTTTTCCGATACAATGTTAAATCAAACTCATTTGACATGATGAGTTAAACTCCATTAACTCTAGCATGAACAATATACAGTGAAAAGAGTATCTATTTATCTATTTATATATCATCATAGGATTAGTGTTAGAATATTTCTATCCTGCAGCATTCTGCCCTCTATTTACCCTTCCCAGTTCCACCCTATCTCCATCTACCCTTTGGGATCTTCTTTCCCTCATCCTTCCCCAGAACTTCCCATGTGTATAGTCATGCATTCTAGCCCATTCATGCCCCTTGGAGTTAAGAACCTGAAAGTTAGTAGTAAATTCAATGAACTTTTTAGAGTAAATTCTGCGTTGTGAGGATACCAAAAGGAGATTTCTGATGGTAGAGTTTCATGAAAAATTCAAGTTGAATAGGGGAGATAACAGGGGCCTGGAATAGGGTGTTCAGACATCTTTTGACATAGTTTGTGTTGCTGTGTTCCAAGCTGAGTTTGTCCTATGTGAGTGGGAGAGACAGATTCAAGGGATTCATACCCTATAGCTTATGGTAACACTGGATCCAGTGGCATACATGAAGCTTTCTGTTTTTCAGTTTTTCCTAATAACTTCCATTTTCTTTTAGGAAAATGTTTATATATGTATAATCACTGCTCTGTGTTTGTAGGGGATTGGTTTCAGGATCCCCACAGATGCCAAAATCCACAGATATTTAAGTCCCTTATATAAAATGGTGTAGTATTTGCATATAACTTGAGAACATCCTCCTCCTGTACTTTAAATCGTCTCTACATTACTTATAATACTGAATACAACGTGACTGTTATTAAGTAGTTATAAAGACAATGAGAATGCTATGAAAATAGTTGCCTGTGCAGAGAAAATTCAAGTACTGTTCTATGGAACTTTCTGTAATTTTTTTTCAAAATTATTTTCAATACTCTGTGAATGTGGAATCACAGATATGGAGGGACAATTGCACATATAATATTTTTGTATAAAATATCTCATATGCCTAGCACCCTTTTTTCTCATTACAACATTAGTCCTAGGATTTATTTTGCTATGAAATGGTTGAGTGTAAGTGCTTTCTGTAGATCTTTTACTTTTCTAAATCTTTCTTCACAGCAGTTGTTACCTGATACTCTTCACATCTATCTAAGATAAATTTGGAAAATGTTACCAAACCTTTGGAAATAAATGTCTTAAGCCCAGAGATGCTTGAAAATCACACAGAATTTTGGGCTGGAAGTAGAGAAGAAAGCTGACCTCCAGAACCAGACATCTTTTCGTGTCACCATATTATCTCTTGTCTTGAGGGGTTGCTGTGTACACTGTTGAAATAACTGCCTAATAACGTTTAAAAATAAAGAGAAATTAAATTTTCTCCTGTGAGTTTTGTTCTTCAGTCATATGTTTTATCCCGGGATAGCAAATTGTTTACAAGCAATTACAGTAATTAAGCATAAATACACCCCAGTGAGGCAAATATTATTATCCACCTTTTAACAGATGGGAAAACAGAAGTGGAGAGAACAGGAATGACCTGCACAAGGCCAAAGAGGGTGTCTGCCAGACACAGGAAGGGCCTGAAACCTCAGGCACTCCACGTTTGTCCTCCAACTTCTGGATGATCCACACTCTTTAAAGAAAGTTTGACTTGTAAAAAATTGGAAAAGAGAGGATGAAGGTGGTTGATGACAGTGCTGGGGAAAGAGCTGCTAGATGTAACAGCACAAAAAAGAGATGGTTTGAGAGATGCAAAGTGACATAGCCTGATTCCTCAGAGGCATTTGGGGCAAGGTCCAGGCTCATCCCGCGGCAGCCCAGGGTTAGCAGAAAAGGTCGTAAGTGAAATGCGAGTTTCTCCTGTTAGAAATATATGGTCAAGCTTTTTCCAGTTCTGTATCCTTAGAATGAACCTGTGCCCCTAAAATGAAGATTACTGGAACCATAGAATGAGATGACATGCTTGTGATGAAGATACAGCTGCCCTTTCTGAAGGGCTTTGGGATTTGTGGGTCAAATGTATGGTTGCATTAGTATTAGGAAAATTACATCCAAGGGAAAATGCTGAAAGACAAGGAGGCTAACTTCTCATGCTGTGTCTTTCTGCCCGTTATCACATTTGATAAACAGTTTGAATTCAAGCAGAAAGCGTGTGGCCAAACAGAGTAAGACAGAGATGAAACAATGGCATTAAGAGTTAACAAAAACAAATCTGAAATGAAAAGTCGACAAGTGAGGTTCATGCCACCTTCCAGAAATCAACAGTGAAGCCCAAACAAATAATTGTTTGATTTTTCTGTTGAAACATTTGGGAGATTTTTTTTTTTAAATACTATCTGTCATCACTTACCGAGGTTAAATGGATGAAGCATACAGTGAAACAGAGGCAGGATTTGAAAGTCTCTCTCAGATAGCTCTATGAAGTTGTAGGTACAGGATAGAAAACTATCCACACATCCATTTCTACAGAGAAATAAATACTTGTATATTTCAGATGCCGTCTCTACAAAAATTTAAATAGCCACCATATACTGACCACAGCGCAGAGAGAGGGGAGAGAGAGAGAGCATGCATGGCACTTCATAGTCAAAGTAAGTGGACTGCACCTGTCACAGGGAGCCAGCTAAGAGCAGGGTGTGGATGTGTCATCTCCAGTTTTCTCAGAAGCAAGAAGATATTCAGAAGGATATGTACTCTTTAAGACTCCTTTATATAAATACGTTTTGGCCAATATTGGAACAAGTGTGGACTGTCACTACCTGTAATTAGGTGACTTTAATTAGTTCCAACAGATTCTTGAAATTTATTCAGGGGAAAAAAAACTCAAATATCAGCCGAAGTGCACAATTCCAAGTCTTTGGTATCGTGACACTCAGAACACACAACAATTATTTTTGTTTTAGTGGTAGTGGCAGCAATCTTTCTTCTTTGACTCCCACCATGCTTTAGAGAATAAGAAAAAGAATGATGTTTGGCAAATAAGAAAAAATAATGATGAGATGATAGGCTGTGTAGCCTATCACCAATTAAATAAACATTCCCACTTAGTAATGAATCTTTACATGTTAAATAGAAATAATGTCAAAGATTAAAAATAAGAGTACATAGGACAGTACATGATGATTAGAACAATAGAAGTTGGCTATTGATTCTTTCATTTATATTACTTTTTTAACTTGAAATTCAGCACTGCAAATTCCAGTAAAACAAAGATACCAACCTAAATGAAGGAGTGAAAGAAAGAATATAAGAATGAATCACAGGTAGTTTTATCTTTGCTCTATTCACACCAGCTAGGCAATCTAGGAAATTTGTGTTTGGAACCTGATCCTGTCTCATACTGTCCAGCCCCCTCCCCACCCCCCACAACACGCAACACATCAGCCGGCATGTGGTAGAGCACAGGCTGAGACATCATGTAATACCGCACAGCATCTGGCAGGAAACATTAGAATGCCAAAATGGCCCTTCAGGCTGTTATCACTCAGGAATCTGGGTTTGGGCTAGCTTTGATTTCCACCTTGTATCCTACCTGCTAAATCACTTCCAGATAAGAGGGTTCATCTGTCATCCAAATGCTGGACACTGGTATGGACAGCATGGTTCGCTCACCTTAGAATACAAATGGTTGATGAGTAACTGTGTTGCTGCCTTCCAACTCACCGGAGAAGAACAGGCCCCTCTGGAAGCAATTACCAACCTTGGTGGTCAAAAGGTGAGCTATAGCTCCTGTTCCCAGGCCTGTATCTCAACAATATGACCAAGCATCTCTGTTCTGTAAAGCTGGTCACCCACTGCATGTCTAAAAGAGAATAGCACAGTAAAGAGAACATCTAATGACCTCCCCAGTTGATGAATCCCCAAATTGTCAATATGACATTTGAGCAAAATCATGTCTGTACTCTGTAGATTATCCCAAGCCCAGACTCCAGATCATGGGTCTGAATCAGCTTTGCTGTGTCTCAGACCTCTCTTGTACTTCCCTGTTTTCTCAAACACTTTATAATCATTAGTATCAGAGAGTATTTTCTGGCCAACCAATGAAAGAAAACTCCTGTAGCAAGTTGTAACAACTATTTCTTCCAGTCTCCCACTTTGACATCCAGAGGATTACTGTGGCTTAGGACAGATGCCACTGGCTACATAGTTATGAAGCTTTAATTGATTTATTTCCAAGCCAGCTGCCACATCTCACATTTCTGGTCAATATTTTAAATTTCTTTCATACGCCTCCTGCCTAAATAATAGTGATAGATACATAAGTAAATCAAAATTAACTTTTAATTAGAAAAGCAATAAGGATAGATTGATTAATTGATTGGTTGATCTATTTATTTATCTATGTATTTGCTAATGAATACAAAAAAAGAGGGAGATATTTTTTGATTGTTTCTTTGTCTTACTGCCCATTATCTCTTCATCTTCAAAATATGAGCCTCAAATGCATTTGAGATACAAGTTTCTTTTATGGTTTTTAGCAGTTCTCCCAAGTATATCTATTCCTTTTCTCCCAAACTTGTGACAGAGAAAACATCAAGATGATCTTCAGTAATTAGTCGATCAATTTGAATGATTCGAGAATATATCATCTTTTATCATGTAGTCATAGGTCTGCCCAGGATATATAATATTAGTCACAAGTCCTAATAGCCTAGGTGAATGGACTTTGTATCTAAGTGGATTTACAGCTAATGCATTGTGGGTATATTCCTCCACTGAGAAAACAAGACCCAAATCTCCATCACAGAGAGTGGCAGTCTTAATAAAATGCCAACCTGACACTGACCCTCTTCCCTACTGCTACCGTGAATTCTCTGCTCAGTGGGCCACCCTGGCCCCTCAGGATTTGACTCCTGCTTACATTCAAGTCTCATGGTTCAAGTTTCCCTGACACTACTCTTGTGTAGCAGGAACACAAAACTGCATGGAATTCACTGCTCCTCCAACACCCCTAAACACTCAGTACCCTCCACACTCATCATGTCACTGCTCACATCTACATCTCTGCCATGTTGAACCCTTTTTTCAATCTGGTATGCTCTGAATTTGTTCCAGATAAGTAGTAATAATCCATAGTTTATTTTCTGATTTATGACTCCTTGCCAGACAAAACTGATACATAACGCCATGAGATGTTCATTAAGAATTTGGATTTTGTATAAAGATGAAGTGTCTATATCACATGAATTTGTGAGTCAAGAAATAAACTTACCTCCCTAGTAAAAGTTTTCCTAAATGTAAAACTCTAAACAAATTTTCTCCGATCACAGCTGGTAGAAATAGTTGTTTAAAAGTTAAAAAAAAAAAAAAAAA
This sequence comes from Bison bison bison, assembly GCF_000754665.1. Lineage (NCBI taxonomy): Eukaryota > Metazoa > Chordata > Mammalia > Artiodactyla > Bovidae > Bison > Bison bison. Next base: position 1,416,085 of record NW_011494809.1, on the reverse strand, counting down.
CTTAGATGGAAGAACATTAAACAATTATTTTTTCTGTCTAATAAATTTATTTTAGTAAATAAATTACAGTGTCCAGTTATGATGTATACGCTCAAAAATCTTACAGTCAAGCTAATGAAATCTCCATTAATTATCACATTGTTAAATGTTGGCTGGAAGAAATACAAAAGAATTTGGACATTGTAATTCTGTAGAATGGGAGAATGATACTGTCACACATTCAGAAGCATTTCCTGGTAGCCTTTTTCAACAAAGCTGCAACTGAAGGACATAAGTTTCAGATTTTAATTAATCTAACAGAAGGCTTGTTTTGGAAAATGGTATGGTAAGTTTGGAAAGCAGAGATAGGATTGCTTCTGTTTATCTCATGCACAGTCTCCACATATTTTTATATTATACAGCAGTACATTCAAGATGATTTGTGATTCTACTTTTGTCCATCTTTGAACTTAAAAATCACTTTCCCATATGAATGTGATTGTTTAGGCTGGACAGAATGCATGTTCATTGCTAATGACTCTCTTTTATCTGACTATCCATAATAGTGAAGTTCATTATGACTAAGCAATGCAAAGATCTTCTTCATCAAGCCATAACAAATCAGAGAAGAGGAAATGCCAGTGCCCTCCAACGTTCACACTTTTCCCCTCTCCACTTAAAGGTTAACTTACATTACCATTAATTTCTCAAAATTAATTCACCTTCAAAATGTACACTGCCATGAGCTCATATTTCAAGTTCACTTCTTTCCCTGTTGGCTGCCTTATTGCATCTCTCAGCTTTCCAAATTTCCAGGATAAGATGAAACAAACATACATCAGAAAAACATAAATTCACCTATATCTACCTGGAGGAAAGCCCTTCTTCCCCCTTATAGGCACCACCCAAGCCAAGGGGTGGATTTTTGTCTACTGGCTGTGAAAACTGAAATTAGAATCAAAAGCCCTCTGGGACTTCCCCCGTGGTCCAGTGGTTAAGAATTTGCTGGTTCAATCCCTGGTTCAGGAAGATCCCACATGCCTTGGAGGAATTAAGCCCATGTGCCACAACTACAGAGCCTGTGCTCTAAAGCCTGTGACTACAACTACTGAGTCTACACCCTGCAGCTACTGAAGCCTGCACAGGTAGAGTCTGTGCTCCACAACAAGAGAAACCGCTGCAATGAGATGCCTGTGCACCACAGTGGAGTGCAGCCCCCCACTCACTGCAACTATAGAAAGCCCTCATGCAGCAACAAGGACCCACAACAGCATTGATAAATAAATCGTAAAAAAAAAAACAAAAAAAACAGAATCCCTCTATGATCTAAATATAGTCAAAATCTAAGTAAATAATACACAATTTTTTCTGCAAATATTGACATCTAATAATCACTGGCCACATCAAAAATATAGACTAAAAACAGTGAGTGAATGTTAGTATCCATAGTACCTAGGGGGATTGTGGTTCATGATTTAAATTTATGGCTTAAATTAGTAACTTTGTATTTTATGATTAGACTAAGGACACTAGCATCTGTAAGGCTATACACTATTACTTAGTATCTACAATGTTCAAGTTCCATAAAAATAGCTTTTAATTTTGCTCTTTTTTTTTGCCCTGACAGCCTTTGAAAATATTATATCATATTTCGAGACATTGCACTTAAAACTTCTTAAAGTTCATAAGACTTGGGCATGGGGATGTGACTCTTAAAATATTCTTTCCATTACCCCATTTTCCAGAACTACTTCACATCTCTACTCCTTAAGATTCCTTTTCAGTACACACTAAAAGGACGTTCTTGAACTTGTCCACAGCTATTTCTAATTTGTCTGATCTTCATCAGTCAGTTTAAAGGAGGATAAAATGTCATCTGCCTCATCTGTCACTGAGTGTGTGTGTTAATGTATTTATCTGATTCACTTCCCCTGACTCGTCTAAGCTACATGCAGTCTGAATCTTTCCCATCTCCTAATTTATTTCAGTCACTCTTCAAGTGTGCTGGAGCTGATTTCTCAGGTAGACTCGTCTGAAAAGATGCCATGCTCTAGCAATTCTATGAGCAATTATCATCTTAACAGCCTGCAAGCCCAGCTTTGTGTATTCACTGTTGGTCTACTGCCAGACAGAGGTCCCTTTCACCATAAGCCCTAATTTAGTACTTTCAGATGCCTTCTCCATGGGGAAATGGTTTTTTGACTCCTTTGGGTTGCCTGGAGATGGTTAAAGATGCTGTTCCAGTGTACGAGGCCAGTATGGACACTCATAATGACATCTGATGGTCATGTGGCCACCATTGCTATTATTGAAAAATTTAGCTCAACCTCCTCTTGCAGCTGACATGGTAGAATAGTGTGGTCAGGGCTATTTTGTTCTCAGAGCTGTGTCAGGAGACTTTTCTTCTTTGTCGCCACCACCATCACTATCATGATTGCTTCAGAATCTAAATGCTGATTATGTTAGGTCTTATGCATATTAAGAAGTAGAGTGATATAATAAGATAAATGTTAACATAGGTAGCAGATGCTGTCCTCAGGTGAAGAATATAGGTAGTAAGTGTCACAGGATTCCAGAACAGGAAGGTTATAATCAGAAGAGACACCAAGATTATGAGGAAGCTGGTGGAACGTGAATTAAGGCACGTGTATCTGGGCAATGATGTGACCATCACTGTGTGTTGGGAATAATCAGGCAAATCACTGATGTGAAGTACTTATAGAGAAGGACATTGAAAGTTAACACTGTATAAGTGAAAATTCAGATCAGGAAGACTTTAAATTGAGCAGTACTAACTTTGATTTCAGGCTAGGAAAAATTAAGAAACACAGACATTCAAAACAGGCCCCTCGTCCTGGCACTAATAACTTCTTGATATGAAAGATTACCAGCAGGTGCTTCATCCCGTCTTTCATTCATCCACTCAGCAAAGGGATCTTGCATGCTTAACATGTGCCAGGGACTTTCATAGGTGTCAGGCATATAGCAGGAAACAGGACCGAAAACATCTTTCTCATTATGGAGTGCATTAATTCACGAGGGCAACCACAGAAAAATAACATAGACTAATGGCCTGCATGCATGTGTGCTCAACCATGTCTGACTCTTTGAGACCCCATGGACTGTAGACCTCTAGGCTCCTTTGTCCATGGAATTTTCCAAGCAAGAATACTGGGATGGTTCCCATTTCCTCCTCCAGGGGATTTTCCCAACCCAGGGGATCGAACCCACATCTCTTGTGTCTCCTGCATTGGCAGCAGGATTCTTTACTACTAGAACCATCTGGGAAGCCCTAGTCTAATGGCTTAAAGAACAGAAATTCATTCTTCACAGTTCCAGAGTCTAGGACATCCAAGATCAGGGTGTTGGTAGAGATATTTCCCTCTGAGGCTTCCCTCTTTTTCTTGAGATGGCCACCCTTTCGCCTTCTCATCCCTCAGCTGCACATACACTCCAAGTGTCTCCTACTCTTCTTGTAAGGACTTCATCCTATTGGAGCAGGACTGTAACTTAATGCCCTCATTTTAACTTAATTGCCTCTTCGAAGACCTAATGTCCATATATTATTATTGTCTGAGGTACTAGGTGTTGGGAGTTCAGCATATGAATGTAGGGGAGATGTATCACAGAATGATATTATAGTGGTGAAAACACCCTCCTAAAAACTTCCTGGAGGAACCCTCCATAGTTTTTCAATCACACTCCACATGCCAGATCCAGCAGTTCACACAGCTGACACTCAGACTGAACCGATGTTTCCCACACACTCTTACCCTTCGCAACACTAGCAAGCACTATCTGAGCAGAGCAAGCAGAAGACTGAGTGCCCACCTCTTCCATAATGTGCCTGTTGTAACTTTTATTCTCTCAAGGATTCTCTTGATATCCACTGTAACCTGATTTATCTTGAGACACTTGGAGACAAAAGACTAACACGGTGAGATTTGGTCTTGGCTCCACATACCTACAAGATGGCCCTACTCACAAGGCTCAGAGAAGAATATAATGAGGAAAATGCTTGAAAATAAATACACTATGTGTAACCTGAATTTCTTAGTCTCTGCAGTCTGTGGATAAAATTAGGTCACATTAATATTAATAATACAAATTTTCTGGCCTGCAGCCATACCTGAAAACTACGGATTCACATTCTTCATTCCCCTGGCCCACACCCCAAGGTCTGCAATCGTCTCAGTTACTTCTCAGAGGCCCCAGGGTGAGCCTCAGTTCATGTTTGTTCAGGAATGAATGCACACTGCCCTTTCTCTCTCGGCTCTTTGAAGGGGTCCACTGACCTGGACATTGGGAACAGCGTTTCTCCACCACCACAGCTGATGATGTCTTCAGAGACTGCTGACTCCCTGCCACACTGCCTCACTTATCCCCAGGTCCTCCTGAACGTGACCATGTCATCCCCTGAAACATGGAAAGACTGTTTCTCTCCACAGCCCAGTTTGCTCACCCTAACCTCACAAAAGTGTTAGTCATTCAGTCACATCCAACTCGTCGCAACCCCATGGACTGTAGCCGGTCAGGCTCCTCTGTCCATGGGATTCTCCAGGCAAGAATACTGGAGTGGGTTGCCATTCCCTTCTCTAGAGGATCTTCCCAACCTAGGGATTGAACCTAGGTCTCCTGCACTGAAGGCTGATTGTTTACCATCTGAGCCACAAGGGAATGAGGTAGCAAAGCTGGTGCCCTAGTTTCAAGCATCTTTTGCTAAAGCATCCCCAACAGACAGCAGGGTGCCCTCATTCCAGCTTCCTCCTCAGTCCCCAAAGCACATGCCCTAAAGAATATCAGTGCATGAAAACAGATGGCTACACTGAGAGCTAGGAGTGGGGGAACAGGCATAACCTGCCGCTACACATCCAAATTTCACTTCAGTCCACCAAATCTTAACCATGCTACCTTACACAAGAAAGCAAATTGTCACCTTCTGTGTAGATGTGACAATTTTCATACCATGTTATAATATTTAGACATCGGTTAATTTCTACCAAATATTTTCTGTCAAGATAAAGAAAATCCATTGTGTATATGTACCACAGCTTTCTTATCCATTCATCTGCTGATGGACATCTAGGTTGCTTCCATGTCCTGGCGATTATAAACAGTGCTGCAATGAACATTGGGGTACATGTGTCTCTTTCAATTCTGGTTTCCTCAGTGTGTATGCCCAGCAATGGAATTGCTGGGTCATAAGGCAGTTCTAGTTCCAGTTTTTTAAGGAATCTCCACACTCTTCTCCATAGTGGCTGTACTAGTTTGCATTTCCACCAACAGAGTAAGAGGGTTCCCTTTTCTCCACACCCTCTCCAGCATTTATTGCTTGTAGACTTTTGGATAGCAGCCATTCTGACTGGTGTGAAATGGTACCTCATTGTGGTTTTGATTTGCATTTCTCTGATAATGAGTGATGTTGAGCATCTTCTCATGTGTTT
>NW_011494809.1:1361237-1410562 GCF_000754665.1 Bison bison bison | reverse complement strand
TTAGTCATCTGTATGTCTTCTTTGGAGAAATGTCTATTTAGTTCTTTGGCCCATTTTTTGATTGGGTCATTTATTTTTCTGGAATTGAGCTGTAGGAGTTGCTTGTATATTTTTGAGATTAGTTGTTTGTCAGTTGCTTCATTTGCTATTATTTTCTCCCATTCTGAAGGCTGTCTTTTCACCTTGCTTATAATTTCCTTTGTTGTGCAGAAGCTTTTAAGTTTAATTAGATCCCATTTGTTTATTTTTGCTTTTATTTCCAATATTCAGGGAGGTGGGTCATAGAGGATCCTGCTGTGATGTATATTGGAGAGTGTTTTGCCTATGTTCTCCTCTAGGAGTTTTATAGTTTCTGGTCTTACAATGGAGTATTACTCAGCCATTAAAAAGAATACATTTGAATCAGTTCTAATGAGGTGGATGAAACTTGAGCCTATTTTGCAGAGTGAAGTAAGCTAGAAAGAAAAACACCAATACAGTATACTAATGCATATATATGGAATTTAGAAAGATGGTAATAATAACCATGTATACGAGACAGCAAAAGAGACACTGCTGTATAGAAGTCTTTTGGACTCTGTGGGAGAGGGAGAGGGTAGGATGATTTGGGAGAATGGCATTGAAACATGTATAATATCATATATGAAATGAGTTGCCAGTCCAGGTTCGATGCAGGATACTGGATGCTTGGGGCTGGTGCACTGGGACGACCCAGAGGGATGGTATGGGGAGGGAGGAGGGAGGAGGGTTCAGGATGGGGAACACATGTATACCTGTGGCGGATTCATTTTGATATATGGCAAAACCAATACAATATTGTAAAGTTAAAAAATAAAATTAAATTTAAAAAAAAGATAAAGAAAATCTATTTGTTCTAAATTTTGTATAGACAACGTGAACTGAGCCTATCTCAATCATGAAATATTGTTTACTTACTTATTGGAGTATAGTTAACGTTACACTGCTGTGTCAGTTTCTGCCATACGGCAAAGTGAAGCAGCTGTATGTATATATACACCCCCTCTGTGTTGGATTTCCTCCCCACTTAGGTCACTACTGAGCACGAAATAGAGTTCCCTGTGCTACACCATAGGTTCTCACTAGTTATCTATTTTACACATGGTATTGTGTATGCTGCTAAGTCGCGTCAGTCCTGTCCTACTCTGTGCGACCCCAAAGACGGCAGCCCTCCAGGAAAGAATACTGGAGTGGGTTGCCATTTCCTTCTCCAGTGCATGAAAGTGAAAAGTGAAAGTGAAGGCGCTCAGTCGTGTCCAACTCTTAGCGACCCCATGGACTACAGCCTACCAGGCCCCTCCGTCCATGGGATTTTTCCAGGCAAGAGTACCACCGGGAGTGGGGTGCCGTCGCCTTCTCCCAGTATTGTGTATATGTCCATCCCAATCTCCCAGTTCATCCCACCGCTTCTTCCCTTCTTGGCATCCACACATTTTTTCACTATGTTTGTGTGTATATTTCTACTTTGCAAATAAGATCATCTTTACCATTTACTAGATTCCACATATATGCATTAATATACAATATTTTCTTCTTTCTGACTTACCTCACTCTGTTTGACAGTCTCTGGGTCCATGCACATCTCTGCAAATGACACAGTTTCCTTTTATGGCTGAGTAATATTCCACATTTTCTTTATTCATTCCTCTGCTGATGGACATTTAGGCTGTCTCCATGTCCTAGCTGCTGTAAATAGTGCTGCAGTGAGCACTGAGGTGCATGTTTCTTTTTGAGTTATGGTTTTCTCTGGGTATATGCCCAGTAGTGGATTTCTGCGTCATATAGTAGCTCTATTTTTAGCTTTTTAAGGAACCCCCATACTACTATCCATAGTGGTTGTATCAACCCTTTCCCACCAACAATGAAGGAGGGTTCCCTTTTTTCCACGCCATCTACAGCATTTGTTGTGTGTAGTTTTTGATGATGGCCAGTCTAACCAGTGTAAGGTGATAACTCATTATAGTTTTGACTTGCATTTCTCTAATAAATAGTGGTGTTGAGCATCTTTTCTCAACCATGAAACATGTTTTGAGCACCAGCTATTTGCAAGATATTTGCTAGGGGAACTCTCTGGGCATGAGCTGCTGGTAAGACAACTCTGTGTGTGTGCTTAGTCGCTTGGTAATATCTGACTCTTTGTGACCCCATAGACTGTATCCCACCAGGCTCCTCTGTCCTTGGAATTTTTCAGGCAAAAACACTGGAGTGGGTTGCCACTTCCTACTTCAAAAAAATCTTCCTTCTTTATAAAATAAGTATTAATATTTTTATAATTTTCCTAAAGACTTAGTAGCAACTGCTTCTGCATATTCTCCTATAGACTAGGAATAACTCTCCTTTTGCTTCAGAGTTAGTGGAATCAAAGATAAATGAAATACATAAACCCTACACAAGGATTTAGAAAATTACATCTTACTGAAAAGGTAAAGTGACAGGCATCTAGCCTGTATCACCTATACCCGGGATCTCTATCAGTCACCACTCAGGTTGGCTGATTAACTTTCACAAACCAGGGAATTAGCTCCTGGCTTTTCTCTCTTGTCTGTCTAAACATATTTGAGATAAAGTATGTACTCAATGCACCTCAAACAAAAAGTCTAATAAAAATAAATGATGAAACCAGAGGTGTCAAGTAGACAACTGACTACTTCCAGCTGTTTGCCATGTATGACACAGGCAAAAGCTAACGTTTCAAAATGTTTCCCACACACAGAACAATAGGCCGATTTTTACACAAACCTATAGCTGAAGACATTTCTAGAAATGGCAACTCACTCCAGGATTCTTGCCTGGGAAATCCCATGGGCAAAGGAGCCCTGCCTCCATCACGATGCAAAGAGTCAGACACCACTTAGCAACTAAACTATACACATGCTGTGCTGTGCTTAGTCACTCAGTCCTTTCCATGGGGCTCCTCCATCCATGGGGTTGTCCAGGCAAGAATACTGGAGTGGGTTGACATGCACCCCTCCAGGGAATCTTCCCAACCCAGGGATTGAACCCAGGTCTCCTGCATTGCAGGTGGATTCTTTACCATCTGAGCCACCAGGGAAGCCCAAGAAAGTGGATAGCCTATCCCTTCTCCAGAGGGTCTTCCAGACCCAGGAATTGAACCAGGGTCTCCTGAATTGCAGGCAGATTCTCTGCCAGCTGAACTACCAGGGAAGCCCAAGCTATATATATGTGTGTGTGTGTGTGTGTGTGTGTGTGTGTGTGTGTGTGTGATCTCCAAAAATAAATTCCTTTAAAAAGGTCAAAAATGGTTCAGAATAATATTCAAATGGATAACCCTAAACAAGCTTTAATTTATAAAAAGGACTCTAGTGTGTCCCTAGGGTTCTGATGGACAAACTATTTCTAATCCTTTAATAATCCATATAGCAGTGATAGTATCCATATAGTAATGAAACCAATGGAAAAATCAATGTGTGGTGATTTCTGCACACTACTGATAATAAGATGAGAATTTATTTCTAAACAATTTCAGAATTTGAAGTGTCTACATTCCCTACCTCCTTTGACTCTTTCACAATTCCTAATGGTGTAAATAAGTATTAGTATATCTGAGTTTGGGAGACAAAACTCAGAGAAGTTAATTGCCTCACTCAGGGTTATTAGACCAACAGGGACTGCAAACCAGGTTTTCTGATTAATTCTGTTTTCTTTTGTCACTGCCAAAAATTATTAAAGTCATAACTGTACAAATTTCCCTACTCCTAGGTTTTTTTTTTTTTAACCCTTTCCCCCTTTTATAATTTGACAGCCACAAACAGGCATGAATAGTTATCATTCAACTATTTGTAATATTTTTGCCATCAGTCACCCTTAAACAATTGTCTTCTTAATGTTATGCAAAGAAATCTTTACAATAAAAATTTCCCCCTTATTTACCTCCCTGAATAGCCTTAAATATCATTATGCTGAAACATTTCTTTCTAGCTTTCAACTAACATTTCCTTAAAAATGAAAGTATGTCCACCTATCATAAACTATTATAAAATTCATCAAAATATATAAGTCCATTGTTTTCAAGTAATAGGTAAAAGAAAAGGCAGATGGTAATCCTTAAGAGAAAGAGAACACAAGAGAGGAGTCCCACATTCATTAGGGTTTTTGAATTGTGAGATCTTTCTCTATTGCAGTTTAGGGAGGAAGAGATCAAACAGAGAAGTTTCTTGCTAAGATCCCCTGGAGAAGGAAATGGCAATCCACTCCAGTATTCTTGTCTGGGCAAGCCCATGTACAGAGGAGCCTGGCAGGTTACAGTCCATGGGGTTTCAAAGAGTCAAATACAATTTACTGACTAGACCACCACCATTACCACAGCATGGAGTGAGGGATGGAATAAATTAAATAATAAAATTGTAAGATTCCTATGTTTTTCTTGTGGTGGTGTAATGATAACCCTAAGTAGATTCTGACTAGTTAAGGAAATATATTGTAATCCCCATCAAATTAAAAACATCCAAAGAAACAAAACATACAAAGAGATATAGCTAAAAAGTAAATCCATGATTACATGGAGTGTAATGTATTAGACTCTCACACGTCCGTTTAATCAGTTCTCAACAGTCTCAAAGACATTTTAGGGGAAATATCTTTTTTAAATTAATTTATTTATTTCAACTGGAGGATAATTACTTTACAATATTGTGGTGGGTTTTGCCATACATTGACATGAGTCAGCAACGGGTGCACATATGTCCTCCCATCCTGAACCCCCATCTCAGCTCGTTATCACCCCCATCCCTCTGGGTTGTCCCAGAGCACAGGCTTTGAGTGCCCTGAATCATGTATTGAACTTGCACCAGTCATCTATTTTACATATGGTAATATGCATGTTTCAATGCTATTCTCTCAGATCATCCCACCCTTACCTTCTCCTACAGAGTCCAAAAGTCTGTTCTTTACATCTGTGTCTCTTTCGTTGTCTTGTGTATAAGGTCATTGTTACTGTCTCTATAAACACCATATATACGCGTTAGTATACTGTGTACTATATTGTTAGTATAGTGTATTGGTGTTTCTCTTTCTGACCTACTTCACTCTGTATAATAGGCTCCAGTTTCATCCACCTCATTAGACTGACTCAAATGAATGAGTAATATTTTTATACCTGAGTAATATTCCATTGTATATACGTACCACAATTTCCTTATCCATTCACCTGCCAATGGACATCTAGGTTGCTTCCATGTCCTAGCTATTGTGAACAGGGGAAGCTTCTTAACAAATGGTATTGAAACAATTGGATACTCATTTGCATAAAAACTTTTTAAAAAACTAAAAAGGTATCACACCATGCATAAAAATTAACTGAAAATGAATCATGGGCCTACAGGTAAAATCTAAAAATGTCTATAAGAGACATAAGAGAAGAGTCTTTGTGACCTTGATTTAAACAATGATATCTTTGTTTACAACCACGATTGTACTATTCACTAAAAAAAAAAAAAAAAAAAGGATTAATTTGACTTTATCAAAATTCAATTTTCTCCTCTGTGAAATACACTATTAAGAAAATGAAAAAACAAGCTACAAAGAGAGTACCTGCATATCACATATCTGACAAAACATTTAAATCCAGAATTTATAAAGAACTCTCAAAGTTCAATAATAAAAAAAACAACAACTCAATAAAAATGTAAGGCAAATGATTTCAACAAATATTTCACCAAAGATACATCTATTGTCAAAAAGAAAGAAAGAAAAATCACATGAAAAGACACTCTATATTATTAATCTGCGCTGTGCTTAGTCACTTAGTCATGTCTGACTCTTTGTGACCCCATGGACTGCAGCCTGTCAGGCTCCTCTGTCCATGTGGATTCTACAGGCAAGAATACTGGAGTGGGTTGGGATGCCCTCCTCCAGGGAATCTTTCCAACCCAGGGATTGAACCCAGGTCTCCCACATTACAGGTGGATTTTTTACCATCTGAGACACCAGGGAAGCCCAAGAACACTGGAGTGAGTAGCCTATCCCTTCTCCAGTAGATCTTCCCGACTCAGGAATCAAACTGGGGTCTCCTGTACTGCAGGCGGATTCCCTACCAGCTGATCTACCAGGGAAGTCCTATTAGTCATTAAGGAAATACAAATTCAAACCAAAATGATTTATTATTGCATCCCTATTAGAATGTCTATAATTAAAAATATTTCATATAGCAAGTTTTGCTGAGAAGGCAGAGTAACCATAAAATACTTCTGAGGAGAATGTAAAATAATAAAAACCACTTTGGAAAGAGTTTATGATTTCAAAAGAAGTGAAATATACATCTACTATATGATATCTCTATTTCATTTATAGATATTTACCACATAAAAAAACAATACACATGTCTACAGAAAGACTTGAATATAAGCATTCATAGTGGATATATGAGTAATAACCAAAAACCGGAAATGACACAAACGCTCATCAAAGGTGAATGGATAAACGAATTGTGACTTATGCTAATGGAACATTGCTCAGCAATATAAAAGGAGTGAGCTGTTGTTACACATGACAGCATGAATGAACTTCAAAATAGTAAGGCACAGTGAAAGAAGATAGACAAAAAAAAGGTATGTAATTTATGATCCCATTTATACAAAATTCTAGAAAATGCAAACTAATCTATTGCGATAGAAAGCAGACAAGAGCTTCTCTCATGACAGGGGGGTGTTAAAAGACGGGATAGAAGGAAAAGCCTGCCAAGGGGCACTAGAAAGCTATTGAGAGTGGTAAAATAGTTTCCTAATCTTGACTGTGATGATGGCTTTATGAATGTAAACATTTACCAAAAGATATGAAACTGTAAGCTTTAAATATGTGCATAAAATATTTATCTTATATCAAGTATGGAGAGAGTAACATGAGAACTTACAATACCATATGTAAAATAGATTCCCAGTGGGAATTTGCTGTATGACTCAGGGTACTCAAACAGGGGTTCTGTGACAATCTAGAAGTTTGGGATGGGGAGGGGGATGAGAGGGAGGTTAGGGAGGGAGGTGATATGGGCGTACCTATGGTTGATTCTTGTTGGTGTTTGACAGAAAATAACAAGATTCTGTAAAGCAATTATTCTTCAATTAAAAAGTAAAATGGGAAAAAAATGTTTTTTTATGAAAGAATGCTAATCGTAGCACTGCTTCAAAAAGCAAAAATCTAAGCAATAAAATTGCCTAGCAGTAAAGCAGAAAAAATATTTTTATTAAATTGATAGCTACCAGGGAAGCCCTAATAATCATTAAGGAAATACAAATTCAAACCACAATGGGATATTACTACATCCCTATTAGAATGTCTATAAACATATAGCAATAAAATTGAAAAACATGTATGAAACTTTAGAAGGTATGTATGAGTAACAATAGCAAATTGTAGATATGTAATCAATAATATTATTACAGTTATAAAAATCAAAATTATAGAAAACTAAACAAACTAGAAAATTCTTAAAGAGATGGGAATACCAGACCACTTGACCTGCCTCCTGCGAAATCTGTGTGCAGGTCAAGAAGCAACAGTGAGAACTGGACATGTAACAACAGACTGGTTCTAAATCGGGAAAAGAATACATAAAGGCTGTATATTGTCACCCTGCTTATTTAACTTATATGCAGAGTACATCATGAGAAATGCTGGACTGGAGGAAGCACAAGCTTGAATCAAGACTGCCAGAAGAAACATCAATAACCTCAGATATGGAGATGACACCACACTTATGTCAGATAGCGAAGAAGAACTAAAGAGCCTCTTGATGAAACTGAAAAAGGAGAGTGAAAAAATTGGCTTAAAACTCAACATTCAGAAAGCTAAGATCATGGCAACTGATCCCGTCACTTCATGGCAAACATAGGGGTAAACAATGGAAACAGTGACAGACTTTAATTTTGGGGGCTCCAGAATGACTGCAGATGGTGACTGCAGCTATGAAATTAAAAGACACTTGCTCCTTGGAAGAAAAGTTAGGCCCAACCTAGACAACATATTAAAAAGCAGAGACATTACTTTGCCAACAAAGGTCCATCTAGTCAAATCTATGGTTTTTCCAGTAGTCATGTATGGATGTGAGAGTTGAAATATAAAGAAAGCTGAGCACCAAAGAATTGATGCTTTTGAACTGTGATGTTGGAGAAGACTCTTGAGAGTCCCTTGGACTGCAAGGAAATCCAACAAGTCCATCCTAAAGGAAATCAGTCCAGAATGTTCACTGGAAGGACTGATGCTGATACTGAAACTCCAATACTTTGGCCACCTGATGTTAAGAACTGACTCATTTGAAAAAGACCCTGATGCTGGGAAAGATTGAACAAGTGAACTGACTGAAACAATATATTATTTAGTAGTAATCTAAAATTGCCACACAACAACACAGAGAACCACAAGAGAGAATAAACAAACAATCAAATTGGTGGTTCTGGGCAGGTGGGATGAGAATGTCTTGAAGGCAGGGCACACAGGAGGTCTCAAAATTTAATTGTGATGCTTTAATTTTTAAACTTTTTGCTTTTAAATTTGTAAAGCAAATGTTGTTCTATTAATATCAAAGTATACATCCAGACAGGAGTATCATTAACAGTAAAGAGGAACATTTCATAATGATCAGTGTCAATTCAACAAAGCAATGGGGAATGTGTGAAATAATTATCTGCAAACACAAGGGCAAACTGATTGACTAATGAGAATCCAGAGAGTTCTTCTTCGGTCTCTCTGGAAGACAGAGTCACGACTTGGAAGGAAGCTGGCCTTGTCCACTTTATTGACTCTCTGTTCCAATTCTGAATTACCTTCCTACAAACTTCATATTCATGAAATTCTACCCATTCTAAAGAGAGGAAAAAAGTCTAATAATAGCTGTAAAAATGAAAAGGGAATGAAAGAATGTGGGGGTATTCATAAAGCAATCAATATTATAAATATTCAGTTCAGTTCAGTTCAGTTCAGTCGCTCAGTCGTGTCCGACTCTTTGCGACCCCATGAATCGCAGCACGTCAGGCCTCCCTGTCCATCACCAACTCCCGGAGTTCACTCAGACTCACTTCCATCGAGTCGGTGATGCATTTAATGATTCATTATAATATCCAACCATTTGCTCAGATTCTGAAGATAAGTTGTTTAGACTTGAACTTTTCATTTCTGCCTCTATTTGCCACTTGCTCTTTTGCTTGGATATTTTTTCTCTCTTTGATTTTATGTTAGCACTTATATCGGGAATACAAATATAGAACTTAAAAATAAATTGATACATAGTTGAACTCATGTGTGATCAGAAAAATCAAAATCATTTTTCTTTTCAGACAAAAGTATTAAAATGAATTGCCATCCTGGCTAAGTGGAGACATTACAGTGACATGAATAATATTCCAAGTTGCTTCAAAAAACCACAGTATTTGTTGATTACTCTATGGTAACTCTGTCATAAGCAGAGCCTGGGGACAGATTTCATCTTCTAAAATTATTTTCAGCAAGAAGGAGAAGCTGGGATCTTGATGACTGTTGAAGAATAAACAAAACAAAATGCTTCAGACAGCTGACATAGGCTGAGAAGCTGTGTAAACTATCAACTTCACTGGCCCTTGTTCATCTAGTCTTCTCTTCTAACTTATTTGTTGGTTTATACCTTGCTTGGATTTGTCCTTTTCTTTTCCCCAGCTCACACTTCAAATTTTCAGACTTGGATTATTTTTCCTTATTCCTACTCTCTGGTGGAGATACAGATCCATATAACTTGGGATTCAGTCACAGAAGGGACTCCTTATCTTCAGAAATCTCCTTTCCTCCAGTTGTATAGCCATGGCAATCTGAATGGTTATAGGCCAGCAAGAGGTTGGTCAGAGCTGAAGATGCTTGAAAACATTAACATTAATTCTATGTTATAGAAATGTTGTTATTCAGGAAGTGTGTAGTCATTGTTAAAATACAATGTGTCAATTTAGGTATGTATGTGTATATCTGTGTGATTTGTATAAACCATATCCAAAAATCCATAATATCGTTTAGTGTTAGTACACACATGTAATCACATATATAGAGAGAGTTTAGTGTTATGAATATTTTCATCATTTATTATTTCAATAAATAATGACTAAATATTTATGGAGCACCTATGATGTACCAGGCCATGAATTAGACACTGTGGGAGCTCTAAAGAAGGATTAGTCATAGATTCTTCCCTAAGTGGCATAGAACCCAGGAACAGAGAAAAACCAAGGGCTCAAAAATGTTATTTCCAAGTAGAAAGTGACGTATACCACAAAAAGGCAAATAAAACCTGTCAAAGGAGTCTGAGAGGGGAGACTAATTCTGAGGGTGTAGAATATAAAGGAGAGACATCTAGAAATGCCTCTAGGAAGAGGTATTTTTGAAATGGGCCATTCTGATAATATTTCAATAAGGGCAGCTGGTAAAGACAACATTTACATTAAAGCGAATTGCAGGTACAGTGCTCTAGAAATAAGAGGGTAAGATGCATTATAAAGCATGTAGATTTGTCTAATTGAGTAGAGCATAAGGTAATAAGAGAGTCCTGGTGATGAAGAGTGCTAGAGATGAGACCTGGGCTACAGGGATTCAGAATAAATGTAATGGTCACTGGGGAGCTTTTCAAAGAATTTGTGTACAGAAATAAGAACTGAGATATAAGTTTCTTGTCTCCTTCATTCATTTCTCCTCAATGTCCATCAGAGACCTGAGTACTTAGTGGAGACCCAGTGAAAAATGCTGTTTATGGCTTACATTTACTGAGCACTTACTATATGCCTGATTCTTTTCTAAATACTTGATACATAGGAGATCATTTAACCCTCACATTAACCTGATAAGGTTTTTGACATAATTATCTCTCTTCCATAGCTGAAGTAATTCAAGATCAAACATTTATAGAGGAACTGTGGCTCCTGAGGCACGCTGGATGCAGAGAAACTGAAGATGTAGTCGACCAGATTTTGGAATAACTACAACAGGAGGTCTGAAAAACAAAGAGATCATTTTCATCTCATCAGTCCTAGGTGAAGAGATCAAGCCTTGAGCCTTTGGAGTGGAAGCACTGACTCCAAGACCCTGGACTACCAAAGAACTAACCCTCAGTTCAGTTCAGTTCAGTTCAGTGGCTGTCATGTCCGACTCTTTGTGACCCCATGAATCACAGCACACCAGGCGTCCCTGTCCATCACCAACTCCTGGAGTTCACTCAAGACTCACGTCCATTGAGTCAGTGATGCCATCCTGCCATGTCATCCTCCGTCATCCCCTTCTCCTCCTGCCCCTAATCCCTCCCAGCATCAGAGGCTTTTCCGATCAGTCAACTCTTCGCACGAGGTGGCCAAAGTACTGGAGTTTCAGCTTTAGCATCATTCCTTCCAAAGAAATCCCAGGGCTGATCTCCTTCAGAATGGACTGGTTGGGTCTCCTGGCAGTCCAAGGGACTCTCAAGAGTCTTCTCCAACACCACAGTTCAAAAGCGTCAATTCTTCAGTGCTCAGCTTTCTTCACAGTCCAACTCTCACATCCATACATGACCACTGGAAAAACCATAGTCTTGACTAGACAGACCTTTGTTGGCAAAGTAATGTCTCTGCTTTTCAATATGTTATCTAGGTTGGTCATAACTTTTCTTCCAAGAAGTAAGCATCTTTTAATTTCATGGCTGCAGTCACCATTTGCAGTGATTTTGGAGCCCCCCCCCCCAAAAAAAATAAAGTCTGCCACTGTTTCCACTGTTTCCCCATCTATTTGCCATGAAGTGATGGGACCAGATGCCATGATCTTCGTTTTCTGAATGTTGAGCTTTCATCAAGAGGCTTTTAATTCCTCTTCACTTTCTGCCATAAGAGTTGTGTCATCTGCATATCTGAGGTTATTGATATTTCTCCCAGGAATCTTGATTCCAGCTTGTGCTTCTTCCAGCCCAGCGTTTCTCATGATGTACTCTGCATAGAAGTTAAATAAGCAGGGTGACAATATACAGCCTTGACGTACTCCTTTTCCTATTTGGAGCCAGTCTGTTGTTCCATGTCCAGTTCTAACTGTTGCAACAGTTAGAACTAACCCTGGGGAGTATCAAATAGTGAGAACTCCCACAAAGGAAACCACTTGAACACAAGACCCAGCATCACCCAACCACAAATAGCACCCTGTGCAGGACACCTCATCTAAACAACAAACAAAACAAAAACACAAAACCAATCAGTAGCAGAAAGAATTATCACCTCATTCAGCCTTGCCCATTCGGGGAGTGAGGGGAACTCAGCAAAAATCTGACCCTATATAAAGCTTACACAAAGCACTGGACCAACCTTAGGAGGGCAGAAAGCAAAAGGAAGAAAGAATTCAACCTTGAAAAGGTTGGGAAAAGGAGACCTCACACACAATAAGTTAAAAAAAATAATGAAAAGGAAGACATATATTACATGAATGAAGGAACAAACTAGAAACATGGAAGTCCAAATAAATGAAGAGGAAATAGGCCAACTACCTGAAAAGAATTCAGAGTAATCATAGTAAACATGATCAAAAACTTTGAAAGCAAAATGGAGAAAATGCAAGAATCAACTAACAAACACCTAGAAGAATTAAAGAATAAACAAACATACAGAGACAAACAACACAATTACTTAAATGAAAAACACTCTAGAAGGGATCTATAGCAGAATATCTGAAACGGAAGAATCAGTCAGTGAGCTGTAAGATAAAATGGTGGAAATAACTTCTGAAGAGCAGAATAAAGTAAAAAGAATGAAAAGAACTGAGGATAATCTCAGAGACCTCTGGGACAATATCACCACACCACATCACATTCGAATTATTGGAATCTCAGAAGAAGAAGAGAAAAAGAAAGAGTACGAGAAAAATTTTGAAGAGATTATACTTGAAAATTTCCCTAACATAGAAAAGGAAATAGTCAATCAATTCTAAGAGGTGCAAATAGTCCCATACAGAATAAACCCAAGGAGAAACACGCCAAGACACATACTAATCAAACTAACAAAGACTAAACACAAAGAAAGAATATTAAAAGCAGCAAGGGAGAAGCAACAAGTAACATACAAGGGAAATCCCACATGCTTAACAGCTGATCTTCCAGTAGAAACTGCAGGCCAGAAAGGAATGGCAAGATATATTTAAAGTACTGAAAGGGAAAAATCTACAACCAAGATTACTGTACCTGGAAAAGATCTCATTCAAGATTGATGGAGAAATACAAAGCTTTTCAGACAAGCAAAAGTTAAGCGAATTCAGTACCACCAAACCAGCTTTGCAACAAATATTAAAAGGACTTATATAGTAAGAAATAACAAGAGAAGAAAAAGATCTACAAAATCAATCCCAAACAATTAAGAAAATGACAACAGGAACATATATATCAATAATTACTTTAAGCGTAAATGGATTAAATGCTCCAACCAAAAGACAGACTGGCTGAATGGATAAAAAAACAAGACCCATACATATGCTGTTCAGACCTTAAGACACATACAAACTGAAAGTGAGAGGATGGAAAAATATTTTCCATGCAAACGGGAAGCAAAAGAAAGCTGGAGTAGCAATCTTCATATTGACAAAATAGATATTAAAATAAATAATATTATAAGAGATAAGGAAGGACACTATATAATGATCAAGGGATCAATCCAAGAGGAAGATATAACAATTGTAAATATCTATGCACCCAACATAGAATACATAAGACCTCAGTACATAAGACAAACACTAACAGACATAAGGGGAAATTGACAGTAACACAATAATAGCAGGAGGATTAAACAGCCCACTCAGACCAATGGACAGATCATCAAAACAAAATTAATAAGGAAACACAAGTCTTAAAAGATACATCAGATGAGATGGATCTCACTGATATCTTCAGGACATTCCATCCAAATGCAGAAGAATACACCTTCTTCTCAAGTGCACATGGAACATTCTCCAGGATAGACCATATGTTGGGTCACAAATCAAGCCTCAGTAAATTTAAGAAAATTGAAATCATATCAAGAGTCTTCTCTAACCAAAACGCTACAAGACTAGAAATCAATTACAAGAAAAAAAGCTGTAAAAAACACAAACACTTGGAGATTAAATAATACATTTCTAAATAACCAACAGGTTACTGAATAAATCAAAAGGGAAATCAAAAAAATTCTAGAAAAAATGACAATGAAAACACAACAACTCAAAACCTATGGGATGTAGCAAAAGCATTTCTAAGAGGGAAGTTTATAGCAGTACAATCCTACCTCAAGAAACAAGAAAAAGGTCGAATAGACAACCTAACTTTACACCTAAAACAACTGTAAGAAGAACGGCAACAACAATGAATTAATAGAAGGAAAGAAATCATAGATACAAGCAGAAATAAATGCAAATAAAGAATAGTAAAGATTAATAAAACTAAAAGCTGGTTCTTTGAGAAGATAAACAAAATTGACAAACATTTAGCCAGACTCATCAAGAAAAAATGAAAGAAAAATCAATCAACAAAATTAGAAATAAAAAAAGGAGAGATTCTAACAGACAATGCAGAAATACAAAGGATTATAAGGGACTATTATGAACAACTATATGGCAAAAATTGGATTACCTAGAAGAATGGGACAGATTCTTAGAAAAGTTCCATTTTCCAAGACAGAACCAGTAAGAAATAGAAATTATGAACAACCCAATTACAAGCACTGAAATTGAAGCTGTGATTAAAAAATCTCTCCAAAAACAAAAGCCAAGGACCAGATCACTTCACAGGAGAATTCTATCAAACATTTAGTGAAGAGCTAATGACTATCCTTCTAAAACTCTTTCAAAAAATTGCAGAGATAGGAACACTTCCAAATTCATTCTATGAGGCCACCATCACCCTAATACCAAAACCAGACAAAGACAACTCACAAAACAGAAAACCACAGGCCAATATCACCAATAAACACAGATGCAAAAATCCTCAACAAAATTTTAGCAAACATAATTCAGTAACACATCAAAAAGCTCATACACCATGATCAAGTTGGGTTTATTCCAGGAATGCAAGGATTCTTCAATATATACAAATCAGTCAATGTGATACACCATATTAACAAATTGATAAATTAAAACCAATATGAAAATTTCAATAGATGCAGCAAAAGCCTTTGACAAAATTCAGCACCAATTTATGATTAAAACTCTTCCAAAAATGGGCATAGGAGGAAACTACTTCAACATAATAAAGGTCATATAAGCCTACAGCAAACATTATTCTAAATGGTGAAAAACTGAAAGCATTCTCCCTAAGATAAGGAATAAGACAAGGGTGTCCACTGTCACCAATATTATTCAACATAGTTTTGGAAGTCCTAGCTACAGAAATCAGAGAAGAAAAATAAATAAATAAATCAAAGGAATCCAGATTTGAAGAGAAGAAGTAAAGCTCTCACTGTTTGCAGATGACATGATACTGTACATAGAAAACCCTAAAGACAGTATCAGAAAATTACTAGAGCTAGTCGGTGAATTTAATAGTTGCAAGATAAAAAATCAATACACAGAAATCACTTGCATTTCTATATACTAACAATGAAAACTCAGAGAGAGAAATCAATGAATCAATCCCATTCACCATTGCAACAAAAAGAATAAAGTATCTAGGAATAAACTTACCTAAGGAGACAAAAGAACTGTGCACAGAAAATTATAAGATGCTAATGAAAGAAATTAAAGATGACATAAACAGATGGAGAAATATTCCATGTTCCTGGGTAGGAAGAATTGATATTGTGAAAATGACTACGCTACCAAATGCAATCTACAGATTCAATTACCAATGGCATTTTTCACAGAACTAGAACAAAAAAATTCACAATTCATTTGGAAACACAAAAGATCCCAAATAGCCAAAGAAGTCTTGAGAAAGAAGAGTGGAGCTGGAGGAATCAACCTTCCTGACTTCAGAATATACTAGATAGCTACAGTCATCAAGACAATATAGTACTGGCACAAAAACAGAAGTATAGACCAATGGAACAAGATAGGAAGCCTAGAAATAAATCCATGCACCTATGGATACCTTATTTTTACAAAAGAGGAAATAATATACAATGGGGCAAAGACAGTCTCTTCAATAAATGGTGCTGGATAAACTGGACAGCTACATGTAAAAGAATTAAATTAGAACACTTCCTAACACCATACACACAGACAAACTCAAAATGGATTAAAGATCTAAATGTAAGACCAAAAACTATAAAACTCTTAGAGGAAAACATAGGCAAAACACTCAATGACATAAATCAAAGCAAGATCCTCTATGACCCACCTCCTAGAGTAATGGAAATAAAAACAAAAATAAAGAAGTGGGACCTGATTAAACATAAAAGCTTTTGTACGACAAAGGAAACTATAAGCAAGGTGAAAAGACAACCTTCAGAATGGCAGAAAATAATAGCAAATTAAACAATTGACAAAGGATTAACCTCCAAAATAGACAAGCAGCTCATACAACTCAATACCAGAAAAGCAAACAGCTCAATCAGAAAATGGACAAAAGACCTAAGCAGACATTTCTCCAAAGAAGACATACAGATGACTAACAAACACATGAAAAGATGCTCAACATCGCTTGTTATTAGAGAAATGCAAATCAGAACTACAATGAGATATCACCTCACACTGGTCAGAATGGCCATCATCAAAAAGTCTACAAACAATAAATGCTGGAAAGGGTGTGGAGAAAAGGGAGCGCTCTTGCCTTATTGGTGGGAATGTAAATTGATACAGCCACTATGGAAGACAGTATGGAGATTCCTTTAAAAAAAACTAGGAATAAAACCACCTCATGATCCAGAAATCCCACTCCTAGGCATATATCCTGAGGAAATCAAAACTGAAAAAGACCTCATGTATTCCTTTGTTCACTGAAGCACTATTTACAAGAGCTAGAACATGAAAGCAACCTAGATGTCCATCAACAGATGAATGGATAAAGAAATTTTGGTATATATATACAATACTCAGCCATAAAAAGGAACATCTTTGAGTCAGTTCTAATGAGGTAGATGAACTTAGAGCCTATTATACAGACTGAAGTAAGTCAGAAAGAGAAAGATAAATATTGTATTCTAACACATATACACAAAATCTAGAAATGTGATACTGAAGAATTTATTTACAGGTCAGCAACGGAGAAACAGACATAGAGGATAGACTTATTGACATGGGGAGAGGGGAGGGGAGGGTGAGATGTATGGAAAGAGTAACATGGAAACTTACATTGCTGCTGCTGCTAAGTCGCTTCAGTAGTGTCCGACTCTGTGCAACCCCATGGACTGCAGCCTACTTACCATATGTAAAATAGAGAGCCAATGGGAATTTGCTGTATGGCTCAGGAAACTCAAACAGGGTCTCTGTATCAATCTAGAGGGATGGGATGGGGAGGGAGATGGGAGGGAGGTTCAAAAGGGAGGGAATATATGTATACCTATGGCTGATTCATGTTGAGGTTTGACAGAAAACAACAAAATTCTGTAAAGCAATTATCCTTCAATAAAAAATAAATATTTTTTAAAATAAAATAAAATTAATAATCTGGAAAAAAAGATGAAGCCTTTAAGTAAAAAACTTAACCAAAGTCACACAATTTTTCATAATAGAACAAGGACACAGAACAAAGTCTTAACTAGTTTTCTCTATTGCTTCATGACCAAAAAAAAAGACTATTAAAAATAAATGAGTACCATCATATCCTTAAGAACAATACATTATACTTTTTCTCTCATTGTTAGATGACAGATGACATTAAACACAACTCACTGGACCAAGTTATAGCCTTAGTTGTTATATTCTCAACTGTAATACAGGAACTGTTTGTTTGGGTCAGATTTCTACTACATCAGGAGAACATAGTGTGTTGCTAGTTTGTTTTGTCACAATGAAGCCTACAAGAAGTGCAAAGACAGCTTGCAGGTACTGCTGTTAGGCAACAGTCATCAAGAGCTGACCATCCATTATGATGGCTGTGGTGTGTGGCATTCGTGCCTGGCACTCACTGTGCAGTTATGAGAGACATGAAAGAAACTGCAAATGGCCTGGATAGGTGGAAAGGGAGGTAGAATTAGTCCTAGGGAGCACTTGAGATGTGTGAAACTGCCTCCTCTTCTGCCTGCAGAATCAGAATATTTTCTCACACTGAACTAATAAAAGTATTCTGCAACTAGTGGAAGAGTGGAGCTGTAGAGTGATCTGAGGTTGGTCTGCATAAGCCAAGGAAAGGGAAAACATTTATCTGCTCTTTGTAGTTATAAAGATACCTTAGTTGGAAAACGTAGTTCCAAAAGTCACCTTCATCCTTGAGGGTCCTTTCTGCTCTTTCCAAGTAATTTTTAACTCCCTGTATCTTTCTAGGAAAATATGAACTTTAGGTTTTCGAAAAGGGGCATTAATCTAGTCATATTGAGGAGTATTAATACTTAGTGCTTATAAACCATTCAGGTTCACTGTATTGGGAATTAGAAGACCTGAGGCAATGTGGCAAAGGAAGAGAACATGAACTTTAACACCAAAGCAAATGCCCCTCTAAGTCTTAGTGTCTGAGAGGCCATGTTCAAGGTATTCCAATGCTCTAATCCCATTTCTTCATCTCTAAAGTGGAGACAAGAGCATCCATATAATGGATCAGTGCTCAGTCGCTCAGTCATGTCTGACTCTTTGCAGCCCCTGGACTGTAGCCTGCCAGGCTCCTCTGTCCATGGAATTCTCCAGACATGAATACTGGAGTGGGTTGCCATTTCCTACTCCTAGGGTCTTCCTGACCCAGAGATGGAATTGGTGTCTCTTGCATCTTCTGCATTGGCAGGCAGGTTCTTTACCACTAGCACCACCTGGGAAGCCCATTTGATAGAGTTCAAATGAGGTGCTGTAGATGAAAGAATTTTTTAAACATTAAAGTACAAAAAAAAATTAAACATTAAAACATTTAAACATTAAATTACAAGCTTTTGTGTGCACACATTTGTTTCTAACCAGTGGTCAATATGCAGTTCAGTTTAAGCTGTTTCTAAAAACTTGTCTGTCTCACATTTCCTCAGACTACAGAGCCAGGTTATGGGGGCTCAGTATAATTCCAGACACACCTGTCTGTAGCTGTTTTATCATTGGGATGAATTATCCTTTGTCAACTTTTAATAGAGTCAAAAGAACGAATGAGCCAACCCTTCCCCTACTCTTGCTTCCTGTTTCTGGGTCCACTGGAGAAGAGAGGAATGAGTTTTTAGGGAAGCATTAACATAAAGTTTTAGAATTAATTCAGATGAGGTTACATGAAATGACAATTGAATTGATGCCATAAGTCTAGACACACATTTCTTCCATAGGCATTTATGTTTGCTTGAAGCTTCCCAGGTGGCTCATGGTAAAGAATCCACCTCCCAGTGAAGGAGGCTGAAGAGACCTGGGTTCGGTCCCTCAATTGGGAAGATCTCCCAGAGAAGGAAATGGCAACCCACTCCAATATTCTTGCCTGGAAAATCCCATGGACATAGGAGCCTGGTGGGCTACCATCCATGGGGTTGCAAAGAGTCGGACACAACTGAGCGACTTTACTTCACATAACGTACTGCTGCTACTGCTAAGTCGATTCAGTCGTGTCCGACTCTGCAAGACCCCATAGATGGCAGCCCACCAGGCTCCCCCGTCCCTGGGATTCTCCAGGCAAGAACATTGGAGTGGGTTGTCATTTCCTTCTCCAATGCATGCAAGTGAAAAGTGAAAGTGAAGTCGCTCAGTCATGTCTGACTCTTAGCGACCCCATGGACTGCAGCCCACCAGGCTCCTTCATCCATGGGATTTTCCATTATAATATTATATATCCACATATTCTAGGGATTAACTAGTTTTCCCTACTGACTCTTAACAGATAAAGGTTTGTTTAAAATATATATATATATGAACATCTTTTCATAGGACCAATAATGGGAGGACTATTATTCTGCCTACCAAACAGTTTTGATCTGTTTTGTTTTCTGTTTTATTCTTGCCCCAGCCCAGCATGTCACTGGGCTTTGGACTTTGTTCTGTTTGTTTTCTATTTCTTCCCTTCCCAGCCCTGCATTGTTGCTGGACCTCAGAGACATCATACCAGTTTTGAAATAACTCTCACCACGGGGCAGAGCTGCTTACCTAGTGAGGGAAATACTCTAAGGACACTTGAAAGAGGACATTGATAGCATGGTCTGGGCTGACACTTTTCAGAGGTTTTCTTCTCTTTAGACCCTAGCTGGGTTGCTCTTCATCCTAGCTTTATAGAGTCAGCCTAAAATCGGGTAAACACATTCTGAATTTCTCCATTTGAGATTGTAACCTCCCTAAAGGAGAGGGATCACAGTGACCTTATGTCCTTCCAGAATTTCAACCTTGTTTTTAACATAGATTCAGTGTGTATGGGTTGCTTAATAAAACAGAATACTTATGGTTCTGTCATGCTTATTCCTAAAACCATAGCCAAAGAAAAATGGTGATGAAGAAAAGATTTTTATTATATTTTATTTTACCCTCAAAATCTAATTCAGAGCATGGTAAGAAATGCCCTCACAGAGCCAAATTTTATGTTCATTAGCTTAATTGGACATTAGTGCCATAGCCACCTTTCCCGCTCTACAGCGAGAATGACCCTCTTCCTGTATTATCATCAATAACACACAATGATGGCCTGGCTGGGATTGACCAGACGGTAACTGAGCTCTGGGTCCCTTGGGCAACAGGGTGATTTTTATTTACAGTGACAAGATGATCTTTACACTTGTTTCTCTTTGGACTGTACACACACAGCTCTATCCATAAGCCAAAACACAGCCAGGCCAGCTCTTTCCGCTATGCACTTTACTAGCTGACTAGGTGTCAGCATTAATTTCTTGACTGTGGGGAAGTTTCATCTCTCTTGCCTAGGGATGTTTTCTTGACCTCTCCAGTCCTGTGATTGGGAACGGTTTGGTCTTTCCTCATAAGCTCCAAACATTTTCTTTCTTTTCCATTGCAATTATTATCTCCTGTGACATTTACAAGGACCTGCTCTGCTGTAGCTGAAGCTATAAACATGCAGGGAGCCTTGGTAACCCAGAATGCTTTTCTGCTTGAACATGCCAGGTAATAACTACAGGAGCTTTCAGCATGAATTTCTGAATAACTGTCCAGCTTCAAAAGCTGCCTACCAGCAGCACCTTTCTCAGTTGGGCTCCTCAGGAATATGTTTGAAAGAATTATAGTTAAGGATAATTATGTAAATAAAACAGTTAATTGTTCAACTCTACAAAAGCCCTCATTTTTAAAAAATTGTAAGAGAATACAAATCACATTATGGATGGAAAAATGTTTGAACTGGAGTTGATTTTAAGACTCAAGGCAGTGGTGAGAATAGTACCAGGATAAACATGAACAGAACTCAGATCATAAATGAGTTGCAACATCTTTGACAAATCATTCACTTCTTTAAAATTCTATTTCCCTAACTTGCAAGAGAGTCCTTTGGACAGCAAGGAGATCCAACCAGTTCATCCTAAAGGAAATCAGTCCTGAATATTCACTTGAAGGACTGATGCTGAAGCTGGAACTTCAATACTTTGGTCACCTGATATGAAGAACTGACTCACTGAAAAAGACACTGATGCTGGGAAAGATTGAGGGCAGGAGGTAAAGGGGGTGACAGGATGAGATGGTTGGATGGCGTCACCAACTCAATGGACATGAGTTTGAGTAAACTCCGGGAGCTGGTGATGGACAGGGAGGCCTTGGTGTGCTGCAGTCCGTGGGGTTGCAAAGAGTCGGACACAACTGAGCAACTGAACTGAACTTGCAAGAGAAACTTTTTAGTCTAGGTCATTCCTAAGGTCTCCTTAAGTTCTAATATTCTGGAAACAAATGAATAACCATCCAGCACCTTTCAATTTTTGTTAATATTTTCTGTGGAAACATTGCCTCTGTGATCCCGCTGACCTCCATGCTCACTTATTTTCCCTACCTAATCATAGGCAAGAACATGCTGGAATCAGCAGATATTTGCCCTCATCCATGAAGAGATTCACTCATTCTTTCATTTATTCAGTGGTTGTGAAGGGAATTGAGGAGAAAACCCAGTTGGTCTTCATTTACTAAGGTGCTTCTCTAAAGAGCAGCGACTTAGCAGTTAACATGGTCAATATTCTAAAGATATTTTGATTTAAAAGTTTTATCTTTGGTCAGTGGGACTTTGCTTTCAAGAAAGTTAAACACTATTTTCAAGGGACATATAACTATCCATTTTCCAAAAGGTCACTAATTTTCCTTCACTGCCTTTGCTGTCCTAGATTCTCCTGAAGTTAAGAAATGTTCCCTTTTTTTCCATAGAGAGTTTGTACATAGAGGGAGTTTGCTGTGTTCCTTGGACACTACTTCTGAGCATTAACACTCCTTGTGTCCCCTACTCCTCAGGACGCACATGTTCTGTTCACTGTGCAAGTCTGATGATTCTCTGGCCTGTCGCCACTCTGATTTCTAGCCTTCAAGAACTCCATGCTCTCATTTACAGCAGGAGAACATGTGCCATGTGACTTAATTCCTGATTTAAAAAAAAAAAATTTCTTGTCTTTAAAAATATGTTTTCTCAACAAGATAATGTGGCCATTGAAAACTAAATTTGCCGTACTACTTCTACTTCGGAAATAGTAAGTTATCAATGAATATTTGGATGGTTTGTAACTTCTATCACCTGGAAATAATAATCACAGATGAATTTTGGTCCATATTGTTCTGAAAGTGGAGTCCCTAAGCCAGAAACATCAGCATCATCTGGGGTCCCTTGGAAAGCAGAATTATCAGGCTGCATCCCAGACTTAAAGAAACAGAGATTACAGCCATGTGACCCAGCTTTCTGTGGTTCAAGGATCCTTACAGGTGATTCTTGAAAAAAAAAACTTTCAATTTTATATTGGACTATAGCTGATTAACAATTAACAATGTAGTTATAATTCCAGGTGGACAGCTGAAGGGACTTCGCTGTACATATACATGTGTCCATTCTCCCCCAGACTTCCCTCCCATCCAGGCTGCCATATAACATCAACCAGAGTTTCATGTGCTATACAGTAGATCCTTGTTGGTTATCCGTTTTAAATACAGCAAAGTATACACGTTGATCCCAAACTCTCTATATCTTCCCCTCACTCTTTGCCCCCTGGCAAGTGTAAGTTCTCTCTTTAAGTCTGTGAATCTGTTTATGTTTCATAAATAAGTTCATTTGTATAATTTCTTTTTATATTCTACCTATAAGAGATGTCATATGATATCTCTCCTTCTCTATCTGGCTTACTTCACTTAGTATAACAATCTCTAGGTCTATTTTTTTTGCTGAAAATGACATTATTTCATTCTTTTAAATTGCTGAATAATATTCTAATATATTCCAACAATATATGTACCACATTTTATTTATTCATTCCTCTGTTGATGGACATTTAGGTTGCTTCCATATCTTGGCTATTGTAAACAGTACTTCAATGAAAATTAGGGTGCATGTATCCTTTTGGGCCATATTTTTCTCTGGTTATATGCCCAAGAGTGAGATTGCAGGGTCATATGGTAGCTCTATTTTTAGTTGTTTTCTTCTTTTTTTTTTTTAAAGGAGCCGCCATACTTGTTATCCATAGTGACTGCACCAATTTACATTCCCATCAACAGTGTAGAAGGATTCATTTCTCTCCATCCCCTCTCCAGCATTTATTGTTTGTGCATTTTTTATGATGACCATTTTGATTGGCATGAGGTGATATCTCACTGTAGTTTTGACTTGCATTTCTCTAATAATTAATGATGTTGAGCATCTTTTCATGTGCCTTTTGGCCATCTGTCTTCTTTGAAGAAATGTCTATTTTGATCTGCCCATTGTTTTGATTGGGTTGCATTTTTTTTAATGATGCTAAGCCTCATGAGCTGTTTGCAAGTTTTGGACACTATTACTTGTTGGTCACATCATTTGCAAATATTTTCTCCCACTCTGAGGGTTGTCTTTTAGTTTTGTTTATCATATCCTTTGCTGAAAAAAAGCTTTTGAATTTAAATAGGTCCCATTTGTTTATTTATGGTTGCATTTCCATTCTGCGAGATATATTGAAAAGGATATTGCTCCAATCTATATCAGAGAGTGATCTATGTTTTCCTCTAGGACTTTTTTAGTGTCCTGTCTCACATTTATGTCTTTAATCCATTTGGGGCTTATTTCTGTGTATGGTGTTAAAGAATGATCTAATTTTATATTTTACATGTAGCTCTCCAATTTTCCCAACAGCATTTGTTGAAGAGACTCTTTCCAGTTGTGTAGTCTTGCCTCCTTTGTTGTAGATAAATAACTGATTTATTTAGATAAATAATTTATAAATGATATTTAATTTTTATCATAGATATTTATTTTTCACAAATATATATTTGTATTTATATATAGATATTTTTATCATAGATAAATAATTGGTTTATTTCTGAGCCTTCTATCTTGTTCTATATATCTATTTTGTGCAATCCCATAATATATTGATGACTATAGCTCTATAGTATAGAATACCTAGGAATAAACCTAAAGAGACAAAAGACCAGTATTTTGAAAACTATAAGATGCTGATGAAAGAAGTTGAAGGCACAGGTGGAAAGATACACCACAATCATAGATTGGAAGAATCAATATTGTCAAAATGACTATACTAACCTAAGGCAATCCACAGATTCAATGCAAAACCTAACAAATTACTAACGATGTTTTTCACATAACTAGAACAAATTATTTTAAAATGTGTATGGAGACACAAAAGACCCTGAATAGCCAAAGCAATCTTGAGAAAGAAAGACAGAGCTGGAGGAATTAGGCTACCTGACTTAAGACTATACTACAAAGCTACAGTCACAGGTGATTCCGATTTACACTAATATTTGAGAATCACAGTCACAGACTGATTTCCAAATCCCTAAAGATACAGGTGAGAGAAGGCAATGGCACCCCACTCCAGTACTCTTGCTTGGAAAATCCCATGGACGGAGGAGCCTGTTAGGCTGCAGTCCATGGGGTCGCTAAGAGTCGGACACAACTGAGTGACTTCACTTTCACTTTTCACTTTCATGCATTGGAGAAGGAAATGGCAGCCCACTCCAGTGTTCTTCCCTGGAGAATCCCAGGGACGGGGGAGCCTGGTGGGCTGCCATCTATGGGGTCGCACAGAGTTGGACACAACTGAAGCAACTTCGCAGCAGCAGCAGCAGCAGCAGCAGCAGCAGCAGGCATGAGTGGGGGTTTTCCAAAGAAAATGTTCGTGGACTTTGATAAATGAAAAACATTACTGATATTATCATCTTACTGTAAGCTAACTTTTAGTCACTTAAATGTGGTTAAAGCACTGGGATCTGAGGCTATCCTGTCAGTCACTGCATGGACACTGGGGCTGGTTCCACTGCTTTATCTGAGGTGATAGATATGCCTTCCTCTCCTTCTACTCCTGAAGATTCCACAAACTGAACATTCTAGACAGAAGACAGCACATGTTTAGTCACTCAGTTCAGTTCAGTTCAGTTCAGTCCCTCAGTCATGTCCGACTCTTTGTGACTCCATGAATCGAAGCATGCCAGGCTTCCCTGTCCATCACCAACTCCCAGAGTTCACCCAAACTCATGTCCATCGAGTCACTGATGCCATCCAACAATCTCATCCTCTGCCATCCCCTTCTCCTCCTACCCCCAATCCCTCCCAGCATCAGGGTCTTTTCAAATGAGTCAACTCTTGGCATCAGGTGGCCAAAGGATTGGAGTTTCAGCTTCAGCATCAATATTTCCAATGAACACCCAGGACTGATCTCCTTTAGGATGGACTGGTTGGATCTCCTTGCAGTCCAAGGGACTCTCAAGAGTCTTCTCCAACACCACAGTTCAAAAGCATCAATTCTTCAGCACTCAGCTTTCTTCACAGTCCAACTCTCACATCCATACATGACCACTGGAAAAACCACAGCCTTGACTAGACGGACCTTTTTTGGCAAAGTAATGTCTCTGCTTTTCAATATGCTATCTAGGTTGGTCATAACTTTCCTTCCAAGGAGTAAGCGTCTTTTAATTTCATGGTTGCAGTCACCATTTGCAGTGATTTTGGAGCCCCCCAAAAATAAAGTCTGACACTGTTTCCACTGTTTCCCCATCTATTTGCCATGAAGTGATGGGACCAGAACCCCATGATCTTTGTTTTCTGAATGTTGAGCTTTAACCCAACTTTTTCACTCTCCTCTTTCACTCTCATCAAGAGGCTTTTTAGTTCCTCTTCACTTTCTGACGTAAGGGTGGTGTCATCTGCATCTCTGAGGTTATTGATATTTCTCCTAGCAATCTTGATTCCAGCTTGTGCTTCTTCCAGCCCAGTGTTCCTCATGATGTACTCTGCATATAAGTTAAATAAGCAGGGTGACAATATACAGCCTTGATGTACTCCTTTTCGTATTTGGAACCAGTCTGTTGTTCCATGTCCAGTTCTAACTGTTGCTTCCTGACTTGCATACAGGTTTCTCAAGAGGCAGGTCAGGTGGTCTGGTATTTCCATCTCTTTCAGAATTTTCCACAGTTTATTGTGATCCATACAAAGACTTTGGCATAGTCAATAAAGCAGAAATAGGTGTCTAATTCTTTGCACCCTCATCAACTGCAGCACATCAGGCTTCACTGTCCTTCACCAACTCCCGGGGTTTCCTTAAACTCATGTCCATTGAGTTGGTGATGCCATCCAACTATCTCACCCTCTATTGTCCCCTTCTCCTCCTGCCTTCACTCTTTCTCATCATCAGGGTCTTCTCCAATGAGTCAGTTCTTCACATCAGCTGGCCAAATTATTGGAGCTTCAGCTAGAGCATCAGTCCTTCCAATCTCAATTCAGGTTTGATTTCCTTTAGGATTGACTGGTTTGATCTCCTTGCTGTTCAAGGGACTTTCAAGAGTCTTCTCCAGCACCACAATTCAAAGGCATCAATTCTTTGATGTTCAGCCTTTTTAATTGTCCAGATCTCACATCCATACATGACTACTAGAAAAACCATAGTTTTGACTATATGGACCTTGGTAGGCAAAGTAACGACTCTGCTTTTCAATACACTCTCTAGGTTTGTCATAGCTTTACTTCCAAGGAGCAAGTGTCGTTTAATTTCACGGCTGCAGTCACCATCTGCAGTGATTTTGAAGCCCAGGAGAATAAGGTCTGTCACTGTTTCCACTGTTTCCCCAAATATTTGCATGACGTGATGGAACAGATGCCATGATCTTCGTTTTTTGAATGTTGAAATTTAAGCCAACTTTTTCCACTTTCCTCTTTCACCTTCATCAAGAGGCTCCTTAATTCCTCTTCATTTTCTGCACATGGATGGTGTCATCTGCATATCTTAGGTTATTGACATTTCTCCCAGCAGCCTTGATTCCAGCTTGTGATTCACCTAGCCCAGCATTTCATGTGATGTACTCTACATAGAAGTTAAATAATTAAAGTGACAATATACAGTCTTGATGTACTCCATTCCCAATTTTGAACCAGTTTGTTGTTCCATGTCTTATTATAACTGTTGCTTCTTGACCTGCATATAGGTTTCTCAGGAAGCAGGTAAGGTGAGCTGGTGTTCTCATCTCTAGAAGAACTTTCCAAACGTTGTTGTGATCCACACAGTCAAAAGGTTTAGCGTAGTCAATAAAGCAAAAGTAAATGTTTCTCAAGAATTCTCTTGTGTTTTTCTATGATCCAACAAATGTCAATTTGATCTCTGTTTCCTCTGCCTTTTCTAAATCCAACTTGTACATCTAGAAGTTCTCATTTCATATATTATTGAAGCCTATCTTGAAGGATTTGAGCATTACTTCGCTAGCATGTGAAATTAGTACAGTTGTGCAGTAGTTTCAGCATTCTTTGGCATTGCTTTTCTTTGGAATTGGAATGAAAACTGACTTTTTCCAGTCCTGTGGCCACTGCTAAGTTTTCCAAATTTACTGGCATATTGAGTGCAGCACTTTTACAGCATCATCTTTTAGTATTCTTTCTCTCTGTTTAATCTCTGTTAGCTTGATTAATATGTGTCTTAATGTGTTTCTCCTTGAGTTTATCCTGCAAGGGACTCTTTTTACTTGTCAGACTAGGTTGACTATTTCCTTTCCCATATGGGGGAAGTTTTCAATTATAATTTCTTCAAAAATTTTCTCAATGACTTTGTTTTTTTCTTCTTCCTCTGGGATCCCTATAACTCGAATGTTGGTATGTTTAATATTGTCCCAAAGGCCTCTGAGGCTATCCTCAATTCTTTTCCCTTTATTCTGCTCTTCAGCAGTTATTTCCATCATTCTATATTCCAGCTCACTTATCCATTATTCTGCCTCAGTTATTCTGCTATTGGTTTCTTCTAGAGCATTTTTGGTTTTTGCCCTTGGAGGGAGAGGTTGGTTGAGTGGTTGTATTGATTCTTATTAGGGGTGCCTTGTGTCTGTGTTCTAGAGGGAGGAGATCAAGCAGATAATTACAGAAATAATAGGACACATACACACACCTCCCTGGTGGCTCAGTCAGTAAAGACTCCACCTGCAGTGTGGGACACCTGGGTTCGATCCCCTGGAGAAGGGAATGGCTACCACTCCAGTATTCTTGCCTGGAGAATTCCACAGACAGAGGAGCTTGATGGGCTACAGACAATGGGATCACAGAGTTGGACACAACTGAGTGACTAACACTTTCACTTCAGAGCATTTTTAATTTCAGTAATTGTGTTATTCATCTCTGCTTATTCTTTATTTCTTCTATGTCCTTGGTGATTGTATTAACTGTGTTAATTGTTTCTTTTCTGCTGATGGGTGGGGCTGTGTTCCGTCTGTGTAGTTTGGCCTGAGGCCAATCTATGGTAGGGGCAATGGCAGTAATGACAGCCTCCTTCAACACACTGGGCCTCACAGGACTGTCATAGTCAGCGCTGCTGACCCCACAGCAGGCCACTGTCAACACATACCTTCACCAGAGACTCCCTAAGCACACACAGGCAAGTCTGGCTCAGTCTCTTGTGGGGTCACTGCTCCTTTCTCCTGGATTCTGGTGTACACAAGGTTTTGTTTGTGCCCTCCAAGAGTCTGTTTCCTCAGTTCTGTGGATGTTCTGCAATCAAATCCTGCTAACTTTCAAAGTCAGATTGCTTGGGGGTTCTCAGTCCATTTGCTGTATTCCCAGGTTGTGAAGTCTGTCGTGGGGCCTAGAACTTCCACAGCACTGTGTGAACTTCTTTAGTATAATTGTTCTCCAGTTTGTGAGTCACCCACCGGAGGCTCTATAGTGGAGCTAATGGCAACTTCCTTCAAGAGGACTTGTGCCACACACTAAACCTCCCAGGTCTTCTGTTGTCAGAGCCTGTCTCCACGTGGCAGGCCATGGCAGACTCATGCCTCCTCAGGAGACCCTCAGACACTCAAAGGCAGGTCTGACTCAGTCTCTTGTGGGGGTCACTGCTCCTTTCCCTCAGTCCTGGTGTGCACACGGTTTTGTTTAGTGCCCTCCAAGCACCTCTGGTGGGAATGAGGTTTGGTTTTAAATGTAATTGCAGCCCTCTTACTGTCTTTTTGTGGCTTCTCCTTTGCCCTTGGTCATGGAGTATCTTTTTGTGGTGGGTTCCAAAATTATCCTGTCAATCATTGCTCAGCAGCTAGTTGCAATTTTGGTGTACTCCCAGAAGATGAGTACACATTCCTCTACTCTGCCATCTTGCACTTCGTGTGCTAGCCTATGAAAAATCCTTATATATGATCAATACCCATAGGATGAAAATATTGGATTCTCTATATCCATTCAAATGGAGGACTGTATGTAACCTTTATTGCTTTATTTTACTTGCTTATTTTTATTCTTACTGCTTTAAAGTACAGATAATCTGGTTTCTGCTGGTGAATCTTTGGATATGTGTTGCTTCAATCAGTAACCCTGAAAAGTGAATATGATTCCACAGAGGCCCTGAAAAGATGTGGGCTTCTGTTAGTGTGTGTGTTTGTGCATGGACAAAGATGATTATAGGAGAGAATGAAGAGGAATATTTATTCTCTTAAAATACTTCACCAAGATTCCTGGGAGTTAATCACTTTTTCTGAGAAATTAGCCTTGATCTGTCACTGGTTTACTAACAGGTAATGCTTTCGTCTGGTAACCATCTGGAAGCAATTGCCTTCAGCTGTTTACCTGTGAGTCACGTATTTATTGAATTGGCTTAAAAGTTTGTCAATTTATAAATAAAAATAAAAGACATTTTTAATTTTCACCAAGAACTTGATTGAACAATGTATTCACCATTTTGTTCCACAATCTTCTGCCACTTTTTCAGGTAACTTCATAATTCCGCTTTTCCAAAACTTTTTATCTTTTTAAGCAAAGCACTATTTCTCATGCCTTTTACAGTCTTCCAGGGAATGCAAAATTTTTCCATTAAGAGAATTTTATAAAGACCAAAATAAATGGACATCCAAAGGTACAGTGTCTGGTGAAAATGGCAGATGATTCAGAACTTCCAAGCCAAGCTGTATGAGTTTTTACCTATCATCAAAAAATGTGATCACATTATCCTGAAGGAAAATCATGTGTTTTCTGTTGTCTAATTCCAAATACTTTTTGTCAAGTGCTGCTTTAAGTTCGTCTAATTGTGAGTGGCACTTTTTAAAATTAATTGCTTAACTTTCCAGAGGAGCTCATAATAGAAGGCTACTTAGCAGCAGCAGCAGCAACTCCACCATATACACAACCTTACTTTCTCTAGATGAAGACCAGCCTTTGGTGTAAGCTGGTGGTGGTTCATTTTGCTTGCCCCATGATCTCTTCTATTCCACATTTTTAAACAGTATCCAATTTTCACCACATGTCAATTTGTTTTAAAAACAGATCATTTTTGCTATATTTAAATAGAGACTACCACATGGAAATGCAGTCAAGAAGGTTATGTGGAATGCAAACATCAATGTGATAAACATAACCAACCTGGTGCAAATGATTTTCAGTGCTTGCTTTGAATATTTTGAGTATGTCAGCTATCTCCAGCATTGTATAACATTGATTGTTCTCAATTAATTTCTTGATTTGACCGCTATCAACTTCAACTGGTCTACCCAACTGTGGAGCATCACCCAGCAAGAAATCTCCAGCATGAAACTTTGTAAACCACTTTGACACATGCAATCAGCCACAGCACCTTCTCCACACACTGCACAAATCTTTGTGCTTCAGTTGTGTTTTTACTTTTCTTGAAATAATAAAGCATAATATGTGGGAAAAGTTGCTTTTTTCCATCTTCAATATTAAAATGATACACAAGAACTCACCAATTTTTACTTTTTAAATGCATGCTGATACAACAGCTGTCATAATACAATCTAACAAAATTGTTTCAATGAAGTTAAAGATAACTAAGCACTACTAGAGACATGTTACAGGAAAAAAAAATAATAACAGACCTTTTGGCCTTGCTAACCAATACAAGAGTAGATACACCATCAGAATATGAATTTTTACTTAAAGTGATGCATATACATGGACATGATGAGGCACAGACACTCCAAAGATTTGAGAGGTTCCTGTGCTCAGTTGCTTAATCATGGCCAATTCTTTGCAACCCCGTGGACTGTAGCCTTCCAGGCTTCTCTGTCCATGGCATTTCCTAGGCAAGAATAATGGAGTCGGTTGCCATTTCTTTCTCCAGGGAATCTTCTCGACCCAGGAATTGAACTCGTTTCTCTCGCATCTTCTGCATTGGCAGGTGGATTCTTTAACACTGGGCCACCAGAGAAGCCCTTGAGAGATTTCTAAGAACAACCAATTCATTCATTCAGTTCAGTTCAGTTGCTCAGTTGTGTCCGACTCTTTGTGACTCCAGAAACTGCAGCACACCAGGCCTCCCTGTCCATCACCAACCCCCGGAGTTCACCCAAACCCATGTCCATCGAGTCGGTGATGCCATCCAACCATCTCATCCTCTGTCGTCCCCTTCTCCACTTTCCCTCAATCTTTCCCAGCATCAGGGTCTTTCAAATGAGTCAACTCTTCACATGAGGTGGCCAAAGTATTGGAGTTTCAGCTTCAACATCAGATCTTCCAGTGAACACCAAGGACTGATCTCCTTTAGGATGGATTGGTTGGATCTCCTTGCAGTCCAAGGGACTCTCAAGAGTCTTCTCCAACACCACAGTTCAAAAGCATCAATTCTACGGTGCTCAGCTTTCTTCACAGTCCAACTCTCACATCCATAAATGACCACTGGAAAAACCATAGCCTTGACTAGACAGACCTTTGTTGGCAAAGTAATATCTCTGCTTTTCAATATGCTATCTAGGTTGGTCATAACTTGCCTTCCAAGCAGTAAGAGTCTTTTAATTTCATGGATGCAATCACCATCTGCAGTGATTTTGGAGCCCAAAAAATAAAGTCTGACACTGTTTCCCCATCTATTTCCCATGAAGTGATGGGACTGAATGCCATGATCTTTGTTTTCTGAATGTTGAGCTTTAAGCCAACTTTTTCACTCTCCTCTTTCACTTTCATCAACTGGCTCTTTTTAGTTCTTCTTCACTTTCTGCCATAAGGGTGGTGTCATCTGCATATCTGAGGTTATTGATATTTCTTCTGGCAATCTTGATTCCGGCTTGTGCCCAGCTTGATTCCAGCCCAGCGTTTCTCATGTTGTACTCTGCATATAAGTTAAATAAGCAGGGTGACAATATGCAACCTCAACGTACTCCTTTTCCTATTTGGAACCAGTCTGTTGTTCCATGTCCAGTTCTAACTGTTGCTTCCTGACATGCATATAGGTTTCTCAAGAGGCAGGACAGGTGGTCTGGTATTCCCATCTCTTTCAGAATTTTCCACAGTTTATTATGATCCACACAGTCAAAGGCTTTGGCATAGTCATTAAAGCAGAAATAGATGTTTTTCTGGAACTCTCTTTCTTTTTTGATGATCCAGCAGATGTTGGCAATTTGACCTCTGGTTCCTTTGCCTTTTCTAAAACCAGCTTGAACATCTGGAAGTTCACGGTTCACATATTGCTGAAGCCTGGCTTGGAGAATTTTGAGCATACTTTACTAGCATGTGAGATGAGTGCAATTGT
This sequence comes from Bison bison bison, assembly GCF_000754665.1. NCBI lineage: Eukaryota > Metazoa > Chordata > Mammalia > Artiodactyla > Bovidae > Bison > Bison bison. Next base: position 1,377,449 of record NW_011494809.1, on the reverse strand, counting down.
GTGGTAGTTTGAGCATTCTTTAAATCAATACAAAATGTTAGTATCTCTTCTCTACTTATACCATATTAGGCAGACAACAGATGCATGCTTTCCTGCCTCTTTGGGAGAAAACCATTAAACTGGAATTTCAGGTAAACGAATGGAAGAAAGAAAGAAAGAGGTAACAGGGAAGGGAGAGAGGACAGAAGGAGAAAGAGAGAAATGGAAGGAGGGAAGGAGAAAAGGCAGGAAGGAGAATGGGAGGATGAAAAGGAAATTAAAGGTGGCACCTGACTGTATAGAAAGAACCATATACAATATAGGAATTCAGAGAAATAAGAGTTTGTATGAAGTGAATGAACAAATAAAGATTCCTAAAGAAGTGAGACTTGAGTTGCCCTAAAGGAAGAACGCATGGTAAAGGAAAGAATGTTTCCTGCCAAACAGGGACTTCTCTCGGAGTTCATTCTCTTCTGACTCGGCCAGATAATGAGAAGAGCAGATGCAGGCCTCTTTTATTTAAAGCATCCTAACTATTTAACTCCTGTCAGTGAACAGATAAATTATTTAGCCACTTATCCTCAATCTTCCAGTGGCTTTTGATACTGCAGAAAGGACATTTTTACTGCAGGCAAATTAATCTATTCCTTTAAAAAAATAGATTTCTATTGATATATTTAAAGTGTCTGTCAATCCCTGTGCAAACTGCCAAATCATGTGTTAAATTTAAAAATAGAGCTGAACACTTAAAACTCATCAGACTGTAATTATTGAGCTCAGACTGAAAAAGAAAGAAATGTTAATGAATACAAAGCACAGGGCCTAACTAAGTTAACTAGATCCCTCCAATTTTGTGGAATCAGACAGACTGCAGACACTTTTTGGAATTGAAACCATTCATCCACTGATTTCCACTAAAAATACAATAATTGGAACACTATACAGTCAATAAGAAAACTGTATCTTCTTAACAATTCTAAGGTAGAAAGAAATTACAAATAAGAAATTAAGTGAAAAATCTTTCCTTTCAATAGTGGTAGGGAACTGGAATATGTATTTTAAAGAAACAGATGTTTTAATATTTCCAAGATCTTTTGAAATAAAATTTAGTAAATTCGACTTCTGAACTATCTACTGTAAAAGTTTAACTTGAAACTTTTGACCATAAATTGGTCAATATTATAGTTCTTCTCTCTATCCCAATTCATTATAAAGTCACTCTTACCTCCCTACCTGGTTAATAAGTTACTAATATCCCTGGGCATAATTATCTATCACATAAACTTACATAGTTATTTAATACTAGATGCATATTTTTTAGTAAATCAGGTTGTCATTAGACACAATATCCATCTGAATGGGATCTAAAGCCTGGTAGTGTAAGAAAGGTGAATACCTATGAGACATATTACAAATCAAAACAAGATTCAGTAACCAAATCCTAAAAGATGATGCTGTGAAAGTACTGCACTCAAAATGCCAGCAATTTTGGAAAACTCAGCAGTGGCCACTGAGGACTGGAAAAGGTCAGTTTTCATTCCAATCCCAAATAAAGGCAATGCCAAAAAATGTTCAAACTACCACAAAATTGCACTCATCTCACACACTAATAAAGTAATGTTCAAAATTCTGCAAGGAAGGAGGCTTCAACAGTACATGAACCCAAAACTTCAGGTGTTCAAGCTGGATTTAGAAAAGGCAGAGGAACCAGAGATCAAATTGCCTATATCCATTGGATCATAGAGAAAGCAAGAGAGTTCCAGAAAAACATATACTCACTTCTGCTTTACTGACTATACCAAAGACTTTCACTTTGTGCATCACAACAAACTGGAAGATTCTTAAAGAGATGGGCATACCAGACCACCTTTCCAGCCTCCTGAGATGTATGTATGAAGGTCAAGAAGCAACAGTCAAAACTGAATATGGAAATACGGACTGGTTACAAATGGGGAAAGCACTATGTCAAGGCTGAGTATTGTCACCCTGCTTATTTAACTTATACGCAGAGTACATCATGCGAAATCCCAGGCTGGATTAAACACAAGCTGGAATCAAGACTGTCAGGAGAAATATCAATAACCTCAGATATGCAGATGACACCACTCTTATGGCATAAAGTGAAGAGGAACTAAAGAGCCTCTTGATGAAAATGAAAAAGGAGAGTGAAAAACCTGGCTTAAATCTCAACATTTAAAAAACTAAGATCATGGCATCCAGTCCCATTACTTCATTACTTCATGGCAAAGAGATGGGGAAAAAATTGAAATAGTGACACTGTGGATAGTGACTGCAGCCATGAAATTAAAACATGCTTGCTCTTTGGGAGAAAAGCTATGACAAATCTAGACACTATATTAAAAAGCAGAGACATTACTTTGCCAACAAAGGTCCATCTAGTCAAAGATATGTTTTTTCCAGTAGTCATGTATGGATGTGAGAGTTGGACCATAAAGAAAGTTGCACACTGAAGAATTGATGCTTTTATTTTATTTTTTTTATTTTATTTTTTTTTTAAACTTTACATAATTGTATTAGTGATGCTTTTAAACTGCGGTGTTGGAAAAGACTCTTGAGAGTCCGTTGAACTGCAAGGAGACCCAACCAGTGAATCCTAAAGGAAATCAGTCCTGAATATTTTTTGGAAGGACTGATGCTGAAGCTGAAACTCCAGTTGGCCACCTGATGCAAAGAACTGACTCATTGGAAAAGATCTGATGCTGGGAAAGATTGACGGCAGGAGGAGAAGGGGGACGATAAAGGATGAGATGATTGTATGGTATCACCAACTCGACAGAATGAGTTTGAGCTAGCTTGGGAGTTAGTGATGGACAGGGAAGCCTGGTGTGCTGCAGTCCATGGGGTTGCAAAGAGTTGGGCAGAACTGAGTAACTGAATTGAACTGAAGTTATATTATAAATTTTAAAAAGTAAGTGACAATACAAGTAGCTTTTTAAAATCATCTTGTGTAAGACTTTGAACACAATGTGTACTCATTAAACATGTGTTGAATGATAAACTATATCAACAAAGATAATAGTATATGATGATTTCATCACTAAGTCACGTCTGACACTTGTCACCCCATGGATAGTAGCCTGCCAGGCTCCTCTGTCCATGGGACTCTCCAGGCAAAAATACTGTAGTGGGTTGCCATTTCATTCTCCAGGGGGATCTTCCCAACTCAGGAATTGAACCCGGGTCTCCTGCATTGCAGGCAGATTCTTTAGCAAGTGAGTTATGAGGCAAGTCTGATAGTATAGAGGATATAAATTTATAAGTAAGCTAAAATAGCCAATGGAGGATTCATTAAGGAAAATTGCTTAGACTTAGGACAAACACCTTTATAATGTGTTGAATTTAGAAAGACAAAAAGGAATGGAATAAGCATCATAGACGGAAGAAGATAAACAAAATCTTAGACTTACACTGTTCAGTATCATAGCCACTAGTCGCACATGGCTAATTCACTAGCCACATTTCAAATGCTCAGTAGCCATATGTGGCTACTGGTGACCATAATGAACTGAGCCCATGTAGAACACATCCAGCATCATAGACATCTCCACTAAATAGCATTGTCTTAGACTCTTGGAAAGGCATTGTGTGCATGTATGTACATGAGTTTTTGCTCATCTGGTGAGTGTGTGTGTGTGTGTGTGTGTGTGTATGTTTAGAGGGTGGAAAGTTTGGCCAATTGACTTTCTATAAATCCATTTTCTTACCTCTAAAATGAGGAAGGACACAATATAAACTACATTTCTCCAATTCTAAAATTATGTGTCTACATAGTATAGTCAGTAATGCAACTAGTTTGTATATAGGAAAGTGAAAGAGAAATTTTAGAAAGAGATAATAGAGAAGACTTAAAAGAGTTTGTTCCCATTTTGTGGGTGATAGTGAGCCACTTCAATTCAGTTCAGTTCAGTTCAGCCACTAAATCGTGTCCGACTCTTTGAGACCCCATGGACTGCAGCACATCAGGCTTCCACGTTCATCACCAACTCCTGGAGTTTACTCAAACTCATGTCTATTGAGTCGGTGATGCCATCCAACCATCTTATCCTCTGTCATCCCCTTCTCCTCCTGCCTGCCATCTTTCCCAGTATCAGGTCTTTTCCAATGAATTGGATCTTCTCATCAGGTGGCCAAAGTTTTGGAGCTTCAGCTTCAGCATCAGTTCTTCCAATGAATATTCAGGACTGATTTCCTTTAAGATTGACTGGTTGGGTCTCCTGGCAGTCCAAGGGACTCTCAAGAGTCTTCTCCAACACCACAGTTCAAAAGCATCAATTCTTCAGTGCTCAGCTTTCTTTATAGTCCAATTCTCACATCCACACATGACTACTGGAAAAATCATGGCTTTGACTAGATGGACCTTTGTTGGCAAAGTAATGTCTCTGCTTTTTAATATGCTGTCTAGTTTGGACATAACTTTTCTTCCAAGGAGCAAACATCTTTTAATTTCATGACTGCAGTCAACATCTGCAGTGATTTTGGAGCCCAAGAAAATAAAGTCTGTCACTGTGAGCCACTAGCAACCTTTGAAGAAGAAACTGTTGTAGTCAGTGTTACTGTCATCTGTACTTTGAAATTTCCCTCTCATTTATGTCACACTTTTCTCCCATTTCTCAGCTATTATTGGTAAATCCCATCTCCTTCCTTTTTTGTAATTTCCATATGTAACAGTGGAATCTTCTTGGAAGCTGATAGGCTTAGGAGTACAAATTATTTTATTATGAAACTAACTCTCTGGAATTTTTTTTTTTTTTAAGTGAGGAGAGAAGAAAATTAGGCAGGGGAAGTCTTAGCTTCTGTGGAGAACAGAAACCACTGACAGAAGAAAGTAAAGAATGTAGGATTGGGCAGGGAGAGACTCAGATGATGACATAGATCTAACAAATCCTCAACTATACTGATGGGAAGCTGAGAACCAAGATGGCCCAGTAGAGGAGTCCTTCACGGGGAAAAATAGCGAGGCACTAGGACCCTTGCTGGAAGCCCCCAGTAGTGGATATAATCAGTTGCAATAGTTGCACTGAGAAAAATAGCAATATGATTTGGGTATAAATGAAAAAGGTTTCTTTTATACTGTATATTCTTTCATATTTTTTGAATTTTGTATCATATACATGTATTAGCCTGTCAATAACTTCAAGGAATTGCTTTCTGATATACCACCATTTATGTAACAAATCCAATATTTTGGGCATCAGGTTTTAATATATTGTACTTAAAACAATTTTGCAGAAATATTCTTGCATTTATATCATTTAGCACAAGTGCTAGTATATCTGTGGAATAAACACCAAGAAATTCCATTCTGGCTTAAATGGAATGTGACTTTTCACTAAATGATATTTCACAAATATCTTCCATAAAGGCCCTATGCCATTCATAATGGAATCAGGGTGCTTTATCTTCATAATAATTAATATTCTGGACTATTTATATTTTTTAGTTTTTTAATCTATTAGATGGAAAATTGTAACGGTTATAGCTTTATTTTTACTTTCCTTATTTTAATGAGGTTGAGCATATTTGTTAAAAAGCTATTTCTTTCTTTATAAAATATGTATTGGTCTGTTTTCCCACTTTTTATATTTATTACTATATTTTTTCTTATTAATCTATAGATGCTCTTTATATATTAAGTAATATGCCTTTTCATCTATCATATAAATTGAATTTTCTTTTTTTTTTTTTTTTTGACTATTAATCCTCTGATTTATATATTTCCAGAAAGTCTTCTTTACATATGGACTATGTAAGTGAAATGGGATATTAATGAACATAGTTTTTGCAATTTGGTTAATTAGCTTATCTTTTTCCTTACAAATATCTTATGTTTTTATATAGAATTCCATTTTGTTCTATTATGTTGACTATATAGATATGTTCCTGATAAAACCTTTGGGAGTGATAGATATGCTCATTATCTTGATTATTTATATATACACATATGTCAATCATATCGAATTATATACTTTAAATATGTGTTTATTGTATATCATTATATCTCAATAAAATTGTTTTAAAAATTGGTCTTATACATTTTTTCTTCCACTGCATATTCTAACTTGGTGTTATACATATTCTTGATCAAACATATAAGAATTGTTAGTTCCTGTATATTATTTGGTATTCAGCCATCTTATTAAGTTCTCTTGCCTGTTAAAAATAAATTTTCAGTTCTTTAGTATTCCAGGTAAAACTTAGCTTTCTGCAATTTTTCTGTCCCCTTCTAATTATTAATCTCTCTCTTATCTTCACATTCATAATGCACCAATACTTAACCCTAAGAGTTGGATTGAGAAACAGACAAAGGATGGTTGCCCATTCAGGCGTAGAGTGGGTTCGGTTCTCTAGGTGAGGCTGTGACAGTTAACTGAAGACAGGTCTCATTGATTGTAACCTCATGTGAGTGGGAGAATGTCAATGATCTTGGTCAGGCTCAGAACAAATGTACCTTAAGTAAAAGCAATGAGAAGAGACCAAAAGACACTAGGAAAAAAAGGGGTGTTAAAATGTTAGTCCAAGGCAGAATGGAAGAATCCCAAACTCTAAGCTCAGTTGAGTCAGCTAGGTAATACTAAACATAGGAAGAGAGCTATGGAGAATTAAAAAGCGCCACCCAATTCATAGTTTTAAAGCATTCACCTGTGAAAAGAAGACACCTCTAATAGTTCACAGCTGAGGTCAGAACTAGACATAAACGAGCAATAAATCTGGTCAGAATTTATTACTACACACTCATTTGATTAGCAGACATTTATTAAGCAAGAAGTATGTCAAACACTGGTAATATAATGTTAAATAAGACCCAACCCCTAATTAGAAATAGTTTGTAATCTACTTAGAGGACAAAACATCTGTTTGAGAAAGTAAAGTGAGACTCCCAAATGAGATTTTATGTAACAGGGGCATGGTCAAACAGAGCATAGAATCAAAGAGCAGATGTGAGACCCACTTCACCAGTGCTGGGCTGTGATGACATGGTCCTGAAACAAAGCATAAGAGTTTCCTATCCAGCTTGTTTTGCTACAGAAAAATGCTGAGCAACGAACATTTTGATCCACTAAATATCTAAGCCCAACTGGAAATGTAATGGGAATATAAAACTGTCTTTTTCACAGTTTCACTTATAGCCAGCTCCATGTCCCCTTACAAATGTGAATATCAAGAATGTGAGGTATTTTTCCTTTGACACTCTCCAGAATCCAACCGTGGCAAGAATTTGTTGGTATGTTATATATTTATATTTCTGAATAAGATGCAGAATCAAAATTCAGCATGGTTTGAGGGCAGTAGGAATAAGTGGGATCTGGCTTTCTCTTATTCTTTCCATCCCTCTCTGTCTTGGGTCTCCCGTGATATGAGGAATGCTTCTGGAACCATCCCACTGAGAACAGAGACCCAGAAAAACAGTGAGATGTCACTGCCTTTCTGCTCAGTATCTGGGGTTGTGAGAAGGAGTGTGTAAACTCAACATTGTTCAAAATAGAGGAGCATCTGATAAGGGCCACTAAACCACTATGAGGTACCATTTCACACCAGTCAGAATGGCTGTGATCCAAAAAGCTACAAATAATAAATGCTGGAGAGGGTGTGGAGAAAAGGGAACCCTTTTACACTGTTGGTGGGAATGCAAACTAGTACAGCCACTATGGAGAACAGTGTGGAGATTCCTTAAAAAACTGGAAATAGAACTGCCTTATGATCCAGCAATCCCACTGCTGGGCATACACACTGAGGAAACCAGAAGGGAAAGAGACACGTGTACCCCAATGTTCATCGCAGCACTGTTTATAATAGCCAGGACATGGAAGCAACCTAGATGTCCATCAGCAGATGAATGGATAAGAAAGCTATGGTACATATACACAATGGAGTATCTCAGCCATTAAAAAGAATACATTTGAATCAGTTCTAATGAGGTGGATGAAACTGGAGCCTATTATACAGAGTGAAGTAAGCCAGAAGGAAAAACACCAATACAGTATACTAACACATATATATGGAATTTAGAAAGATGGTAACAATAACCCGGTGTACGAGACAGCAAAAGAGACACTGATGTATAGAACAGTCTTATGGACTCTGTGGGAGAGGGAGAGGGTGGGAAGATTTGGGAGAATGGCATTGAAACATGTAAAATATCATGTAAGAAACGAGTTGCCAGTCCAGGTTCGATGCACGATACCGGATGCTTGGGGCTAGTGCACTGGGACGACCCAGAGGGATGGTATGGGGAGGGAGGAGGGAGGAGGGTTCAGGATGTGGAACACATGTATACCTGTGGTGGATTCATTTTGATATTTGGCAAAACTAATACAATTATGTAAAGTTTAAAAAAGAAAAAAAAAAGACACCCAAGAACTGGAAAATTCCTGAAGACTGTGAGTCTGTTCTCCAAAAAGTCACATCCTATAGAGAAACAACCAGCCTGGATACTGCTGTGGGCCAGATCAGACATGAACCCACCCCTTTCCCCACACCTCGCCCTTTGAAATTCAGTAAAAGACTCAAACTCCAGCCCTTCAGTGTCGACACCAACTCCATGTGTGGGGCCCATTTCCTCCCTTGGAAAGTGAATAGAAACTTTCTTTTCTTCTTCTGTGAATACTTTCACAACCTATGTCATCTCACCTAACAAAGCGAATCTGTCTAGAGACTTATTTTGTCTTTGGAATAGCCCAAATGGACACGCAATCAGTGGTCTCTTCAGTAATCTCAGAAGAAATTGAGAAAATATAACTCTTGTTCCCTCCTCTGTCTCATGTCCTCATGGATTTAGAGCAAACTTTCTACTCTTGCCCTCCACTATGGTAAAGTATTGGCAACTCGTCTGCCCTCTGCCAGCTCGTCACTTTGATTTGGGGCGAGGGAGCAGGCATTATAAGGACAGGTAAAAACAGAGCATGGCCTATTAGCATTTCCAGTCTACCACATCAGGGATCTCAGCGTTTTCAATATATATTTAAAATAACGGAGTGAGACAAGCTGCTGCCCTCCCTCAAAATTGCCAACGTATGCTCCAAGATCTCCTGCATTTTGCATTGTGTCAGTCCGTGTCAGAGGTTTCAGGAAAGGTAATATAGAAGATGAATGAAAGTCTATCATTGCAGTGCCAAGATGAAAAACTGACAGCTCATAATGAAAAGAAAAATAGTTTCCATTTTGGGCCTCTGTAAGTAAGAAAGTGACAGAGTCTTGGGAACTGTGAGCCTGAAAAATGGTCCTTTTGACAGACATGCCTATAAGTGAGAGGGCTCCGGATATAATACCACCTATAATAGAGGGAATAATGATTATTTTAGGCATTGCATGATTTTGAATAAATCCTTGACTACTCCCCAGAAAATGGAGTTGAAAGGAATCTGGGAAGAGTGGTGGGTTAATTTAAGCAATAAATGACCACATTTTTTCAGTCTTTTAAGTCTTAGTTGGTTAAATTTATTTCTGTCAGAAATAACCAAAAGCCAATGGTATTAATAAAAAGAATTTTGCCTCAGTGATGAGAGGGAAAAATGTCACTCTAGAATCTTCCCTCAGGATTTTGTTTCCTTGTGACCAAATCCTTTGGAATTAAATTCTAGATTGGCTATAGTAATTGAGTGTTTGTAAACTAATTGAAATCTAAATTCAAGTTGAGTCAGCAAAGTAAAATACTGATTTTTTTTTAAATTAATAAAAATTTCAAGATGCCTGGAATTACCCAACAAGCTACTTTCATTTTTCAATAGCTAGTACTCCTTAGATGCGGCCTCACGTGTTAGCCCATTTGTAGTGTTTAAAATCACTTACCCTGTATAATTTCTTCATCCACTTGACACAAACATGACCAGAAACACACTATCAACTCATTTAACAAATGCTAGCTTGGTAGTGCTTTCCTTGAGTATTTGCTCTGCTGAAACACACGTTAGTGTATTGATTTTCTTAAACTCAGCTATACAAAATCCATCTAGGAATTGAGGCTCCTAGAGTTTCCACTCTGGGTTTCGACCGTAAGCTAAAAGAAAAAAATTGATGACTAAAAGCAGTGATTGCTGCCCATTGAGAGCTGAATTATGGAGCTAAAGAGAGAATACAGAATTATTTATCACAGTCAGAGCTGGAAGGGGCATAGAGGTGTGGACTCTGCTCAGTACTCCTAGTGGCAGGGAGCTGGGTGTTCCCCACACACCAGTTCCATTTTAGAGCAGATCTAATAATCAAATGAACTTGCTGATTCTATATCAACATCAATCTTCCTTTGATAGGCATTCTTTGGTCCTGTCTGACCTCTGAAAGTACAAGGAAAGGATCTATCCTTCCTTCAAATGATAGGCCAGCACCTGTCTATAACTAGCTACTTGGTTTCCATTGTACGACCCTCTTCCCAATCTTTTGCCCAAAGGAAAAACATCACCAAGAACAGCCATGAGGTAACAGGACTCAGGAATGGAATGCAGAGCCCATCTGCCTCCTGGATGGTCTCCCAATACTCTGTTCCCTGTGGCCCTTATCTTCCTACAGTGACCACGTGCTTATTCTCTTACAGTTTTTGTGATCGAGCCAATCATTTTACCTTTTGAGCTTCTTCTGTAGAATGGAAGCAGATAGTTTCTATTTGGCCCAGTTTTTATGAAATGCAGTCAATATATAAAAAGTTCCTAGAATATAGTATTCAATAAGAAATAGTCCTTGTTTACCCAAAGCTTAAGGTTGAATTTGTTACTGTTGTTTCTTGAATAAATGTCACATAATAGTTAACTCTGGAAATATGAGAGCCAAGGAAAACTAAGAGTGTACAAGCTGGATTCTTTGCTTTCTTTAATTTTTAAACACATCGTGCCTAAGTTATAGTAGTGCTGGGTGCTGTAACACAGTGCCTGGGGCAATCACTGCCACCTACTGTTCCAAAGAATAATCCTGAGCAAAAACCAAAATAGCAAAGATAATGAACAGCACTGGAGAAAGTACATTTTGGTACATTCAGTTTTGGAAAAATAAAGCCTAAAATTCTGGGTGAGTACAAAGAAGCTGATCCTGATGCTGAGACGTATTAGTCAGAGACAATCTGTCCAATAAAGTGAAGCAGCTTCTGCTCTCAAAATGAAAACCTGGAATGGACAAAAGCAAGGAAAGATTGCATTGTGCGGGGAACAATGCAACTCTGAAAAGATGGTGAAGAGATGCCCTGAGAGATCTTCCATACTCATTCAGCAAGAACAAACCGTACAAAGAGAACTAGCATTTCACGGGATGCTGGGAATAAGGAGAATTTCCTGAATGGAGTTTACTGCTAATCAGTGGGTGCACTGTGTGCATTCTTGAGGTCAATATGCAAACAATTCCTGGACAGAACAGGGGACAAGAATATTTCTCCAGTGCCCCATTTTTTACCTCACATTCTCCTGTCTGCTTCCTGTTGGTTTGCTGATCTTCAGTCCTGTAGATATAGCTCCTGTCTTCCCCGTGACCCACTTCGCTCTCATCGTTTAGAAATGAGACCCACCTCACCACCATAACCAAATGACACACTCACATACAATTAGTCTTTGTTTGTTTTCCTAAATGAGAGATATGGAAAAAAAGAAAAAAATACCATAAAAAAACAGTTGTATTAAGAAAAAGATGATGTCAGACTGGGGAGAGGGATGTGACTTCAATTGAAGCTTAAAGTAAGGCTCTGACTTAGATAAGCAAAGAGAAGGAAGCAATTCCTTACATTCCTACTAGAGCAATCTGCCTACAGAAGCAAAGATCCTTTATTGATTCAGTCAAGATAGACTCCATATTTAGCAGCCTTTCAGTGTAGTGGATCATATCTGGTAGAGGCTTTCAAGGTTCATATAGAATATCCAGAATCACTCTTGGGGCTTCCATGTTTCCAACCTTAATCAAACATATGGATTTGAAAGTGTCCTGAATTTGACTCTTAGCATATGGGCTTAAATGGCAAAATGGAAAATCATGGACTTCATCAATGAAAATCTGTATCACCAAGGTATAACAGGTGTGCCAATTATTAACTAATTTCTTCTTGACTTCAAGCACAACTTTTTGCTCTATTTTATGATACTGGAAGCCTTTGACTGTGTAGATCACAACAAACTGGAAAATTCTTAAAGAGATGGGAATACCAGATCACCTTACCTTCCTTCTGAGAAATCTGTATGCAGGTCAAGAAGCAACAGTTAGAACCAGACATAGAACAAGGAACTGGTTCCAAATTGGGAAAGGGGTACATCAAGGCTATATGTTGTCACCCTGTTTATTTAACTTATATTCAGAGCATATCATGTGAAATACCAGGCTGGATGAAGCACAAAGTGTAATCAAGATTGCCAGGAGAAATATCAACAACCTCAGACATGCAGATGACACCATCCACATGGCAGAAAGCAAAGAGGAACTAAAGAGCCTCTTGATGAAAGTAAAAGAGGAGAGTGAAAAAGCTGGCTTAAAACTCAGCATTCAGAAATCAAAGATCATGGCCTCTGGTTCCACCACTTCATAGCAAATTGATGGGGAAACATTGGAAACAGTGAAAGACTTTATTTTCTTGGGCTCCAAAATCAGTGAAGATGGTGACTATAGCCATGAAATTTAAAGACATTTGCTCCTTGGAAGAAAAGCTATCACAAACCTAGACAGCATATTAAAAAGCAAAGACATAAAAAACTAAAAATAAATTTTCTTTTAGTTCAATAAAAAAAAAAAAAGCAGAGACATTACTTCACTGACAAGGTCTGTCTAATCAGAGCTATGGTTTTTCCAGTTGTCATTTATGGATGTGAGAGTTGGACCATAAAGAAAGCTGAACGTCAAAGAATTGATGCTTTTGAACTGTGGTATTGGAGAAGACTCTTGAGAGTTCCTTGGACTGCAAGGAGATCAAACCAGTCAATCCTGAAGGAAATCAGTCCTGAATATTCTTTGGAAGGACGGATACTGTACTTTGGCCACCTGATGCGAAGAACTGACTCATTAGAAAAAACCCTGATGCTGGGAAAGATTGAAGACTGAAGGAAAAGAGGACTACAGAGGATAAGATGGTTGGATGGCATCGTTGACTCGATGGACATGAGTTTAAGCAAACTCTGGGAAATGGTGAAGGACAGAGAAGCCTGCTGTGCTGCAGTCCATGGGGTCACAAAGAGTCAGCCATGGCTTAGCGACTTAACTGAACTGAATAAATACTACATGGGCATAACAACCCACTCCAGTATTCTTGCCTGGAGAATCCCATGGAGACAAAGGAGCCTAGCAGGCTACAGTCCGTAGGGTCACACAGAGTCAGACATGACTGAAGTGATTTAACACACACGCACAATGATTCTAGAGCTGGATCTTAGATTCAAGGGCCCTCCTTTGTGCTTCTGAATTTCTTCTTGCTTACTTTTTTTTCAATCTTTGGCTGTAGCTATTTTCTGTACTGCTACTTTTGTTACCTCCAAGCTCTTGTTTATCTCTTTTAGTAGTTAACTTAGTATCAACTATTCACACACACCTTAATAATATGTATTGTGCATTTGAAAGTTTCTGGGAGTAGATCCTAAAAGATCTCATCACAAGGAAAAAACAATCAACTATGTGAGTTGATGGATTTTAACTAAACATACTGAGATACTGGTTTAGCAATATATATGTGCATCACAGCATCATTCTGTACACCTTAAATTTATACAATGTAATATGTCAATTATAGCTCAGTAAAACTGGATAAAAATACCCAGTTCAAAATAATTGAAATGGTTTCTGTCTCCTAACTGGGCCCCTGAGACTAAGAAGCAAGACTTGTTTTTCCTTAGGGGAGAGCAAATTTCCTTTAATCTGCAAGACAGTGATAGACACAGAGGCAGAAGCAGAGATGGAGATGGAGCTTGAGATACCTTTAGTCATTAGTCTAGTCTTCTGAACCCTTTAGGCAGCTTTTATCAACTTCCATTATAGATAATGTGTTAATGATTCTTGCTGTGCTATCAACTAACCTGTTTGCTCTCAGATCCATTCTCTGCCTTACGCTTCTTTGCTTTGTATTATGGAGTTTGATTCACAGTTTTTGCCAAATGGTTTGTGGTTAAGTTCAGTCAGTGGTGGGAAACTGGAGAGTAGGAAATTGGGAGAAGCATCCTTTCTCTCTTATTATGTCAAGCATCTTGAGCAGTGCTGCCTATTCCTTTATGATTGAATCTCTCAAAGTTTCAATTCTTTCCAGGCAGTTTTGGCCCCCGGACTCTATTAACACATTATTTCCTTTGATCTCTCCAATCCTGGAGTAATGGGATCTTCCTACAGTTGCTCATAGGGCTTTCCAGATGGCACTTGTTCAGTTGTGTCCAACTCTTTGAGACCCCATAGGCTGCAGCACACAAGGCTTCCCTATCTCCTTCACTAGTCCTGGAGTTTGATGTTCCTTCACCATCTCCTTGAGTTTGCTCAAATTCATGTCCCTAGAGTCAATGATGCCATCCAACCATCTCATCCCCTGTTGACCTCTTCTCTTCCTGCCTTCAATCTTTGTTAGCATCAGGGTCTTTTCCAATGAGACGGCTCTTCACATCAGGTGGCCAAAATATTGGAGCTTCAGCTGCAGTATCAGTCCCTCCAATGAATATTCAGGGTTGATTTTCTTTAAGATTGACTGGTTTGATTTCCTCTCATTCCAAGGAACTCTCAAGAGTCTTCTCCAGCACCACAGTTTAAGAGAGTCATTTCTCCAGCACTCAGCCTTCTTTATGGTCCAACTCTCACATCCTTGCATGACTACTGGAAAAACCATAGCTTTGATTAAACAGAACTTTGTCAGCAAAGTGATGTCTCTGCTTTTTAATACATTGTCTAGGTTTGTCATAGCTTTTCTTCCGAGGAACAAATGTCTTTTAATTTTGTGACTGCAGTCACCATCCACAGTGATTTTGGAGCCCAAGAAAATAAATTCTGTCACTGTTTCCATTTCCTCCGCCCCCCCACCCCATCTATTTGCCATGAAGTGGTGGAACCAGATGCCGTGATCTTAGATTTTTGAATGTTGAGTTTTAGGCCAGCTTATTCACTCTCCTCGTTCACCTTCATCAAGAGGCTCTTTAGTTCCTCTTCACTTTCTGCCATAAGGGTGGTGTCATCTGCATATCTGAGGTTGTTGATATTTCTCCTGGCAATCTTGATTCCAGCTTGTGATTCATCCAGCTTGGCATTTCCCATGATGCACTCTGCAGAGAAGTTAAATTACCAGAAAGACAATATACAGCCTTGATGTACTTCTTTCCCAATTTTGAATCAGTTCGTTGTTCCATGTCCGGTTCTAACTATTGCTTTTTGACCTGCAGATGGCGCTAGTGGTATAGAACTGCCTGCCAATGCAGGAGACAGAGGGAAGTTCTATCTAGCGATCAGCAAGATCCCCTGGAGAAGGGAATAGCAACCCACTCCAGTATTCTTGCTTGGAGAATCCCATGAAAATATGAACCTTACGGGACACAGTCCAAAGGGTCACAGAGAGTCGGACATGACTGAAGCGACTTAGCACAGCTGCTAATACCTGGCTTTGGAGTTTTTTCAAGATCTTTTTAACTAGCTGCTCAAAATAATTTTCTACAATTGAACAACCTTGTGGTAGCTGTTTTACTGATAAGATTCAGATATACCTAAAATATACCTCTCACAAGTGCGTGCGTGTGTGCTAAGTTGCTTCAGTTGTGTCCAACTCTGTGTGGCCCCATGGACTGTGGCCAGCCAGGCTCCTCTGTCCACGGTATTCTCCAGACAGATTACTGGACTGGACCAACATGCCTTCCTCCAGGGATCTTCCAGACCCAAGGATCAAAACCACACCTATTCTGTCTCTTATATTAGCAGGCAGGTTGTTTACCACTAGCATTACCTGGGAAGCCCTCCTCTCACATAACCTTCCTTAATTCATATAGCTGAATGCTCTCTAATATCATCAAATACATTCTATTTCTTCCTTAATTTTCCTGGACAGTATCATGGCTGCTTCAGAAGGAATGTCACTTAATTCCTCATTGAGTACATGCCTCCTGTGGGTTTTCTGTCACCGTCTTCCTAATTATTTTTAAAAAATCATGAATATGAGAAAGTAATAAGTCCAATCAGCCTTTCTTCCCCATTGGATGTGAAAATAAGAACAGGAGGACCTGAAAAAGAAAGAGGATAACAGAAGAGAGAGGACAATAACAACAGTGTCTATTAATTGGATATTGTTAACACTTTGCTGTTTAG
>NW_011494809.1:1319343-1361137 GCF_000754665.1 Bison bison bison | reverse complement strand
TGACTTCATGAACTATAGTCCACCAGGCTCTTCTTTTCGTCGATTACCCAGGCAAGAATATGGAGTAGGTTGCCATTTCTTCCTCCAGGGGATCTTCACAACCCAGTGATTGAACCTTCATCTCCTACATTTGCAATTGAATTCTTTACCATTGAGACACCTGGGAAGCCCATTATTAACATATATTTTTTCTTTAATTCTCAAAATAGTCCATGAGTTGTATATAATATGTATCCCTATTTTAATAACAGATTAAATAGCTAAGGGTCAGAGAAGTTAAACTACTTGTTCAAAGTCACTCACCGAGCCACTGTGATAGGCCTAGGATTTGAATCAAGTTTGTCCAAACTGGAAAGATATGCCCATCTGAATGCAGACTTTCAAAGAATAGCAAGGAGAGATAAGAAAGCCTTCTTAAGTGAACAATACAAAGAAATAGAGGAAAACAAAAAATGAAAAAGACTAGAGATCTCTTCAAGAAAATTAGAGATACCAGGGAAACATTTCATGAATGGTGGTTACCATAAAGGACAGAAATGATAAGGAACTAACAGAAGCAAAAGATATTAAGAGGAGGTGGCAAGAATACACAGAAGAACTATACAAAAAACAGCTTAATGACGCAGATAATCATGATGGTATGATCACTCATCTAGAGCCAGACATCCTGGAATGCAAAGTCAAGTGCATTAGGAAGCATCACTACAAAAAAAAGTTAGTGGAGGTGATGGAATTCCAGCTGAGCTATTTCAAATCCTTAAAAATGACGCTGTTAAAATGCTGCACTCAATATGCACTCAGCAGTGGCCATAGGACTGGAAACAATTTTCATTTCAATCCCAAAGAAAGGCAGTGCCAACGAACGTTCAAACTGCTGCACAATTGCACTCATTTCACAAGCTAGCAAAGTAATACTCAAAATCTCTAAGCTAGGCTTCAGCAGTATATGAACTGAGAACTCCCAAATGTTCAAACTGGATTTAGAAAAGGCAGAGGAAACAGAAATCATATTGCCAACATCCGTTGGATCATAGAAATAGCAAGAGAATTCCAGAAAAACATCCACTTGTGTTTCATTGACTATGCTAAAATCTTGGATTGTGTGGATCACAACAAACTGTGGAAAATTCTTAAAGAGATGGGAATACACAACAACTCTACCTGACTCCCAAGAAACATGTGTGCAGGTCAAGGAGCAACAGTTAGAACTGTACAGGGAACAATGGACTGGTTCCAAATTGGGAAAGGAGTACGTCAGGCTGTATAATGCCATCCTGCTGATTTAACTTATATGCAGATTGAAAGTGAAAGTGAAAGTTGCTCAGTTGTGTTTGACTCTTTGTGACCCCATGGACTATACAGTCCATGGAATTCTCTAGGCCAGAATACTGGAGTGGGCAGCCGTTCTCTTCTCCAGGGGATCTTCCCGACCCAGGGATTGAACTCATGTCTCCCACACTACAGGAAAATTCTTTACCAGCTGACTCACTAATGAAGCCCCATATGCAGAGTACATAATGTGAAATGCTGGGCTGGATGAAGCACATGCTGGAATCAAGATTGCCGGGAGAAATATCAATAACCTCAGATATGCAGATGACACCACCCTTATGGCAGAAAGTGAAGAGGAATTATGGAGCCTCTTGATGAAGGTGAAAGAGGAGAGTGAAAAAGTTGTCTTAAAACTCAACATGCAAAAAACTCATGGCATCTGTTCAAAAAAACATTCATGGCATCCAGTCCCATCACTTTCTGGCAAATAGGTGAGGAAACAATGGAAACAGTGAAAGACTATTCCTTGGGGCTCCAAATCCCTGCAGATGATGACTGCAGCCGTGAAATTAAAAGATGCTTGCTCCTTGGAAGAAAAGTTATGACCAACCTAGACAGCATATTTAAAAACAGAGACACTACTTTGCTGACAGAGTTCCAAATAGTCAAAGCTATGGTTTTTCCAGTGGTCATGTATGGATGTGAGAGTTGGGCCATAAAGAAGGCTGAGCATCGAAGAATTGATAGTTTTGAACTATGATGTTGGAGAAGACTCTTGAGAGTCCCTTGGACTGCACAGAGATCAAATCACTAAATCCTAAAGGAAATCAGTCCTGAATATTCACTGGAAGGACTGATGCTGAAGCTGAAGCTCCAGTACTTTGGCCACCTGATGCAAAGAACTGACTCATTAGAAAAGACCCTGATGCTAGGAAAGATTGAGAACAGGGGGAGAAGGGGATGACAGAGGGCAAGATAGTTGGATGGCATCACCAACTCAATGGCTATGAGTTTGAGCAAACTCTGAGAGATGGTGAAGGACAGGGAAGCCTGGCATGCGGTATACGAAGAGTCAGAGACTACTGAGCAACTGAACAACAACAAAGAGCCCAGTTGATATATTTTGATGGGGGGCAGGAGAAGGAAAGCTTGAGTTGAGCTAGAACACCATAATGAAGACCTTAGGGGTCATTATAAAAGCCCAAAGAATGTGAAAATAAGATTTGGAAAGTAGAGTCCTGAAGCAGAGTAGCAAAGGCTGAAAGCAAAGCCTACCTGAGCTGGATCATCCAGACTGAAGTTTGGGAGAGGGGCACACAGGCAACAATTACACAGAAAACAGTGTGAAGGGGAGACGTGGCCATATATAAGAAATGAGCTTAACTCCACAATTCCATCCACAAGGCCAAGGTGTCTTTTTAGAATATGCCATCCCTCTAATAGTCAAGCAACTGCTTTGGTACCCTGGTGGAGAGGAGCCTTCAGTTTTGGGTATCTTATTAAGATGTCAACAGACCTTGGAGAGTTCATAGAGGAGCAGGGAGATGATTACAGGGGCTGGAAGGGTTGATTTATGAGCAAGATGGAAAGACTAGTGCTGTTACTGCTTGGATAAATGATAGCTAAGGGAGGCATAATGATCTCTATAAATATTTGTAGGCGGAAGCAGTAAGAAGAGAAGGACTCTTGTGCTACCGATAGAATACAGTGCCCTTCGCTTCCCTTTGCTGAATTGCCAGGAAAATTTTTCTGATAGCAATGCCATCAGAATTGCAGCAAGATCAGCCACAGGAGAAGGGTGAAGGTGACAGCCCAAGATCACTTAAGACTGAGCTTCAGGAAGAGCCACCAAGGGTGTTGAAGGGCACCCTCTGCCCAACTCTGGAATGAATTGGAGAGGCCCTGGTAGAAACTGTGGGCTCTGGGGCATCCTGGGCTCATCTCTCACTAGACCCCTCTGCACTATTCAGGTTGATTCATGGAGTCTCTGTTCATACTTTCCTCTTATATTGGAAGACAACCCTCAGCCCCAGTTGGTGTCTCCCCATTCTATGTCCACAGTTAATGAAGTCAGTGCCTCCTGTAGCCCAGGCACTGAGCTGGCTCAGGATGAGGATACAAAGGCAAGGAGACAGTCATAGTCTTCAGGCTGATGGTTAACTGGAAAATCAGTCAAGCAAACACGTAAGAAAGTACAAAATGATGAGTGAGATAATAAACAGTGATCCGGTGTCCTCAAGCAAGAAAGAGAGGAAGTTCCTGATTCAGACTGGGACCCTGGGGATGACAGTTCCTGAAATGTGACCATGTGTCATGAAAACAGCATGTTTCATGCTGTTCCTCCTTTCATGCCCTTCCTCCCCCACCCCACTTTTCTGTGTTCTCGTAAGTGGTTTACCGTGGAGAAGCATGCTCTCTGGGCTTAGATACGATGGGTCAGTTCACTCTTTATCACAACTCCCTATAAGACCTGCACATGAGTCACTTCTTTACCTGTGACAAAGTCAGATTCAAATCTTGCCTCTTTTACCTGAACCTGCTGAAAAAGACTTTCCAACTCCCCATCTTTTGTTCACGAATTTGTAGCTGAAATTAGAAATTATCCTCCCAAAATTAGTTAGATACATTTCATGTTCAGTTGACTTGAACTTCTGATTTCAAAAACAATTCCAACTGTAAAATCATCCCATCTGGAATTTGTCCACCCTTTTTTTCTCAAAGTCTAAGACAAAGCCTCTGCTGAGATGCCTCCATCTTCAGGCCTGACATGTTCTCCCTATTACAATAACCTGAATGAAATAAGTTGCCTTAAATTTGGTATCTTATCTTAAAGAATGAATCAGAGTTAAGGAAAAGAGAAGAGGGAGAGTATGCCCAAAGGAATTCCATGGAAAGAAAATGCTTTGTACTCAGGTCTGAAGCAAAAAGACAGAAAAATGTAGAACTGCCATAGCTGAGGGGCCATGTCTGGGAGTGGGGTGAGACATTCAATGAGAAAAGCATCATTTATTAAAAGACATGCCCCTAGCCAGGTGTCTGTTCTGATTCAGATTCCTTGCTGTAAAAACGGAGGAAAAGATAATAACTGTCTCATGAAGGAGGTCACATCGGCAAGCTCCTGGCACCTGGAAGATGCTTCGTAACTAAGCAGTATCCTTAGGACAGACTTTTGCATGTGGTGGGTAGACAAGAAATATTTCTTAAATGGTTGGTAGGCAAAGATTCCCATATCACCTGCTACACTCAAATGAATTAGCTCAGCCAACTTGGCTGCATGTGGATTATAAGCCAGCACAAACTAACCTTGAAGCCCTAGAGTCTGCTGTGAGAGTCCTGGCCTGGCTTAGGACACGCCACTGTAGTTCAAGATTCTCAGAATGCAAATAGAAGCAGACCATATTTTCCTCCAGAGCATAAATTCACCTATGTTCTCAGAGCAGTTGGCCATACTCTGTACTCTAACACTGGCGGGGTCAGTCCAGTGTGAGAGTCACAGGGCTCACTGTGGAGCTCTGTGGAGCCCTGTGGAGTCGCAGGACACTGTGTGTGTGGTCAGCTTGACCGTGCATCAGAGCCAGCCCCAGACCCAGCACGGCCACTTGTGGCAGCAGCAGTTAGTATGGACGATTGGTTAGGAGGGATAAAAACAGATTTCCCAAACCAACTGTATTCAATGCAACATATTTTTCATATGTTTAATGGAACAGAAATTTTTATTTTAACCGACATTTATGGGCATTACTAGTGTTCTGCAAAGGAAGCAGAAACCTGGTGGGGAGAGATAGCAGGTAGAGGAATCATATTATTTTTATCATAAGATTAGGGCCCTCTGTGTGTTCCTCCCCTAAGGCTGCTTTCTCTCCCTCCCAGCCTAGAGAAACAAGAGATTATATATGGAGGCTCCTGCTGTACAAAGCCCTGGCTCAGTTAACCCTTCCTCTGTGGCAATCCGGGCATCAGAGATCCCATTATTTAAGGCTAATGTATTGTTTTTCTACTGCCTGGCTCTGGGAGATCCAGATTCTTGGCGCCACAGACTCAAGCATCAGCCAAAGCAATAAAGAGGAGACAATTCTTCATTATCATCCCTGGAAGCTACTCAGTGACAATGAGGGAACTGTGGTTTGGGATTGTTTGTGTTTCTGTATATATTCAGAACACGTGTCCTGAAGTTGTGGTTTTAGGGACAATTAGCTTTATCTCCTTTAACTATCTTACTCCTCTTTGCTTTGCTAAGTCACTTCAGTCGTGTCCGACTCTGTGTGACCCCATAGACGGCAGCCCACAAGGCTTCCCTGTCCCTGGGATTCTCCAGGCAAGAACACTAGAGTGGGTTGCCATTTCCTTCTCCAATGCATGAAAGTGAAAAGTGAAAGTGAAGTCACTCAGTCGTGTCCGACCCTCAGCGACCCCATGGACTAGCCTTCCAGGCTCCTCCGTCCATGGGATTTTCCAGGCAGGAGTACTGGAGTGGGGTGCCATTGCCTTCTCCATCTTACTCTTCTACTTTGATTTAAAACTTGGCACTTCCAAGAGTTAGACAAAGATGACTAACTTGAGAAGGGAAGTCTTTGAGACAAATATGTCCTCTCCCTTCCTTCCCTCTTCCTCTTTAATTCCTGCCACATCCCTGATAACCTTCTATTCCTTGTCTCCTCTCACCCTCCATCTCTGTTGCAGCTGTCATTTTTCTCCAGAGGAAATCCTGGTTACACATCATGGTTCTAATCCTCATGGTGATCTTAGCAAGCTGTATAAGCGTGGCTAAGTAGATCAAGCAAGGCTGCTTTTGGCCCCCTGTGGAAGTGCCCCTGAGCCCCTCTATGCAGTATGAAGCTAAAATTTCATATGATTCCTGCATGCCCTCTATCTCCATAGTTTTAGAAACAATTAAGGCACTGAGTAGGTGTCAGGGGATGTTCAACTTTAAGGGATCCAATATGTTGTTTTCTTCCTTTGTGTGCCGTTTCTCAAGGACTCTCTGTTCCTTATCAGTTCCTGGAACAGGAATGAGCAGAGCTGCACGCAGTTCTCAGGACTGAGATCATGGGAAAGAGCACCTGCTTGGATTCCCTTCAGTGACTCCCTTCAGTGACCTTTTAGGACTATCCATTTTGTTGCAACTGGTGGAATTTCATTCTTTGTAATGGCTGAGTAATCATTTTATTGAAGATATATAAGCCCAAGAATAGATGCTTTGGGACTGTGGTATTGGAGAAGACTCTTGAGAGTCTCCCTTGGACTGCAAGGATATCCAACCAGTCCATTCTAAAGGAGATCAGCCCTGGGTGTTCTTTGGAAGGAGTGATGCCAAAGCTGAAACTCCAGTACTTTGGCCACCTCATGCGAAGAGTTGACTCATTGGAAAAGACTCTGATGCTGGGAGGGATTGGGGGCAGGAGGAAAAGGGGACGACTGAGGATGAGATGGCTGGATGGCATCACTGACTTGATGGATGTGAGTTTGAATGAACTCTGGAGATGGTGATGGACAGAGGCCTGGCGTGCTGTGATTCATGGAGTTGCAAAGAGTCAGACACGACTGAGCGACTGAACTGAACTGAACTGAAGTATGCATTTCTGCAAATAAAGTACCCTTGTTTCACTCGAGACTTAGGTCCCCTGCATCCTTCTTCTCATCAACTCCAGTACCCAAAACCAGTCTATGAAAACTATGACAAGTAGGAACATTTATTTCATTAGTTTAGCTCTGATAAAACAATGTAAAATAATATCCATGTTTCTGGTGGTGGAATCATCTTTGTAAACTGAATAATCTGGGGTGGACCTCAACATTAAATTTCTAAATAGTGTTTAGTATTTGCACAGCATCATTTGCTAAGCTTGTCTGCAGCTGGCCAAACACACTTAGCTGACCACTCTCCTGGACATTGTGAGTAAATGAATACTGCGGATCAAAGGAAATATGAACCAGTACCAGAAAACCCAAGGGCAATCCCCCAAGAGTAGTCTCATGCTTGAAGCAAAATCCAGATAAACTTGCCCTGTGGCAAAGTGGAGAGAAAGCATGCAGGATTAGGCTGGCAAAGAAGATGAAGTCCCATGAGTACTCCATTCTCCCATCTCTCCTCCCCATCATGGTCTGCTATTTGTATGTAAGCTTCAATCAGAATTTAGAGTCATGGAACATTTTTTCCTGGCTCAGAAACTGCAGTAAAGTATCTTCAGTTCTTTTCAGCCTGGGTCTGATGCTGAAAACATACCTGTTGGAAGTTATGAACATATCACAGATGCTGAGCAGGTGAGCTTTAAAAAAATGGGGTTCCATCTGAATAATCTGCCAGGCTATAGGCGACAAAAAGCTATTTCTGACTCCAGCAGGAATGAGTGATTACTTTGATAACAAATTAAAACAAGCTTGGAAATTGGAAATTACCAGAATTAAGCTATCTCCAGTGAATGACTGAGCTCCCCTCTTCAGTACATTTTCTTCTATATTAACCATAAACATGAGCTCTTCATTAACAGAAATTGGTTCATTGCTACTGGCCACAAGGGGAATCTATTGGGTGTGTGGCACTAACTTCCAACCTGATCAAGAAGACAACTTGTTCTTAATGTGAGTGCTTTCTTGGGAACTTAAAAATTCTTTATATCCCCTTTGGCTTCTTGCATATGAAGCCAATTGTAATGTTCAAATTTTAAATGTTCGAATATTTTCTGTATATGAGATGTTTATGGTACCAAATAATTTCTAGATGATTACTGTTTTTAATAACTATCTAATTACCATATTAATCAGAAATATCCTTTTGGCTTGTAGAAAGTATCAAGGGACAGAGGTAAGAAACAAAGATATTCCCGTTGCAAACCACTTGCATGAAACTTCCAAGCTTCCTGTTCACAAAGTATGGAAGTGTTGCTGAATGGAAGGCTTTTCACCCTCAGTGAGTAGAAGATAGTCCAGTCTTCTCACTAAGCAACTGCTCAGAATTTAAAGTGAAATGAGTATCCTGTGACTGCCCCAAATCCTCAGTATCAGGACACATAAATAAATAACCTTTTTGTCCTTTAACTTCATTTGAAGGAAAAGGTTGCTATGTTGTGATAACTATATCGAAACATCTTTTCTAATTGCTTTGTCTGTTGACCCCTGACTTATATGCAATGACTTTATCCAATGATAAAACAGAGAAGTTAGGTGGTCCAGTGGTTAGAATTTGGCACCTTCGCTGCCTTGGGCCACATTCAATCCTTGTTTGAGGAACTATTAATAAGATACCACAAGCCGTGCAGCACAGCCAAAACAAAAACAGGGAGGTTAATATTCCAAAGAGGCTGTTTAGCCTTGCTAACATTTCATCAAGTGACCCTTGCCGTCTGTTTAGCTATCAATTGTCTAAATCACAAAGGCATGATCCCTGATGTCGTCCCCTATCTTCCTGTAATGGTTTCTGTGCATAGGTAAGATACATAAATGATCTGTTCTAGCACACTCTCACTCATTCTTGTGGCAAGAATGTATGGGGGGTGTGTGTGTGTGTGTGTGTGTGTGTGTGTGTGTGTATCTCAACAAAGGAAAAAATAGTGAGAATTTCCAAAGTACTGAATGTTTCATTAGTGGAAAAGTACCACTATATTTTCTGTGGTTTATGTGATGGTAATTTTCCTGTTTCTCTTTCATACTGAGCTTGATGGACAGGCCCTTCTTTAATGTACAAATAATCTTTATGACCCTTGTAAGCAGGTCTGACGATACTCAGCTGAGTAATGTACCAGAACTGAAATTTCCATCTACTTGATGTTTTGCACAGGGGTTTTGATGAAGTCACTGTCACCTGCTATTAACTTAATATCAAGTCTTAATAGGGTCCCTTTCTCACCATCTCCACGCTGTTGGGGTCCAAATTAATTACTAAGTAAAAATTCTGCCACATAAATCCTCACTTCCCAGGGAGGGGAAAAAAATGTAACCTCATTTGTGAGCTTAGAGAGCAGCCTATGGAAGAAGATCTGCTTGCAAGGCACAGCAAAGAAGTCTGTGTTATCAGTGAGGAAACTGGAGTTCCTGCAAAGTTGAGGTTCACTTCTTCATGCTCAGCCCTGTACCCTCTTTATCAGCATCCTCACATTTATTCTCAAAATTCAGTAGAATCTTCACTTAGTGCTCTTTAGTACCAAGTTATGGGGAAGCGACAAAAACTCCCTAAAAATAAACTATTAGAGGATCAAATGTATAAAATAAATCAAGGCGGGTGTAGGGTGAAATAAGCTAAATCTCCTCCAATCCTGATATTCTATAAAAAGTCATGACCTAATAAAGACATAAGAATTTTGAAAATCTACTTGCCTTTTGATATTACCTAGAATTTCACCATCAGAAATAAATTTGCTATTAAATGGTAATATCCTCAGAGGGGCAGGGAAAGGGAGGAGGGGTAGGAGAGGATAAAAAGAGCTTAATCTCTGTTGCTGCTGCTGCTTGCTGCTAAGTCGCTTCAGTCGTGTCCGACTCTGTGCGACCCCATAGACAGCGGCCCACCAGGCTCCCCCGTCCCTGGGATTCTCCAGGCAAGAACACTGGAGTGGGTTGCCATTTCCTTCTCCAATGCATGAAAGGAAAAAGTGAAAGTGAAATCGCTCTGTCATGTCCCACTCTAGCAACCCCATGGTCTGCAGCCTACCAGGCTCCTCCGTCCATGGGATTTTCCAGGCAAGAGTATTGGAGTGGGGTACCATTGCCCTCTCCATAATCTCTGTTAGGTACATACAACTTCATGATTAGAATCTCACAAATAGAGAAGACAGGGTGTTCAAGAGAACATGGGCTAGTGGGGCATCCCATAATAGTTGAGTGTTGGTGAAGGGTCTTTCCAAAGGTTAGGTAAGGCAATGAAGATAGCTTTGCCTAAGTCACAGTTTTGTTTTGTTTTGTTTTTTGGGGGGCTGACTGTGTATTTTATTATTTTTTATTGAGATATAATTGGCACATAACATTGTTTAGGGTGTACAGTGTATTGATTTGATACATTTATTTATCACAAGAAGCTTACCACCATAGTCCTACAGCTAACACCTTTATCACCTCACATAGTTATCATTTCGTTTTTTGTGGTGAGATCATTTAAAGTCTTAAACTCTTGGCAGCTTTGATGTATACAGCACAGTGCTGTCGACTGTGAGAACCATGCTGTCTCCAGAGCTCCAGAATGTACTCATCTTCTAATTGCAAGTCTGTACCCTTTCTCCAGCATCTCCCCAATTCCATTTCTTCATCACAGATCTCCAAGGACAAGAGAAGAAAACAGGGGTTGGGAGTAATATTAGAATTTACAAAAAGAAAAAAAAATTGCAAAGAAAGATAATAATTAAAAGCTCAGAGATACTTTAAAACCCATTAACATGTAAAGCCCTTAACTTTAATTGCTTATAGGATGCTAACAAAACAAACAGATTTCTTATTTCACCCTTTCTCCTAAAATTGAAATCTACCCTTGGAAAGCTTCCCTCAAGTCCTATTGGAAGTCTTTTGCTGATTCTAGGTTCCTCTCTTTTTTATTTTTGGTTCTGATTGCCCAAATCTGTAGCTCTTCTCTAGCCAGATTTCTACCCTTGGCTCCTGGAGCAGATTACCAGCCTAGGTAAGCATAGGAAGTGCCTGGAAGTTGCTGTTACCAGGCTCTTAGTCAACAACTGACATTTGGTCCTGCTGGAGTATGAAAGCCTCCTACCCTCAGGTGGAATGAACCCTGAGGCATGACTTACACTGCAGAACTTTCTTGGGTCAGGCTGAGGTTGCCCTTCACATGTCCCTGCCTCTAATCTCAGCTGTGCATGGCTTTTTCCCTTTTCCTCAATTGTTTCCTCCACTTTTTTACTGGGCTTCTCCTGTGGCTCAGCAGTAAAGAATCCACCTGCAACGCAGGAGATTCTGGTTCAATCCTTGGGTAGGGAAGATCCCCTGGAAGAGGGCATGGCAACCCACTCCAGTATTCTTGCCTGGAGAATCCCATGGACAGAGGAGCCTGGTGGGCTATGATCCATGTGGTTGCAAAGAGTCAGACACAACTTAAGCAACTGAGAATGCACACACTTCCTTACTAGATTCTTCCTTATAAATCATTTGCATTGAATTCATCATCTTAGGACATTCTTTTGGGGAACCCAACTAAGCTAGACTGTTGCTGGATGTATGTAACTGAAGGTCTGGATGAAAACTGCACTTTATCATAGGCAAAGCCAGGGTATCATCATGCCTCACTTGTCTCTTCCTCCTGTCGTTTCTGTTAGAGATGCAACATTCTCATAGTTACCCAGGCACACTGCTTTTTAAAGCCATTTCTATTGTTTCTTTTTAGTTAATGAATTGACATTTACATTCAGTTTTATAGTTTGTAAAACATTCTCATGTATTTAACAGCATTTTATTTTCAAAAATTATTTTCAAAATAAAATAGGTCAGATTTGATCATATTTAGTCTTAGAGTGAGGCAACAAAGGATACAGGAAATTAAATAGGTAGTAAATTGAGTAACTGGAATGAGAATACGTGCCTTTGACTTTGATTGACTACTTTTCTACAAAGCCAGATGTTCTTCCTTCAGGACATCTCTCAGATGCTTCCTTTTTTATTTTTTCTATTTCTTCCACACAACCTTGGTTTGCTGCTGCTGCTGCTAAGTCGCTTCAGTCGTGTCCGACTCTGTGTGACCCCATAGACGGCAGCCCACCAGGCTCCCCCATCCCTGGGATTCTCCAGGCAAGAACACTGGAGTGGGTTGCCATTTCCTTCTCCAATGCATGAAAGTGAAAAGTGAAAGTGAAGTCACTCAGTCGTGTCCCACTCTAGCGACTCCATGGACTGCGGCCTACCAGGCTCCTCCATCCATGGGATTTTCCAGGCAAGAGTACTGGAGGGGGGTGCCATTGCCTTCTCCGAACCTTGGTTTAGAGCCTTGCTATTCTTTCTTAGGTGATAGCAGTCATCTCCTAAAGGAGAGTACTCTGCCTCTGTTTCTTCTTCTTTCATGCCCTCATGCCCGGCTCAGATTAAGATCCTACATAACATCTATTCTCACTTACCTATGATCTAGATCCTCCAGACATTTCTGGTTTTAACTTTTACTCTTCTTTGCTTTCTAATTCTAGACTTTATTTATTACTACATCATAGTTTAGCTATATTTAATAGTATAGAAAAGGGTTCATTGAAGATGGGTATGGATACTGCTGTAACAAACACCTAAAGTATATGCCATTGAGATAGCAACCAATTAATAACAGGAGATAAAAATGAAATAAGAAGCTGGAAGATGGCTATGCCTGATATGCAACGGAAAACTCTTGACAGAACTGTCATCTGTTATATAACTTGGGAATGCAGATGACATACCTAATGAACTTACTGCACTGGAGAAAGAGGTTGGTAAACTTAAAGTTAGAAGTATGTGTTGAAAAGGTGATTAGTTTCTAGTTGATAAGGTGTCAGTAGAAGTGATAAAGCCACCTCTAGGTCTGTTCCTAAAATCCATCCTATGCAATCCTTTAGCTTTCTTTCCCTCCAAATGGACCTTAGAAACCTTATGTTAGAAGACGGCGAAACCTTGAGATGGAAAGATCCTAGACCCCAAAAAGTGCTGGAGAACTTGTCTCCAAGGAAAATTGCCAAGCCATGCATTGGGCTCTAAAATGAAAGGAAAACAACATGTTGTTTGTTTAACCCTGAGATATTGCTGTTTGTTTGATACCAAGGTGTATTCTAGACCATCCTGTTTGAAAGCCTGCAATGCCGGCATCTTTTATTACAGCATCTAATAGCATGCTATGATAGAGCTAAATGTTCAGTGCTTATTAAATTAAATAGAAACAAAAACTCATATCATGAACTGATTTCAATGAATAAAAAGTAGACAGCCATTATGGATACTAGTGCACAAAACAACATAAATAATATAAGAAATAAACAGCAAGGAAGAAAATTATAATTATGTTTAATATCTCAAAATAATTATTCTTAACAGCTATGAATTGAATTATTCAATTATAACAAAGTGAATAGAAAACAATAATGAGTTAAGACATTTTCCGAAAATATTCTTTACAATTCTCCCAAATTGTTTTTATGTAAATCATTAAATAAACGGATGAAATGTATATAAGCTACATTCTTTGTAACAAATTTATTGCTTTTTTAGTTAGTGCAATAAAAATATCCTGGCAGTTATTTATTAAGGGGGTAAAAATATTAATTAGTAAACAATGTTAGCAAACAACTCAGAGCAAGAGAAGTCAGGCTTGCTGGAGTTTGTGACATCCACAGCATCTGAGACTGGATTCATTAAACTGTTTCTTCAATGACTCTGGTTTGCAGGGTCGGGTTCTGGGGGCCCCATCCTGCTGCGTCAGTCAAGGAGAGTTATCTGAACATGACAAAACCTGACACAGGGACATGTTACAGGCCAGCAGACACCACAGTTCACAAATTATTAACGTGACTTTCAGAAAGAGAGCTTTCCTCACTCTGCTGGCCTCCACAGCTTCCAATTTTGTCTTGAGCCAAGTGTATCAGCTTTCTTCTTCAAGTCCTACTGCTGAGAATTCAAGGATCAGTTGTATGAAACCAAAACTAATGTATTCCTCGTCACTGTCATTTAACCTCTTGCCATTCACACCTTCTGAGTGGCCTCTTCTCATTCTAACCATACCCTGATGTCTGTATTATTAACATTCCTGTAATGAGATCATGGCTTTTTGTCAGTAGGGTCTCTTCTAGCTTCTTCAAGCTTTCCTACTCTGACACCAGTTTCCATCCTCACCTGCCTGCATACATCCCAGCTCTCCAATAATGTGCCTTGGCTCCTCAGTGCTGTGGCCCCCTGGAGTTTGCAGCCTGGCTAGCCTGGGCTCCAAAATACTGGCTCTACCTCTGGTCAAATTTTCACTTCCTTTCCAAACATTAGGACCCTTCACAGGCACACATCTGCATCTCATTTGCTTTTTTTGGATGTAGTCAAAGCAAACCCATAAAATATGGAGCAATGAAGTTAGTCAAGAGCATGAAAACTGATGAGTCTATTCTTGGACTGCCCTTTTCAATTCCCCAAACTGGTTCACTGTGGCTTGCAGGGTCTCTGCTACTCTCCTAGACACTCTTCTGGGCCCAAATGCAGGAAATCACAGCCTCAAAGTCTTTTCTATATTTTCCTCCATATGCCCTCCAATCATACTCCCAAATCCTGTCCCATAAGGCAGTGGTCCCTGACCTTTTTGTCACCAGGGACCAGTTTTGTGGAAGACAATAAACCATGAACCAGGGTGGAAGGGAGGAATGGTTTCAGGATGATTTAAGCACATTACATATATTGTGCCCTTTATTTCTATTATTATTTCATTGTGATATATAATGAAATAATTTTGCAACTGACAACAATGCAGAATCAGATCTTCAAGCATTAGATTATTATAAAGTGTACACAACATAGATCCCTCACACGTCCAGTTCACAGTAGGGTTCAAGCTTCTGTGAGAATCCAACCCTGCTGCTGATCTGACAGGAAGTGGAGCTCAGGCAGTGTTAATAATACAAACAATGGGGAGCTGCTGTAAACACAGATGAAGCTTCACCAGCCACTCACCTCCAGCTCTGAGACCCAGTTCCTAACAGGGGACTGACTGTGGACTCCTGCCCTAAGGGACTTATTGGGTTTATGTAAATGTCATGAGACAAGTGACAAGTGCAGAAACTATCTCAAAGCTTGACTATTGATAATATTAATAGCACTGCTCTCTCTTCGAACTATTTGGTAGAAAGACTAAGAGTGATGTTTACCAATGGCGTAATAATTGCAATGTGCAGCATTATTTATTTTAAGAACTAGGGGAGATAATGAGTTCACTGTTTTCCAGAATTTCTGGAAAAAATAACTCCATGTATGTTAGGGCATCTCAAGTCTGGGCAATTAGCATGGGAATTACTGTAAATGATCATATTGCATTTTAAAAAATGATCTCAGATTTTTAAAATTGCACTTCCCAATTGTAAATAAAAGTTTCAAGCACATATCTCTTTTTTATATTTATAAATTATATCTGTATATTATTGCATGATTACATCATGAACATTATAAAACCTTTATAAATAGAAATTTTAAAAGATGAGATAAGAGAAAGAAGGAAAATAAAATAAGCTCTCACATTTTTTTCACTCCTAATAGAGTTTTAGATACTCCTTGAGGAAAAAGAATTTGACTTTGGTGATGACTATTCTAATAAAAGTATTGAGACAATGGCACCCCACTCCAGTACTCTTGCCTGGAAAATCCCATGGATGGAGGAGCCTGGTGGGCTGCCATCTATGGGGTCGCACAGAGTCGGACACAACTGAAGCGACTTAGCAGCAGCAATAGCAGCAGCAAGCAGTAGGTGTTACCTTAAAAGTGTCAGTGACATGATCAGCATAATCCAGCAAGGAGTAGGTATTGGTGGATAGGACTTTCAGATCCTATTCTTAAATTCCTGCTCAGAGTAAAGTTTTCTCTGCAGCTGGAATATACATTGTTTGTATCTCCCTTTATTGATATAAGTCAGAATGCATCTGCTATGGATGCCATGGACAGTCTCTAACCATTTCCTCATATAGAAATCTGTGAGATAGTCAACATTTCCCACTCATCTTTGTCCCTGGTTCTCTTGCCTAAATTCTTCCAATTTAGATTGCTTGCTTGGGAGAATCATGGGTCGCATTATTTCTTCTTTCTTGTGGATTCATCTACTGGATCCCTCGACGGGAAGATGTGCATGTGCTGATAGGGACAGAAGATCCAGGTGCCTTGGCATTTTTTGTTTCCATGTAATAGGCACCCACTGAAACCAGCTAAAGGGCATCGTGAGCTGTCCTTGACTCTCCAGAGCACAAATAGCATTTATCTCTGGGCAGCAGGCAGCGCCAATGTGGGTTTTTGTCAACCTGTCAATTTTTTTTTTCTTAAACAGAAAGCAGAGTTCAGTAAATAAAGATAAATGATTGTGCTCCTTCTCTGCAGACCCTGGAGCTAAACTGAACAGGCCTCTTATGGTTTGGCCCTGCTTCATTGACTGTTCAGACAGCCCAGTAATACGACAGATGTACCCAGCCATTCCCTCTTCCCCGCTGTCCATTAGATTATGTTCATTTTGTCTGAAATGCCATTAGAAGTCTCAAGGTCAAAGAAGTCACAAGGAAGAAAAGAGGATGACTAATTTTTTTTTTTTTTTTCTGCAGCCCTTCATTGCCCAAAGAGCCTCCAGACAGGTGGGCTCCTGCTTTGTAAGAGGCACAGAGAGGGGAGCTCCATGCAATTTACTTGAAATAAAATGCAGGTGTGCAATTAACCCAGACACACTTCTGGCAACCATCACAGCCCAGCACTGGAAGTTTTATTTTAATCAGGGGAGAATGTTATTTGGGATATTTTCCTAAATGACAAATGAATGATTTGCTTGCAACAACATGTTGAGGAAGAACTTAGGGAGCCATTGGGATTAGCATTTCTTTCTTTTCTTACATTTAAAAAATATATATATACTAGTGTTTTGGTCTCAAACAGTGTTCCCCTTGGGATTTCTTGAGGTTATCATGCAAACAGGGAATTTGTCCCTGCTTAGCAGCTGTGATTATGCATGTAATGGTCCTTGAATTTATATAGTGCATTACTCCTGAGCTCAGATCACTTAACACACATGGCTACATCATTAACACTTAGAATCATAGAATGTGAAAACTGGAGGAGACTATGAGGACCACCTGCTTCAGCTCCTCCATAGACAGAAAAATGTACAGGGCTGTTATATTGAGGCCCTTTACTTGCTTCATGCATGTGGGGCAGGTCATCTTTCTCAGTGATGACAAAGGATACATTTTCTTCATCTCTGAAAGCTTTCACAGCTTCTGGCATAAGCCTGGGGATAAGAGAAAAATAATAAGCCATGCCATTGTCTGATACGAAGTATGGAGTCAAATAGAAACTTAAAGATAGACCACCTAGTCTATCCAGAAATCCAAGCATTCTGCCCAAATGTCCAGAAAAGGGGTACACAAAAGAGAAATTATGTAAGAGGGCTCCAATTTCCATCACTATTTCAACCAAATTATCTTTCATTAATTGTTAAATATTTTGCAAGATTATATGACATGAAGTTATTGTTTTTGAAAAAAGTCCTCCATTGCTTAATTTAAAAAAAAAGACTTAGAGAAATCTTCCTGTAGCACCCTCAGGATATTATCATCTAACTTTCCCCCTTGAGCAAGTGTGAGAAAAACAGCAGAATTTAACTCCTGCTCCATTTCACCTTATAGAGTTTTGGTTGTGTGAGGCAAAGCAGTGACCAAACAGTGCAGAATGATTATATGTGTGTTTCTGACACCTTTATGCCTATCTTATTCCATTCAATAAGTGTTTATTGAACCTCTTGTTATGGTTATCATTGTATTGAAAGGAAGGCTGTGTGTAGTACCAGAAAATAAACTCTTGATGAGCTTTGAATGATATTTGAGCAGAGGAAATCCATAACATGCATAAATAACTATACATTTAGGAACATAAGCATCACTATGCACAGTTCAGAACATAAGAGAATAACCACAAGATAAATTAGGTGAATATATGAAAAACCTGAAACTCATTGTACTTGGAAGCAATCTTACGTACTATTTCTTTTAAAAAAAATTTAATTTATTTGAAGAATAATTGCTTTACAGAATTTTGCTGCTTTCTGTCAAACCTCAACAGGAATCAGCCATAGGTATACATATATCCCCTCCTTTTTGAAACTCCCTCCCCATTCCAACCCAGCTCCTGTTTGAGTTTCCTGAGCCATACAGAAAAATTCCTGTTGGCTATCCATTTTACATATGATAACATAAGTTTCCATGTTACTCTTTCCATACAGCTCACCCTCTTCTCCCCTCTCCCCATGTCCATAAGTCTATTCTCTATGTCTGTTTAATCTTAGGTACTATTTCTTTATCGGATGGGTAAGTAGAGGCCCAGAGAAAGAATGTGATACACTAAAGGTTGCCCAAGTCAAAACACTTAACTGCTACCGACACATATGTTTCCCTTCCTCCAATTTAGTATCCTTCTGTACATCATGCTGCTTTATTTAAACTATGAAGAAGGAGACTTTGAGAAGAAATCAGGGTTTAAACTAGGAAAGGAAAGAGGAGAGCCCCTTCAGGACAGGAGGAAGAACAAGGGGGCAGCTCAGTGGGCTGCAACCAACTCGGCTGTGAGGGGAGTCAGATGATTGTAGAAGACTCCACCAGGCAAACAGTCAAGTGTGGTCCCTTCACGAAGCACCGTGTAAGATGCTGTGCATGCATGCTTAGCTGCTCAGTCGTGTCTGACTCTTCACGAACCCATGCACTCTAGCCAGCCAGGCTCCATTGTCTGTGGGATTCTCCAGGCAAGAATACTGGACTGGGTGACCATTCCCTTCTCCAGGGCATCTTTCCAATCCAGGGATCAAACCCCTGGGTTGCAGGCAGATTCTTTACCATCTGAGCCACCAGGGAAGCCCAAGACAACTGTGAGGGAAGCAATAAATAGGTAAGTAATGCGGTTTCTGCCTTCAAGAAACCCTTTCCAGAGTAAAGAGATAAGAAATACTACAAACATCAACAATTCAAAGATGAGCCCCATAACAGAACAATCAGAGTGCTTGGCAGACGGTGAGTATCTACATACTAATGACTGTCAAATTTCATCCAGACTCAGCTTCCCATATTAGTAAGTGGCAACACCATAGACACACCATCTATCCAGTACCTCAAGCCAGAAAACTGGGAGTCATTCTTGACTCTTTCCTCTCAAGATTTCCTGCCGATGCCCTAGTCAAAAATGCCATTACCTCAAAAATGCCATTACCTCCTGAACTATAACACCAGTGTCTTGTCTCCTTAACTTCTCCCTTCAAAAACACGATATACGTTAGAACTTAAATGACTGTTCTTTAATTCACATCTAATTGTATCCTTCCTCTTATGGTTGCTCTTAGGATTAAGTACAAAACTATTTAAATGTTAAAAAAGTTTTCCCCATTTTCCTCCCACTCACCTCCCCAAACTCGTCTCCCACCTATTTTCCTTCCCTTTATACTCTCCAATCTTAACTCCCATCAGTAGCTGGTTCTGCTGGATTCCTTCATATTGCCATGTTTTGTTCCCTTTGCACAGGCTGTTTCCCTATTTGCATCCATCCCTACTGGACCTGTCTCACACTAAGTCACACAGGCATACATGGAGGCAATACAGACATGCTGGCTTCATCTAGCTAGCTCCTATTCATCTCCAGATTCCAGCTTAAATTTCACTTCCTCCAGAGTTTCCCAGACCCTAGGCTAAGTACAGACCCATTTTCCGTAGCATCCAATTTTTTCCATCATAATATGTAGCATATTTTATAGTAACTTTTTAAAATGACTGTCTTCCTCATAGGAGCACAAGCCCCTCACTCGTGCCCTGCTCTGCTCCTAGAATAAACCACACAGGCACATAGTGCTTAGTAAATACTGATTG
Organism: Bison bison bison; assembly: GCF_000754665.1. Lineage (NCBI taxonomy): Eukaryota > Metazoa > Chordata > Mammalia > Artiodactyla > Bovidae > Bison > Bison bison. The sequence goes on along the minus strand of NW_011494809.1, from coordinate 1,341,353 downwards.
AACAGTTACTAGATGATATCCAGAGCATTTAATCTCAGGTAAACAAATCTCTAAAGGTTTAAAGGAGGGCAACCTTTAAGCGAAAATTAAGTATATTGGAGGCAATTTAAAAGATTCTTATCCCAGGAGGCTGGTGCCATGACTTGATAGACCATGGCTGAGATTGACATTTTACTGAGCGTTAAATTCATACACAAATGTTAATGGGTCTGAAACAAAAAAGCAATTGCAATGGTAACAAATTAGGGGTTTGTTACACTAACTAACTTTTCTCTATTAACATAGAATTTACTTTGAAGAGCAGAAAGAGCCAAGTGAGCAGATTTCATAATTGCAGAACTTTATTTTCACTTTATTCTAACTTTCCCAGTGAAGGAGAACATAAAGAAAGCCTTTTGCAAATGGATAATTACACACCACATCTCAGAATTATGAGATACTGTGTAACCTTTTCTCCTCCTCTTCTAACATGACTGAGCACCAATGCCTAGCTATTCTTGCCCTTATTGGGGAAAAAAAGCACTTTGCATCACTCTTCACATTTAATAGCATGATTTCATGTTTATTAACGTATACCTATAAAATGTATAATTTTTCAGAACCTGAAGGAGCCATCTGGATCAGCTAACCCAAACTGTGATTTTAAAAGGCTGAAACTAAGGTTTAGAAAAGTTAAAAGATTCCTTCCAACACAAAAATTCTGGAATAAGAAATTTAAATCAAATGACCAGTAATAACTGCCTTTATGGAGAAACAAAGCAGGCAATCATCCTTAGGTGTGGAAAGAGAATATGGAATGGAATCAGGTATCCAAAGGGATAAAAACTTGATTCAGAGATCTGCTTGCTTAGTTCGAGTCTAAGACAGTTTTTTGACACCATCCTCTGCACACACAGAAAGAAACAAACTATGAAGTTAGGGGCATAGACAATGGAATCACACAGGCTTGTCTCCAAACCAAAATGAATCCCACTCACATCATGATCCCCAAAATATTATCTCCCAATTTCTGTTTATTCATATGCTTATTTTTCTGCTACATTTATTTCCGTTGAACTTATCATCTGATTTATTGTCTATTTATTTATTTAATATGTCTTTCCTCGTTCTACCAAAAGGCAAGTTCTATATAATCATGAAATTTATTTTGTTTATTGATAGTCCCCAGTACCTAAAATAGTGCCTGAAACATAATGGATACTTAATAAAAAATTGAATAAATAAAACACTGTTTGAATAAAGAAAACACTGAATTAACTGAATGCTAATTTGACCTTGAAAAGAACATGGCTGCTTGATAGTAAATGCTGAAAACAGCCATGGGAATTGGTGCTCAAATTATTAGTCAAGATATCAGTGGTATAATTTGAGGTATATGGAGCAAGTTCTGAGCCCAAGAAGAATCTTAAATTGAATGTTTTGGAGTTTGAATTTCATTTATAAATATTAAAAGTCCAGGAAAAACATAAAATCTCACTCATGAAGTGAGTGAAAATGGAAGCAAAAAATGGTTATGTCTCCCTGCACCCTGTTTGGCCTAGCATTTCACATACCATAGTCAGGGGGAAAAAAAGGTATCCAGTTATGATCAAAATAAAAGAAGTCTTTGAGATTTTCCATAAATGTGACTCTATAGCAAGATAAAAGAAAAAGAAAACCTGCTTTCCCTATGCTGATGTGTAAAGGTAAGTGAATATCTTTGTGAATATGATGATTATATGAGGTGAGTTCTGTTTCTTCACCATCACTCCAAGGTAAATGTGGTGATTACTGCTAATTTTTCATGTTGTTTTATCTTTAAAATACTTGTTTTGTTTTAATTTAGTAAGCTGTTCTGAAGTCTGACTCTCTTTGCAAGTGAACATTTCCTTTTCTTTTCTCTGAGTCATCCTACGACCAAGCATCGCTGATTGATGGAGTCACCATCAGTTGCTCCTCTGAACTCCTCATCACTCTAGTCAGTACCACACAATTAGTAGTCCTAATACTAATAACTAATTATATACTTTTTATATCACTAAGTATTCTTTAAATAGATCTGGATTTAGAAGTTAAAGGAACTCCATTCACATCCAGGGTGTACTTCTTATTAGCTGGACAATCTCAGGCAGCTTAATCTCCCTATATTTAGAATTTCTCGTAATCACTGAGATAACGACGTCTGTCTTCATTCACAGTGCTCAGTGAGACGTAGAAGAGGTCATTCATGTGATGCCCATAGCACCGCACCTCATACATTATAAACATCTCAGCTGCCAGCTGCATCTGGATCTAAGTTAATCTCCCCTAAGATTATAGCCTCTGGAGTCTGAGTTCTCAACTTTGGCCATGTGGTAGAAACACTGAACAGATTTCACAAAGCACTGGTTTTCTGATCCCACCTCAGACTGATTTGATTCTTAGAAGAGAATCAAGTGTTAGGTAATTTTTAAAAGCTACCCAGGTGATTCTAACCTACAACTAAGGGTGAGAGTAATGAATGACAGTGCTGAAGTCAATCTGCCTAAATTCAGATCCCATGTTCTGTGACTTTGGACAAGTAAATTGGTACCTCTAGACTTTAGTCTCCAATACTTAAACTGAAATTATTAATGGTACCTTCCTCACAGGGTTGTCATGAGCATTCAAAAGAATAAGCCATGGAAAATCCTTAAAATATCACTGACTTCATGCTTAAAGCTCAAAAGATTAGAGCTAACACTATTAACCCCAGTCATGGATCACAGCCTTGTCATGGCGAAAGGGTTTCTGTAACTCAGTGCTAGGCAACCCAAGATGGACTGGTCATAGTAAAAAGTTCTGACAGAATGTGGCCCACTGGAGGAGGAAATGGCAACTCATTCCAGGATTCTTGCCTTGAAATCAAATGAACAGTATGAAAAGGAAAGAAAATATGATGCTGGAAGATGAACCCCCCCACCCAAGTTGAAAACTGTCCAATAAGCAACTGGGGAAAAGTGGAGGACAATTACTAATAGCTCCAGAAAGAATGAAACAACTGGGCTAAAGCAGAAATGACAGTCAGTTGTGCATATTTCTGGTGGTGAAAGTAACAGACAGGTATGATCTTGGAATATAAAATGAAGCAGGACAAAGGCTAACAGAACTTTGTCAAGAGAAACCACTGGTCATAGCAAATCCCCTTTTCCAACAGCCCAAAATGAGATCAATTACATTCTTTGCAGCCAAAGATGGAGAAGCTCTTTACAGTCAACAAAAACAAGACCTGGAGATGACAGTGACTCAGATGATGAGCTCCATATTGCAAACTTCAGGCTCACATTGAAAGAATAGGGAAAACCATTAGGCCATTCAGATATGACATAAATCAAATCCCTTGTGATTATACAGTAGAGGTGATGAATAGATTCAAGAGATTAGATCGGGTAGAAGAACTATGGGTGGAGGCTCATAACACTGTATAGCGGCAATGACCAAAACTATCCCTAAGAAAAAGAAATGAAAGAAGGCAAAGTGGTTTTCTGAGGAAGCTAAACAAATATTAATTAATAGCTGAAGAAAGGAGAGAAGTGAAAGACAAAGGAGAAAGGGAAAGATATACCCAACTGAATGCAGAGTTGGGTATATTCAGAGAATAGCAAAGACAGATAAAAAGGCCTTCTAAAATCCACAATGCAAAGACATAGAGGAAATAATAGAATGAGAAAGACTAGAGATCTCTTCAAGAAAATTGAAGATACCAAGGAACATTCAATGCAAGGATGGGCAAGATAAAGGACAGAAAATGTAAGGACCTAGCAGAAACAGAAGAGATTAAGAAGAGGTGGCAAAAATACACAGAAGAACTAAAAAAGAAAAGAAAGTCTTAATGACCTGGATAACCATGATGATGTGGTCATTCACATAAAGCCAGACATCCTGGAATGTGAACTCACTTGGGCCTCAGAAAGCATTATGATGAACAAAGCTGGTGGAGATGAAATACCTTATGATTATTCAGTGGAAGTGACAAATAGATTCAAGGGATTCAATCTAATAGAGTGCCTGAAGAACTATGGATGAAGGTTTGTGACATTGTACAAGAGGCAGTGATCAAGAACATCCCCAAGAAAAATGAATGTAAAATAGTTGCCTGAGGAGGCCTTACAAATTGCTGAGAAAATAAAAGAAGCTAAAGGCAAAGGAGAAAAGGAAAGATATACCCATTTGAATTCAGAGTTCCAAAGAAAAGCAAGGAGAGATAAGAAAGCCTTCCTCAGTGATCAATGCAAAGAAATAAAGGAAAACAATAGAATGGGAAAGACTAGAGATCTCTTCAAGAAAATTAGAGATACCAAGGGAATATTTCATGCAAAGATGGGAACAATAATTGTTTGGACAGGACAGAAATTTTATGGACCTAACAGAAGCAGAAGCTATTAAGAAGAGGTGGCAAGAATACACAGAAGTACTATACAAAAAAAGATCTTCATGATCCAGATAACCACAATCGTGTGATCTCTCACTAGAGCCAGACATCGTGGAATGTAAAGTCAGGTGGGCCTTAGGAAACATCACTACAAACAAAGCCAGTGGAGGTGATGGAATTCCAGTTGAGCTATTTCAAATCCTAAAAGATGGTGCTGTAAAAGTGCTGCACTGAATATGCCAGCAAACTTGGGAAACTCAGCAGTGGCCACAGGACTGGAAAAGGTCAGTTTTCATTTCAATCCCAAAGAAAAGCAATGCCAAAGAATGTTCAAACTACCATACAATTGCATGCATTTCATATGCTAATAAGTTTATGCTCAAAATTCCTCAAGCTAGGCTTCAACAGTATGTGAACTGAGAAAAAAATCAATTGACACAAGAATTGGACCTGAAATAATAGTGAAGTGAGAGTGAAAGTGTCATTCACTCATTCGTGTCCAGCTCTTTGCGACCCCATGGACTGTTCAGCAGTATCCTTCCTCTGTCCATGTAATTCTCCAGGCAAGAATATTGCAGTGGGTAGCCATTCCCTTCTCCAGAGGATCTTTCTGACCCAGGGATGGAACCCAGATCTCCTGCAATGCAGGTGGATTCTTTACCAGCTAAGCCAGCAGGGAGCCCCCATGAAGAAGTTTGAGTGCCAAATAATTGATATTTTTGAATTGTGGTGCTGGAGAAGACTCTTCAGAGTCTCTTGGACAGCAAGGAATTTAAATCAGTCAATCCTAAAAGAAATCAGTCCTGAATATTCATTGGAAGGACTGATGCTGAAGCTAAAGCTCCAGTACTTTGGCTACATGATGTGAAGTGCCAGTTCATTGGAAAAGACCCTGATCCTGGGAAAGGTTGAAGGCCAAAGGAGAAGGAGGTGGCAGAGGATGAAATGTTTAGATAATATCACCAACTCAATGGACATGAATTTAAGCAGACTCAGGGAGATAGTGGAGGACAGAGGAGCCTGGCATGCTGCAGTCCATGGGGTTGCAAAGAGTTGGCACCCCACTCCAGTACTCTTGCCTGGAAAATCCCATGGACAGAGGAGCCTGGTGGGCTGCAGTCCATGGGGTCGCTAAGAGTCGGACACGACTGAGCAACTTCACTTTCACTTTTCTCTTTCCTGCATTGGAGAAGGAAATGGCAACCCACTCCAGTGTTCTTGCCTGGAGAATCCCAGGGATGGGGGAGCCTGGTGGGCTGCCATCTATGGGGTCGCACAGAGTCCGACATGACTGAAGCGATTTAGCAGCAGCAGCAGTATGTGACTTAGCAACTGAACAACAGTGAGTACAATACTGTTAATAAAAATCATCTCTGTTTCATTCTACTCAAGGACTGGCACTGTGACTTGTGTTCATTTCTCACCACAGAGATCCTGTAACCAATGACTGCTCCAGTCATGAGTGTAGACCAGTTAGGACATTCTTTTTACTGTTACAATGCATGACCCTACAGGATAACATCTTAATGTAAACCATGAAGACCCCACATCCACTCACAGTTCAGATATGATCAACTGGGAACTGTTTATGGCAAGACATTCACCTGGGAAATACATGAAAACAAGAATATCACAAACGAAAATGAAATACCTTACATCATCACAGTTTTGTCCTTGGCTGGCCTTAGTGGGAAGCCAATGGGAAGGAAAGCGATGACTGCGTTTAAGCATATTTAAATTATGGAAACACGCAATTTGAAAGAATCTCAGTCTTCAATATGTGAGTGATATCAACCTTGAGGTGAGGAATCCCTCGAAACTTCTCTGTATCCTTTGACGTGAATATTGAGAGTTTATTACATAAGTAGAACATTCACAAGGTGGTGTTAAAAATCACGTGGGGCTCTAAGTTGCAATCTTCAGAGGAATGCTTATCAAGAGGGACACACAGTATAATGGCTAAATGATATTTTCTCCATTATATTGGCAGAAAATTAAGAAAGGAACAATTGCCTCATATAATTTGTTTTCCATTGACAGTTTCAAAAAGAAAAATACCAAATAATTATATTCTTGTTACTCTCCAGAATTTTCATTTGATACTCAGTGGAAGACTAATATGAAGACGTGGAAAATAAATTCTCTTAACCTACTTGGTATAATTTACTTTTATTACCCAAGCTCTTTACTGAAAATTCAATAGACTGTATATAGCTTACCATTTAATCTATGAACTTTGCATTCTTTTAATTTTGACACTGACTACATAATACAAGGGATGAGGTTTTTAAAAAAATGAATTTGTAGTAACAGTAACTAATCTGACATATGGTGAATTGTTCTATTTTCTGACATCTTTTAGTGAAAAAACATGATGCTTGCTACATTATAGTAATGATGATTACTTCCAACATATTTAATAAAGTGCTTTAGATTTGACTATTTATATTAAATTAACCAGATGGTGATAGCACATAATTTTGCCCAGAAATGTACATTAATTATTAACAATAAATGTAGGGCAAAACAACAGACTTTAGTAATATAACTGCACATCTGCAAAAGAGGTTGTTGGCGATTTGAAAATGCTAATTCTGTGATTAATCTTCCATTTGGCTACTGAGCAGCAGAAGTCACACAAATAAGAATGCTAAGATGAATGATGGAGCATGCACACTTCAAAATAGATTCTGATCTCAGACAGAAGAAAGAGGCTTTGTGGGCCATAGAAACTCCCCACCAAAAAAAAAAAAAAAAGTGTAACTTTATCACAGAACCATTTTGAGGAAGATGTGTTCTCTTGTCTTTATTTGAGGCATTATGTCCTTGGGATAACATAGGAAATTTTTTATTTCTTCTTTCCAAATATTTCAAATCCACCATCCTGAAACCTTCATGAATTGCCATTTTCATATAGCTTGAAATCTCCTTTCCACAACACAAGGAAGATTATCCTCTTTTGTTACAAAACTGTAGTGTATTCACACCTGGAATACAGCATGAAATTCTGGCATTTCACCTCAAAGGAGGGAAAACATCAATGGAAAAGGTTCAAATAATCTAATAGACTGATTAAGGACCTTATACAATAGCATAGACTGGGATACTGCACTGATTAGGGACCCTTCAATCCACAAAAAAAAGACAGAAGGGTAACACAACTAAAGTCTTTAGTGCTACAAACAATAAGTAATTCAACTCCACATTTCATAAGTGGATCCAATTGTGAATAACAGATAATCAAGAAAAGACCATGTTGTTAGCATTTTGTGATGACATAAAATATTTTATACTTTACAAAATTAGATTGTGGGGGGATGAATATAAGGAAGTCCATTTTATAGAACTTTCTGACGTTTACCACCAAAGAAGGAATGTATATTGAAAGTATCATTTTAGAAAGTTTTCATCTTAACTTCCAGAGAATGCTTCCATAATGAGTAATGAGCTGTTTTAGGAAAATAATTAGCTAAAGATGATAACTACAGGATGCTCGGGGCTGGTGCACTGGGATGACGCAGAGGGATGGTATGGGGAGGGAGGTGGGAGGGGGGTTCAGGATGGGGAACACATGTACACCTGTGGCAGATTCATGTTGATGTATGGCAAAACCAATACAATATTGTAAGTAATAAGCCTCCAATTAAAATAAATAAATTTGTATTTTTAAAAAAAAACAACATATTGGAGTCTATCAGTCAGAAAGACTATTCAACAGAGTCCTTGTATTTCCTGCTCATGAACTTTAAAAATGATCAGTATAAACAAAATTGATAAAACTTTAAACTGACCAGTAAGGAGAGAAGACTGAAGTTGCTGAAGTCAGTAATAAAATAGCAGATACTACCACCTTTAAAAAATGTTTGTTGTTGTTTTTCAACAACATGTGAAGTCATGACCAACTCTTTGCAACCCCATGGACTGCAGCATGCCAGGCTTCTCTGTCTTTCAGTATATCCCAGAGTCTGCTCAAATTCATGTCCTTTGAATAGATGGTGATATCTACCCATTTTATCTTTTGCTTCCCCTTTCCCCTTTGACCTTCAATCTTTCCCAGCATCAGGATCTGTTCCAATGAGTTGGCTCTTCACATCTGGTGGCCAAAGTATTGGGGCTTCAACTTCAGCATCAGGCTTTCCAATGAATATTCAGTACTGATTTCCTTTAGGGTTGAATGGTTAGATATTCTTGCTGTGCAAGGGACTCTCCAGAGTATTCTCCAGCATCACAATTCAAAAACATCAATTCCTCAGCCCTCAGCCATCTTTATGGGCCAATTCTCACATATGTACATGACTACTGGAAAAAGCATAGCTTTACCATATGGATCTCTGTTGGAAAAATGATGTTTCTGCTTCTTAGTATGCTGTCTAGATTTGTCATAGCTTTCCTTCTAAGGAGGAAGCATCTCTTAATTTCATGGCCTCAGTCACCATCTGAAGTGATTTTGGAGACCAAATAACAATAATAATAATCTGTCACTGCTTCCATTTTTTCCCCCTCTTATTTGTCATGAAGTGATGGGACCAGATGTCATAATTACTGTTTTTGTGAATATTGAGTTTTAAGCCAGCTTTTTCACTGTCTTATTTCACCCTCATCAAGAGGTCCTTTAGTTTCTCTTCACTTTTTGCCCTTAGTGTGGTTCAGTTCAGTTGCTCAGGGGTGTCCAACTCTTTGCTACCCCATGAACCGCAGCATGCCAGACCTCCCTGTCCATCACCAACTCCTGGAGTTCACCCAAACCCATGTCCATTGAGTCGGTAATACCATCCAACCATCTCATTCTCTGTCGTCCCTTTCTCCTCCTGCCCTTAATCTTTCTCAGCATCAGGGTCTTTTCAAATGAGTTAGCTCTTCGCATCAGGTGGCCAAAGTATTAGAGTTTCAGCTTCAACATCAGTCCTTCCAATGAATATTCAGGACTGATTTCCTTTAGGATGGACTGTTTGGATCTCCTTACAGTCCAAGGGACTCTCAAGAGTCTTCTCCAACATCACAGTTCAAAAGCATCAATTCTTCTGTGCTCAGATTTCTCTATAGTCCAACTCTCACATCCATACATGACCACTGGAAAAATAGCCTTGAGTAGATGGACATTTGTTGAAAAAGTAATATCTCTGTTTTTCAATATGCTGTCTTGCTGTCTAGGTTGGTTGTAACTTTCCTTTCAAGGAGTAAGTGTCTTTTAATTTCATGGCTGCAATCACCATCCGCAGTGATTTTGGAGCCCAAAAAAATAAAGTCTGACACTGTTTCCACTGTTTCCACATATATTTGCCATGAAGTGACAGGACCAGATGCCATGATCTTAGTTTTCTGAATGTTGAACTTTAAGCCAACTTTTTCACTCTCTTCTTTCACCTTCATCAAAAGGCTCTTTAATTCTTCACTTTCTGCCATAAGGGTGGTGTCATCTGTGTAGTGTGGTATTATTTGCATATCTGAGGCATTGATATTTCTCCCAGCAATCTTAATTCCAGCTGGTGACTCATCCAGCCCAGCATTTTTCAGATAAGTTAAATAAGCAGGGTGACAATATACAGCTTTTCCATCCTCCTTTCCCAATTGGGAACCAGTCAGTTGTTCCATGTCCACTTTTAACTGTTGCTTTTTGACCTGCATACAGATTTCTCAGGAGGCAGGCAAGGTGGTCTGATATTCCCATCTCTTTAAGAATTTTCCATAATTTTTGTGATCTACACAATAAGAAGCTTTAGCATAGTCAGTGAAACAGAAATAGATGTTTTTCTGGAATTCCCTTGCTTTCTCCCTGAATCAATGAATGCTAGCAATTTGATCTCTGCCTCTTTGAAACCCAGGTTGTACATCTCTGAGTTCTCAGTTCACATTCTGCTGGGGACTAGCTTGAAGAATTTTTTTTTTTTTTTTTTTGAAGAATTTTTTTTAACATAACCTTACTAGCATGTGAAACGAGCACAATTGTATGTATTTCAAACATTGTTTGGCCTTACTCTTCTTGGAAACTGGAATGAAAGCTGACCTTTTCCAGTCCTGTGACTGTCGAGTTTTTCAAAGTTGCTAACATGTTGAGTCCAAAACTTTAACAGCATCATCTTTTAGAATTTTAAATAGCTCAGCTGAAATCCCATCACCTTCACTAGCTTTCTTCATCGCAATGCTTTCTACAGCTCACTTGAGTTCACACTTCAAATTGTCTGGCTGTAGGTGAATGACCACATCACCATAGTTATCCAGGTCATTGAGACCTTTTCTGTATAGTTCTTCTGTGTATTTTTGCCACCTCTTCTTAATCTCTTCTGCTTCTGTTAGGTCCTTACCATTTCCGTCCTTTGCTGTGCCCATCCTTTCACGTAATGTTCCCTTGATATCTCCAATTTTCTTGAAGAGATCTCTAGTCTTTCTCAGTCTATTGTTTTCCTCTATGTCCTTGAACTGTTTTTGTAAAAAGGTCTTATTTCTCCTTGTTATTCTCAAGAACTCTTCATTCAGTTGGGTGTATCTTTCCCTTTCTCTCTTGCCTTTTGCTTCTCTTCTTTCCTCACCTGCTTGTACAGTCTCCTCAGACAACCATTTGCCTTCTTGCATTTCTTCTTCTTGAGGATATTTTCAGTCACTGCTTCTTGTAAATTATGAACCTCCATCCTTAGTCTTTAGATGCTTGGTCTACCAGATCTAATCACTTGAATCTATTCATCAACTACACTGTATAATCATAAGGAATTTGATTTAGGTCATATGTGAATGACATATTGCTTTTCCCTACCTTCTTTAAGTGAAGCCTGAATTTTGGAATAAGAACCTCATGATTTGAGCCACTGTCAATCCATCTGGTGATGTCCATGTGTAGAATTGTCTCTTGTATTGTTGGAAAGGGTGCTTGCTATGACCAGTGTTTTCTATTGACAAAACTCTGTTAGCCTTTGCCCCGCTTCATTTCATACTCCAAGGCCACATTTGCCTGTTCTTCAGGTGTTTCTTGTCTTACTTTTGTATTCCAAACCCCTATGATGAAAAGGACATCTTTTGTGGTGTTAGTTCTATGAGGTCTTGTAGGTCTTCATAGAATTAGTCAGCTTCAGCATCTTTAACATTAGTTGTTGGGGCATAGACTTGAATTAATGTGTTTTTCCATGATTTGCCTTGGTAGCGAAATGAGATCATTCCGTCATTTTTGAGATTACCTCCAAGTACTGCATTTTGGATGCTTTTGTTAACTATGAGGGCTCCTCCATTTCTTCTAAAGGATTCTTGTTCACAGTAGTAGTTATGGTCATCTGAATTTCATTCGCCCATTTATGTCCGTTTAAGTTCACTGATTCCTAAGATTTTGATATTCACTTTTGCCATCTCATGCTTGACTGAATCCAGTTTACCTTGATCCATGGACCTATGCATGGACCTATTCAAGGTTCCTATGCAATACTGTTCTTTACAGCATCAGACTTTATTTTCACCACCAAACACATCCACAACTGACCATCATTTCTGCTTTGGCCGAACCACTTCATTCTTTCTGGAACTCTTAGTTATTGCCCTCCACTCCTCCCTAGTAGCATATTGGACACCTTCCAACCTGGCAGGTTCATCTTCCAGTGTCATATCTTATTGCCTTTCATACTGTTCATGGAGTTCTCATGGCAAGAATACTGGAGTCGTTTGCCATTTCCTTCTTCAGTGAACCATATTTTGTCAGAACTCTTCACTATGACCTGTGTGTCTTGGGTGGCCCTGAAAGGCATCGCTCATAGCTTCACTGAGTTAGACAAGGCCTTTAGCCAAAACAAGGCTGTGATTCATTAAGTAGACAGAATTATTTCATTATTAAAAATGTGTTATGGAATAATATGTTGAATTTTATTTAAAAAATCTTTTTATGAAGATAAATGATCAAATTCATAGAAAGAAGCAAACTATTAAAATTGATTTAAGAAAAAAATCTGAATAGACTTATAGTAAATAAAGAGATCGAATCAGTAATCAAACAACTTCCCACAAAGTAAGTTAAGTCCAATCCTAGATGGTGTCACTGGTGAATTCTACCAAATCCTTGGAGAGTTCCATGGACTGTGTAGTCCATGGGGTTGCAAAAAGTCAGACATGACTGAACGACTTTCACTTCACTTCACTTAAAGAATTAACAGCAGCCCATTCCAACTCTTGCAAAAACATGAGGAGGGAAAACATACCAATGCTTTCTATGAAGCTAGTATTACTTACTACCTAATCCAAACAAAGACATCAGAAAGAAAGAAAACTACAAAGTAATATTCATTATAAATATAGATGTAAAGATCTTCAACAAAATGCTAACAAACCAAATCCAGTAACCTACAGAAAGCCTCCTACACAATGAACAAGTGAAATTTTCCCCAAGAGTGTAAGATTAGTTTATCATATGAAAATCAATCAGTTTAATACAACCATGTTAAAGACAAGACAATCCATGATAATCTCAATCACTGCTAAAAAAGAATTTAATAAAAATCCAATACCCTTTTGTGGTAAAAACTCTCAATAAAATAACAATAAAAGGGTTCTTTCTCAATCTGATCAAGTATGAGTACAAAAACTCACAATTACATCATAGTAATTATGGAACCATGACAGCTTATCCCTTAAGTTCAGGAACAAAATAAGGATGTCCACTCTCATCACTCTGTTCAATGTTGTATTGGAGCTACTGGCCAGAGGAATTAGACAAGAAAAAAAAAGGGGGGGAGGGAGCATCCAGTTTAGAAAGAAAGAGGCAAAACTATCTTTATTTGGAGATGACATAATCTTGTATATACAAAATCTTCAGGAACCCAAAGTGGGTGGAGGGGGTGCCTTTTAGATTAATTAAACATTTTTTAAACAAGTTTTCCAGACACAAGACAAACATACAAAAATCCATTGGACTTCTGTACATTAGCAATGACTAAACCAAAAAATAAATTAAGAAAAAAATTCCTTTTACAATAGCATTAAAAACATTAAAATATTTAGTAATATGTATCAAAAGAAATGTAAGACTTTTACACTGAAAACTGCAAAGCAATGTTGAAATAAATTTTAAGTAAATGAAGAGACATCCTGTGTTCATGGATTGAAATATTTAATCATTTTATATTGATAAGATGAAAATACTCCCCAAATTGACCTACAATTTCAAGGCAATCCTCATCAAAATCCCAGCTGACTTCTTTGCAGAAATTAACAAGATAGCCCTTAAAGTAGCATGGAAGTTCAAGGACCCAAAATTTCTCAAACGATTTTGATAAAGAAGAAAAAATGAAGGACTCACACTTTGGTATTTCAAAATTTACTGCAAAGTTAAGGTAATTAGAGTTTTTACTGGCATGAAGGTACACATAGAGATCAACAGAAAGGAATCAAACTCTTACATTTATGGTAAGAAATAATATCTTACATTTAACACCAATGATTTTCAAGATAATTCAGTTGGGAAAGAGTAGTGCTTTTAGTAATTACAAAATGAACTTGGACCTACTACCTCACAGCATACATAAAAATTAACTCAAAATATATTGTAAATCTAAATGTAAGAGCTAAAACTATAAAATTCCTAAAAGAAAATATAAGAGTAAATCCTTATGACCTTGGAGTATAATACCTTCTTAAATATGACATTAAAAGCATAAGCAACCTATAGATAAGCTGGACTTCACCAAAATGAAAAAGTGTTGTGCCTCAAGAGAAACCATTAATAAAATGAAAAGACAGTACAAAGAATCTAAGAAGATACTTGCTAATTCTATACCTGATAATGATCTAAATCCAAAATGTGTAAAGAGCATTTAAAACTATTTATACAATAAAAAGATAAATAACCCAACCAAAAATCTGGCAATACAATTGAAGACATTTTTCCAAAGTACATATGCAAATTGAAACAAGTGCATGAAAAGATGCTAAATATCATTGGTCATTAAAAAAATATATACCAAAAGCATAATATGGTACTTTTTCACTAGTATGATTGTAACAAAAGAGATGGACAATAACATGTTTGTGAAATGTGGAGAAATTGGAACACTCATTTGTTGCCAGAAGGAATGTAAAATGGTGTGGCCACAATGGAAAATGGCATGTCTGTTACTCAGAAAGATATATCTAGAGTTAGCCTATGACCCAGGAATTCCACTTCCAGGTATATTTCCAAGATAGTTGAAAGCACATTTTCACGCAAAAATATGTATACAAATGTTCTTGGCCCCAGTATGGAAAAAGAAAAACAAATGCTTGTTAATCAATGCATGGATAAACAAAATGTTGTATGTGTATATAACAGAATAATATTTGGCAATAAATATGGACTTATTATTGATACATGGTACAATATGGATGAACCTACACATGATGTATGATTTCATTCATATAAAATGTTCATAAGAAGAAAATCCATAGAGACAGAAAGTAGATTAGTGGTCACCAAGTACCTGAGGAGGAGTCACTGGGGAATATCTGTTAATGGGTACAGAATTTCTTTTTAGGGTGATGAAAATGTCCTGTGACATACTATTTTGCATGATATATGAATATAATAAAAGTCACTGAATTGTACAGTTTAAATGGGTGAATTTTATTGTATGTGAATATTTCAGTAAAAATAATAATAATAATAATCACATACTTCTTATACTGTTTTTTAGTTTACAGTTTCATAGGTACAACCAGAAGTGGAACTCCTTTCAGATCATATTTTGCTACCATTCCCTTTTTAGACAGCTGAGTGAAAAGAAGTTCATAAGGCATCTGCCACAATTATAGCCAAGAAGAGTACAGTAGATGACAGCAAATCACAGCTGTTCTTTTTACCTTAGGGATGTTGGATAATAAAACCTTCTATCATTGGTTGTGAAAGAATAAATAAGAAAATTATAACACAATTCAACATATAAAGACTTTAGAATATCTTATACTTATATTCTCTTTCCTTCCTATAACTTTAAATATTCTAACAAAAATATTGCATTGATCTGTGTGCTGTCACTGTATGGCTGTAAAGCCCATTTGTTCATATATTAAAATAAAGTTACTCCTATGGCCTGCTCTTCAGGTTTGTCTTAAAGGATATTAGCTGATCAAAAATACCACATGTCTTAACCATGTTTAACTTTTTTAAGTTTTTCTAGTCAAGATAATCATGAATTATCTATAGTGCCAGACCTTTGTAGTTAAAGATAGAGGATTACCTTCATCTCCAGACAATTCCCACAATGTGTTATGATCCATACTGTTTCAAGACAAGGAACTGCAGGAACCATGCAGGCAAAGGAAAAAGATGGGGTAATGAGAAATTAATTCATGGAGATTTCAGTCTCTCTAAGGAAAGGCATAAGGCCAACAGGCTGTGCTCTGAAGGGAATACAGTGGATTTATTCTGATCAGGTATCCTTCTATTTGCCCTTCTGTCCATGAATCCATCCATCCCTTTATTCAGTGTTCATTATGTTATAGGCACTTAAGCTAGGAAATAAACATCACTCAATAACTTGGGAGTCCAGAGTTGGAGGGGGAAAGATTATGGCAGAAATCAGTAATTTTGAAGCTAAGCAGATATGTTTCCAAATATTAAATCCATTATTTCAAAACCATGTCAGTAATCACAGAAAATTAACCAAGATGATCACATGGCTCACAGCCTTGTGTAACTCAATGAAACTATGAGCCATGTCCTGCAGAGCAATCCACAGAACAGACAGGTCATGGTGAAGAGTTGACAAAATATGGTCTGCTGGAGAAGGGAATGGCAAGCCACTTCAGAAGTCTTGCCTTGAACAAGAATACTGAACGGTATGAAAAGACAAAACATTAACAGTATGAAAAGACAAACATTTGACAAACAATGTCAAAGATATGACATTGGAAGATGAGCCCCCCAGATTGACAGGTGTCCAATCTGTTACTGGGGAGGAATGGAGAAATAATTCCAGAGAGAATGAAGAGGCTGAGCCAAAGTGGAAATGATGCCCAGTTGAGGATGTGCCTGGTAGTGAAAGTAAAGTTCTGTGCTGAAAAGAATAAAACTGTATAGGAACATAGAATGTTAAGTCCATGAATCAAAGTACATTAGATGTGATCAAATAGGAAATGACAAGAATGAGCATCAACATTTTAGGATTCAGTGAAATAAAATGGACAGGAAAGAGAGAACTTAATTCAGATGACCATTATATCTACTACTGTGGGCAAGAATCCCTTAGAAGAAATGGAATACCCTGCATAATCAACAAAAGTCTGAAATGCAGTACTTGAGTGCAATCGCAAAATGACAGAATGCTCTCCATGCGTTTCCCAGGCAAACCATTCAACATCAGAGTAATTCAAGTCTATGCCGCAATGACTAATGTTGAAGAAGCTAAAGTTGAATGGTTCTACAAAGACCTACAAGACCTTCTAGAACTAACACTGGAAATGATGTCCTTTTCATTACAGAGAACTGGAAGGCAAAAGTAGGAAGTCAAAGGATACCTGGAGTAACAGGCAAGCTTGGCCTTGGAGTACAAGATGAAAGAGGCAAAGGCTAATGGAGTTTGCCAAGAGAACAAACTGGTCATAGCAAAGGCCCACTTCCAAGAACACAAGAGAAGACTCAATACATGGAAATCATCAGATGGTCAATACCAAAATCAGATAGACTATATATTTTGCAGCTGAACATGGAGAAGCTCTACACAGCAAAAAAAAAAAGAAAGAAAGAAAGGAAAGAAAAAATACTGGGAGCTGACTACGGCTCAGGTCATGATCTCCTTATTGCCAAATTCAGACTTAAATTGAAGAAAGTAAAGAAAAGCACTAGGCCATTCAGGTATGACCTAAATCAAATCCCCTATGACTATACAGTGGAAGTGACAAATAGATTCAAGGGATTAGATCTGATAGACAGAGTACCTGAAGAACTATGGACAGATGTTCATGACGTTGTAGAGGAGGCAGTGACCAAAACCATCCACAAGAAAAAGAAAAGCAAGATGGCAAAATGGTTGCCTGAGGACACCTTACATATACTTGGGAAAAGAAGACAAACAAAAGACAAAGGAGAAAAGGAAAGGTGTACCCAACTGAATGCAGAATTCCAAAGAATAGCAAGGAGATATAAGAAAGCCTCCTTAAGTGAGCAATGCAAAGAAATAGAGGGAAACAATAGAATGGGAAAGACCAGAGCTTTATCCAAGAAATTAGAGATATTGAGGGAACATTTCAGGCAAAGATGGGTACAATAAAGGACAGAAATGGTGTGGACCTAGCAGAAGCAGAAGAGATTAAGAAGAGTTGGCAAGAATACACAGAACTATTCAAAAAAAGTCTTGACCCAGATCACTACAGTGGTGTGGTCACTCACCAAGAACTAGACATTCTGGAGTATGAATTCAAGTGGGATTTAGAACACATTACTACGAACAAAGCTAGTGGACTTGATGGAATTCCAGCTGAGGTATTTCAAATGCTAAAAATGATGCTATTAAAGTGCTGTATTCAATATGTCAGCAAATTTGGAAAACTCAGCAGTGGGCACAAGAAGTCAATTTTCATTCTAATCCCAAACAAGGCCAATGCAAAACAATGTTCAAATTATCACACAATTGCTCTCACTTTACACACTAACAAGGAAATGCTCAAAAATCCTTCAAGTTAGGCTTCAACAGTACGTGAACTGAGAAATTCCAGATGTACAAGCCGAATTTAGAAAAGGCAGAGGAACCAGAGATCAAATTCCCAACGTTTGTTAGGTCAGGGGGAAAGTAAGAGAATTCCAGAGAAACATTTGTTTCTGCTTCAGTGACTACTCTAAAGACTTTGACTGTGTGGATCACAGCAAAGTGTGGAAAATTCCTAAAGATATGGGAGTACCAGACCACCTTACCTGCCTCCTGAGAAACCTGTATGCAGGTCAAGAAGCAAACTTTAGAACTGAATATGGAACAAAGAACTGGTTCAAAATTGGGAATGGTATACATTAAGGATATATATTGTCATATCCTGCTTATTTAACTTATATGCAGACTGATGTCAGGCTAGATGAATCACAAGCTGGAATTAAGATTGCCAGGACAAATATCAACAATCAGATATGCAGATGACACCACCCTTATGGGAAAAAGTGAAGAGGAACTGAAGAGCATCTTAAGGTGAAAGAAGAGAGTGAAAAAGCTGGCTTAAAACTCTGCATTCAAGAAGCTAAGAGCATGGCTAATAGATGGAGAAAAAATGGTAACAGTAGCAGGTGTTATTTTCTTTGGCTCCAAAGTCACTGTGAACAGTGACTGCAGCCACAAAAGATACTTGCTCTTTGGAAGAAAAACTATGACAAATCTTTACAGTGTATTAAAAAGCAGAGACATCACTTTGCCAACAAAGGGCCATGTAGTCCAAGCTATGGTTTTTCCAGTTGTCATGTACAGATGTGAGAATTGGACCATAAGAAAGCTGAGCACTGAAGAACTGATGCTCTTGAACTGTGGTGCTGGAGAACAGTGTTGAAAATCCCTTGGACAGCAAGGGGATCAAACCAGTCAGTCCTAAAGGAAATAAACCCTGAAATTCACTGGAAGGACTGAGGCTGAAACTGAAGCTCCAATATTTTGGCTGCCTGTTGGAGTGAGCTGACTCGTTAAAAAAGACCCTGATGTGGGGAAAGATTGAGGCAAGAGGAGATGAAGGCAGCAGAGGATGAGTTGGTTGGAGGGTGTTATCGACTGAATGGATATCCGTTTGAGCAAACTCTTGGAGATCATGACAGATAGGGACTTTTGGCATGCTTGGTGTTCATGGGGTCATGAAGAGCCAGACATAACTGAGAGACTGAACACCAGTGAAATATCAATAATAGGATGCCAAAAGATGCCAAGCTCTGTGATTCCTCCTTCTTGTTCTTTAACCCCGTTTAACCTTCACAGAATGTGAGATGTGTGTTATATTTTCCAAATAAGGAACATGATAATCAAGAAATTCAAGTAACTTACACAGGACATAAAATGGATTCGGACTCCAAAGCCCACAATCCTTCTATAATGCCATCCTGAGCACAAGATTCCCCCATTGCATGGTGAGGCAACCTTATCCAAGCTGAAGTTCTAGGCAGAGATATAATCCCAGAGGAGATAAAGTTTGCTATGTAGCAAAAATGAGGCCATCAGCTTGTAAGTTACCTAGCATATCCACATACTAGAAATCAAGTCTCACCAATGGGTCAGCTAAAGCCACTGATGCTGGCATCTGCTAGTCTAGGTCATATCAAGAACTAGGGTGAGGAGATTTCAGTGAGGGAAGAGCATAATTAATTCCAACTGAAAGAGTTTGAAATTATGACCCATTAGAAACAAAGCCCGAGATACAATTACCTGTACATACAATACATATGAAAGTGAAAAGTGAAAGTGAAGTCACTCAGTCGTGTCCCACTCTTTGCAACCCCATGGACTGTAGCCTACCAGGCTCCTCCCTCCATGGGATTCTCCAGGCAAGAGTACTGGAGTGGGTTGCCATTTCCTTCTCCAAGGGATCTTCCCAATCCAGGGATCAAACCCAGGTCTCCTGAATTCCAGGCAGACGCTTTAACCTCTGAGCCGCCAGGGAAGCCCCAATACAATACATATAGCAATGCTCAAATTCTATATGAAATGTCTTCTAGTATTAATAGGGACATTTGCCTCTCTTCCTCCAACATAGAAACAATGCCTCTTCAAGCTGGAAGCCAAAGAGTAAATGCTTATTTGCTGGTTGCAGTGAACATTGCTTTGATAACTCTTAATGAGGATAGCAGACATTAATGTTATATACAAGCCTTAGAGTTGAAAACAGAAATATCAACATAGGCACTATCTCCTACCCACTGCAGTACTCTTGCCTGGAAAATCCCATGGACGGAGGAGCCTGGTAGGCTGCAGTCCATGGGATCGCTAAGAGTCGGACACGACTGAGTGACTTCACTTTGACTTTTCACTTTCATGCATTGGAGGAGGAAATGGCAACCCACTCCAGTGTTCTTCCCTGGAGAATCCCATGGACAGAGGAGCCTGGTGGGCTGCCATCTACGGGGTTGCACAGAGTCGGACACGACTGAAACGACTTAGCAACAGCAGCAGCAGTTGGTTAATGGAGTTGAGCCAGGATACCTACATAGTCTAAACAAAGTGGATAATTGTGCAATTATCTGATGAATTTTTTTTTCATTTACGTGTTTATATTTCTGTTTCAGTATAGAAGTTTTTTATTTTACTGCACAACCTCCTGGAGATATTTACATGCCAGTTTACATAGACTCTAACTCAATCTAGTTAGTTAACTACTTAACTCTTTCACACGGCTAGACTAAAATTGATGCATCTTGTTATATTCATTAATTCTTCAGTTTTTTCTATGTTTAATAATTCTATAATGAAATTAAAAAATTTTTTTCTGTATTAGTTCTAAGAAGTAGAATTATTGAGTCAATTATTTTATGTATTTAAATGATGATGTTGATAGTTATTGTCAGAAATGCTGTCTGGGGATCTTTTCACATGTTTCAAGTCATTTATATTCCTTTTCCATGAACTGCTTATAAATTAACTTTATATATTTCCCTTGATTGCTGATCTTTTCCATTTGATTTGGATAGTGTAGTCACTTTAACAATATTTTTCTTTATTCTTCCAATTCATGAACATTGGGTATCCTTCTTTGTTTCTTTAATTTCTTTTATTAATATTAAACATTTTTCAGTATACAAGTATTTTGTTTCCATTATTTACTTTATTCCTATGTATGTTATTATGACTGATGTTATTTTTTAATATAAATTTATTTTAATTGGAGGCTAGTTGCTGCTGCTGCTGCTAAGTTGCTTCGGTCGTGTCTGACTCTGTGCGACCCCATAGACAGCAGCCCACCAAGCTCCCCCGTCCCTGGGATTCTCCAGGCAAGAACAATGGAGTGGGTTGCCAGTTCCTTCTCCAATGCATGAAAGTAAAAAGTGAAAATGAAGTCTCTCAGTTGTGTCCGACTCTTAGCAACCCCATGGACTGCAGCCCAACAGGCTCCTCCGTCCGTGGGATTTTCCAGGCAAGAGTACTGGAGTGGGGTGCCATTGCCTTCTCCGTGGAGGCTAGTTACTTTACAATATTGTATTGGTTTTGCCATACATCAACATGAATCAGCCACGGGTGTATACATGTTCCCCATCCTGAACCCCTCTTCCACCTCCCTCCCCGTGCTATCCCTCTGGGTCATCCCAGTGCACCAGCCCCAAGCATCCTGTATCGTGCATTGAACCTGGACTGGCGATTCATTTCATATATGATATTATACATGTTTCAATGCCATTCTCCCAAATCATCCCACCCTCTCCCTCTCCCACAGAGTCCAAAAGACTATTCTTTATATCTGTGTCTCTTTTGCTGCCTCAAAATTAAAAGCTTCTGCACAACAAAGGAAACTATAAGCAAGGTGAAAAGACAGCCTTCAGAATGGGAGAAAATAATAGGAAATGAAGCAACTGACAAACAACTAATCTCAAAAATATACAAGCAACTCCTACAGCTCAATTTCAGAAAAATAAATGACCCAACCAAAAAATGGGCCAAAGAACTAAATAGACATTTCTCCAAAGAAGACATACAGATGGCTAACAAACACATGAAAAGATGCTCAACATCACTCATTATCAGAGAAA